>NC_083712.1:7178831-7481236 GCF_033118175.1 Dama dama | reverse complement strand
TGACCCCATGGATAGGGACTGGGTTGGTCACCCTGGAGAATGTGGATATGTGACCCCAGGGGAATGGTCAGAAGGAAGTCACCCTGGAGACTGTGGAATTGTGAGCCCAGTTGCAAGGCTTGGGAAGGGGTCACAGTGGAAACTGTGGATATGTGACTCCAGGTACAGTGTCTGGGAGGGATCAGCCAGGGGACTGTAGATATGTGATCCTAGATATAGGGTTTGGGAGAGTGTCACCCTGCAGACTATGGACATGTGACCCCAGGTGCATGGTCCAGTGTGTTGTGGTCACCCTGGAGATTGTGGAAGCGTGACCACAGGTACTGGGTCTGGGAAGTTGGGTCATCCTGGAGATGTGCACATGTGATTCCAGACACAGGATATTTCAGGTGGACTCACCTTGGAAACTGGACGAGTGACCCCAGGTGCAGGGTCTGGGGTGAGGTTCAGCGACATCAGGGCTCCTGTCTTGTTGGGAGGGACACATTGGGATTCTCAGCGAGACGTTGCAGTGCAATACGGACAGCTCTTGAGGCGAGGCAGGAGACCAAGTTTCCCTTTGCAGTTGCCAGAGCGATACTGTGACTCCTGTCAGTTTTCAAAACGAGTCAGGCTTCGTCTCCTTTTGAAGTATTGAACTCTGCGTGCCTCTCGTGTTGTCAAAGGGATATGAGGCCTCCTGTCGAGATGAGGTGGGGAACTAGGGTATTCTCTAGGGTCTCCACAGGGGATTCAGACATCCCTTCATCTTGTGAGATGAAAGACGAGCCTGCATTCAAGTCACTGCAGGGAAATCCAGCCTTATTTCGAGTCAGGGCATCTTGGTGTCCATTCCACTTGAGGCAGCAAACTCAGGGTCCCTCTCACCTACCTATAGCTGAGAGAAGCCTCCTCTTAAGGTGTTGTTTAAAGTTGGCATTCCTCTTGACTTAAAGCAGGTAATCAGTTCTCATCTCGAGATGATTTGAGGTAGATGGAGCTGTTCTCTAGTTGCTATGCTGAACGTGGTATTCCTCTATACTCAAGACGGTTTTCCGGGGAATCTCTGGAGTTGCCTAAAGGAAGGCAAGCCACTTGTCGTGTTTGATGGGGAATGCCGGATGGCTCTGGGGCAATGAAGGGGAATCGGGCCTCATCTCGAGTTGTCTAGGAGTACACGGAGCATTTTCCTGTTGCTTCGGGGATGTCAGGGTCCCTCTAGACTTGTGAGAGTGTTCGTGGGGACTATCTGGAGTTCCATCAAGGAAGTCAAGGCCCGTTCATGTTTGATGGGGAACATGTACTTGCTCTGCACTCAATGCTGGGTATCTGGTCTCATCTTTCATCGAGCGGGAAGTCTCATAATTTTTGTCCAATTATGGAGGGAAACTGGGGTATATTCTTGAGTTGCAACGGGGATGGCCCCTCACAATTCCTGTTTGTTCAGCGACGTCAGGACGCCTGTCTAGTGGCGAGGGTCACTTCGGGATTCTCCTCGAGGCTTGGCTGGGCAATAGGGACGCCTCTCGAGGTGAGTAGGGAGACCGACTGTCACTTTCAAGTTGCCACCGAGATACTGGGATTCCTGTCAATTTTCAAGAGGAGTCAGTCATCGCCTACTTTTGATCCATTGAACTCCGTGTTCCTCTCGAGTTGTCAAAGGGATGTGAGGCCTCGTGTCATTATGAGACGAGGAACTAGGGCTTTCTCTAGGGTCTCCACAAGTGATTAAGACATCCCTTCATCTTTTGAGATGAAAGACAAGCCTACATTCATGTCACTGCAGGGAAATCTGGCCTTAATTCTAGTCAAGGCATCTCGATGACCATTCCACTTGACGCAGCAAACTCAGGGTCCCTCTCACATACCTATAGCTGAGAGAAGCCTCCTCTGGAGGGGCTTGTGGAAAGTTGGCATTCCTCTTGAGTCAAAGCCAGGGAATCAGCTCTCATCTCGAGACGATTTGGGGCACACGGAGCTTTTCTCGAATTGCTGTGTTGAACTTGGTGTTCCTATAGATTGAAACGGTATTCTCGGGGAAACTCTGGAGTTGCCTAAAGGAAGTAAGCCCCTTGTCATGTATGATGGCGAATGTGGGATGGCTCTGGAGAGAATGCAGGGGAATCGGGCCTCATCTCGAGTTGATTTGGAGTACAGGGAGTGCTTTCGTGTTTCTGTGGGGACCTCAGGGTCCCTTTAGATTTCTGACAGTGTTCTTGGGGTCTCTCTGGAGTTACAACAAGGAAGTCAAGGCTCCCTTCATGTTTGATGGAAATACGGACTTACTCTGCATGCACTGCAGGGGACTCGGGCCTCATCTCTAGCTGATTTGGAGTATAAGGAGCCCTTTCATGTTGCTGCGGGGACATCAGGGTCCCTCTAGACTTCTCACAGTGTACTTGGGGTTTCTCTCGATTTCCATCAAGGAAGTCAAGGGCTTTTTCGTGTTTGATGGTGAACACGGACTTACTCTCCATGCATTGCAGGGGAATCGGGCCTCATCTCGCGGTGAGGGGAAAGTCTCATTGTTTTTCTGGAGTTGCGGCGGGAACCTGGGTTATGTTCTCGAGTTACGGCGGGGATGGCCCTTCAAAACTTGTGTTTGTTCAGCGATGTCAGGACTCCTGTCTAGTTGCGAGGGACACCTTGGGATTCTCCTCAAGCCTTGGCAGGACAATAGGAACGCCTCTTGAGGTGAGGCGGGAGACCAAGTTTCCCTTTGCAGTTGCCAGAGCGATATTGTGACTCCTGTCAGTTTTCAAGAGGAGTCAGGCTTCGTCTCCTTTTGAAGCATTGAACTCCGCGTGCCACTAGTGCTGTCAATGGAAAGTGAGGCCTCCTGTCGAGATGAGGCGGGGAACTAGGGTATTCTCTAGGGTCTCCACAGGGGATTCAGACACCCCTTCTTCTTGTGAGATGGAAGACGAGCCTGCATTCAAGTCACTGCAGGGAAATCCGGCCTTATTTCGAGTCAGGGCATCCCGGTGTCCATTCCACTTGAGGCAGCAAACTCAGGGTCCCTCTCACGTACCTATAGCTGAGAGAAGCCTCCTCTTTAGGTGTTGTTTAAAGCTGGCATTCCTCTTGAGTCAAAGCCAGGGAATCAGCTCTCATCTTGAGATGATTTGAGGTACACGGAGCTGTTTTCTAGTTGCTGTGCTGAACGTGGTGTTCCTCTATACTTAGGCTGGTGTTCTCGGGGAATCGCTGGAGTTGCCTAAAGGAAGTCAAGCCACTTGTCGTATTTGATGGGGAATGCTGGATGCCTGTGGAGCCAATGTAGGGGAATCTGCCCTCATCTCAAGTTGATTTGGGGTACACCGAGCTCTTTTGTGTTGTTGCGATGACCTCAGGGTCCCTCTTGATTTTTATCAGTGTTCTTGGGGGCTATCTGGAGTCCATCAAGGAAGTCAAGGCTCCTTTATGTTTGATGGGGAACAGGGAATTGCTCTGCACACAATGCAGGGAAGTCTGATGTCATCTGTCATCGAGCGGAAAGTCTCATGGTTTTTCTCGAGTTGGGGAGGGAACCTGGGTTATATTCTCCAGTGACGACGGGGATGGCCCTTCAAAACTCTTGTTTGTTCAGTGACGTCAGAACACCTGTCTAGTTGTGATGGACAACTCGGTATTCTCTTCGAAGCTTGGCAGGGCAATAAGGACACCTCTCGAGGTGAGGTGGGAACCCAGTGTCATTTCAAGTTGCCACAGGGAAACTGGGATTCCTGTCAATTTTCAAGAGGAGTCAGTCATCGTCTACTTTTGAAGCATTGAACTCCGCGTTCCACTCGTGTTGTCAAAGGGATGTGAGGCCTCCTGTGGAGATGAGGTGGGGAACTAGTGCTTTCTCTAGGGTCTTCACAGGGGACTCACACATCTCTTCATCTTGTGAGATGATGGACGAGCCTGCATTCAAGTCACTGAAGGGAATTCTGGCCTTAATTCGAGTCAGGACATCTTGGTGTCCATTCCACTTGAGGCAGCAAACTCAGGGTCCCTCTCACATACATTAGCTGAGGAAGTCTCCTCGTGAGGTGCTTGTGGAAAGTTGGCATTCCTCTTGAGTGAAAGCCAGGGAATCAGCTCTCATCTCGAGATGATTTGGGGTACATTGAGCTTTTCTCTAGTTGCTGTGCTGAACTTGGTCTTCCTCTAGACTTGTGACGGTATTCTCGTTGAATCTCTGGAGTTCCCTAAAGGAAGACAAGCCACATGTTGTGCTTGATGGGGAATGCAGAATGGCTCTGTAGACAATGCAGGGGAATCGGGCCTCATCTCAAGTTGATTTGGAGTACACAGAGCGCTTTCATGTTTTACAGGGACCTCAGGGTCCCTCTATACTTGTGAGAGTGTTCTTCGGGACTCTCTGGCATTCCATCAAGGAAGTCAAGGCTCCTTTCGTGTTTGATGGGGAACACGGACTCGCTCTGCACTCAATGTAGGGGAATCTGGTCTCATCTCTCATCAAGCGGGAAGTCTCATGGTTTTTCTCGAATTGCGGAGGCAACCTGTGGTATATTCTCGAGTTATGACGGCAATGGCCCCTCGATACTCCTGTTTGTTCAGCGACATCAGGACGCCTGTCTAGTGGCAAGGGTCACCTCGGGATTCTCCTCGAGGCTTGGCTGGGCAATAGGGACGCCTCTAGAGTCAGTAGGGAGACCCACTGTCACTTTGAAGTTGCTACAGGGATCCTGGGACTCCTGTCAATTTTCAAGAGGAGTCAGTCATCATCTACTTTTGAAGCATTGAACTCTGCGTCTACTCGTGTTGTCAGGGGGATATGAGGCCTCCTTTCGAGAGGAGGCGGGGAACTAGGGCTTTCTCTAGGGTCTCCACATGGGATTCAGACATCCCTTCATCTTTTGTGATGAAAGACGAGCCTGCATTCAAGTCACTGCAGGGAATTCCGGCCTTATTTCGAGTCAGGGCATCTTGGTGTTCATTCCATTTGAGGCAGCAAACTCAGGGTCCCTCTCATATACCTATAGCTGAGACAAGCCTCCTCGTGAGGTGCTTGTGGAAAGTTGGGATTCCTCTTGAGTCAACGGCAGGGAATCCGCTCTCATCTCGAGATGATTTGGGGTAGACGGAGCTTTTCTAGAGTTGCTTTGCTGAGCTTGGAGTTTCTCTAGACTTGTGAAGGTATTCTCGTTGAATCTCTCGAGTTGCCTAACGGATGTCAAGCCCCTTGTCGTGTTTGATGGGGAACACGGAATGGCTCTGGAGACAATGCAGGGGAATCGGGCCTCATCTCGAGTTGATTTGGAGTACACAGAGCATTTTCCTGTTGCTGCGGGGATCTCAGGGTCCCTCTAGACTTGTGAGAGTGTTCTTGGGGACTCTCTGGAGTTCCATCAAGGATGTCCAGGCTCCTTTATTGTTTGAAGAGGAACACGTACTTGCTCTGCACGCAATGCTGGGGAATCTGGTCTCATCTCTCATCGAGCAGGAACTCTCATGGTTTTTCTCGAATTGCAGAGGGAACCTGGGATATATTCTCGAGCGATGACGTGGATGGCCCCTCAAAACTCCTGTTTGTTCAGTGAGGTCAGGACACCTCTCTAGTGGTGAGGGTCACCTCGGGATTCTCCTCGATGCTTGGCTGGGCAATAGGGGCGCCTCTCGAGGTGAGTAGGGAGACCCACTGCCACTTTCAAGTTGCCACAGAGATACTGGGATTCCTGTCAATTTTCAAGAGGAGTCAGTCATCGTCTACTTTTGAAGCATTTAACTCCGTGTTCTTCTCGAGTTGTCAAAGGGATGTGAGGATTCCTAACGAGATGAGGTGGGGAACTAGGGCTTTCTCTAGGGTCTCCAGAAGTGATTAAGACATCCCTTCATCTTTTGAGATGAAAGACAAGCATGCATTCATGTTACTGCAGGGAAATCCGGCCTTATTTCTAGGCAAGGCATCTCGATGACCATTCCACTTGATGCAGCAAACTCAGGGTCCCTCTCACATACCTATAGCTGAGAAGCCTCCTCCTGAGGGGCTTGTGGAAAGTTCTCATTCCTCTTCAGTCGAAGCCAGGGAATCAGCTCTCATCTCGAGATGATTTGGGGCACACGGAGCTTTTCTCAAGTTGCTGTGTTGAACTTGGTGTTCCTTTATAATTGAACGGTATTTTCGAGGAAACTCTGGAGTTGCCTAAAGGAAGTAAGCCCCTTTCGTGTATGATGGGTAACGCGGGTTGGCTGTGGAGAGAATGCAGGGGAATCGGGCCTCATCTCGAGTTAAGTGCACAGAGCACTTTCACGTTGCTGCAGGGACCTCAGGGTCCCTCTAGACTTCTGACAGTGTTCTTGGGGTCTCTGTGGAGTTCCAACAAGGAAGTCAAGGATCCTTTTGTGTTTGGTGGGAAACACGGACTTACTCTGCATGCATTGCAGGGCAATAGGGCCTCAATTCGCGGCGAGGGAAGAGTCTCATTGTTTTTCTGGCGTTCCGGCGGGAACCTGGGTTATGTTATCGAGTTCCGGCGGGGATGGCCCTTCAAAAATCGTGTTTGTTCAACGATGTCAGGACTCCTGTCTAGTTGCGAGGGACACCTTGGGGTTCTCCTCGAGGCTTGGCAGGACAATAGGGACGCCACCCGAGGTGAGGCAGGAGACCAAGTTTCCCTTTGCAGTTGCCAGAGCGATACTGTGACTCCTCTCACTTTTCAAGAGGAGTCAGGCTTTGCCTCCTTTTGAAGATTGAACTCCGTGTGCCTCTCGTGTTGTCAAAGGGATGTGAGGCCTCCTATTGAGAAGAGGTGGGAAACTAGGATATTCTCTAGGGTCTCCACAGGGGTTTCAGACATCCATTCGTCTTGTGAGATGAAAGACGAGCCTGCATTCAAGTTGCTGCAGCGAAATCCGGCCTTATTTTGAGTCAGGGCATCTTGGTGTCCATTCCACTTGAGCCAGCTAAATTAGGGTCTCTCTCACCTACTTATAGTTGAGAGAAGCCTCCTCTTGAGGGGCTTATGGAAAGTTGGCATTCCTTTTGATTTGAAGCCAGGTAATCAACTCCCATCTCGAGATAATTTGGGGCACACGAAGCTTTTCTCGAGTTGCTGTGTTGAAATTGGTGTTCCTTTAGACTTGAGACGGTATTCTTGGGGAAATTCTGGAGTTACCTAAAGGAAGTTAGCCCCTTGTCGTGTATGATGGGTAATGCGGGATGGCTCTGGAGACATGCAGGGGAATCGCCTCATCTCGAGTTGATTTGGAGTACACGGAGCCCTTTCGTGTTGCTGCGGGGATTTCAGGGTCCCTCTATACCTGTGAGAGTGTTCTTGGGGACTTTCTGGAGTTCCATCAAGGAAGTCAAGGCTCCTTTCATGTTTGATGGAGAAAACGGACTTACTCTGCATGTACTGCAGGGGAATCGGGCCTCATCTCGAGTTGATTTGGAGTACATGGAGCCATTTCATGTTACTGCGGGCACCTCAGGGTCCCTCTAGACTTGTGACAGTGTTCTTGGGGTCTCTCTCGAGTTCCATCAAGGAAGTCAAGGCTGCTGTCGTGTTTGATGGGGAACACGGACTTACTCTGCATGCATTGCAGGGGAATCGGGCCTCATATATCGGTGAGGGAAAAGTCTCATTGTTTTTCTGGAGTTGCGGCGAGAACCAGGCTTATATTCTCAAGTTACTGCGTGGATGGCTATTCACAACTTGTGTTTCTTCAGCGACGTCAGGACTCATTTCCCGTTGTGAGGAACACCTTGGGATTCTCCTCGAGGCTTGGCAGGAGTATAGGGATGCCTCTTGAGGTGAGAGGGGAGACCCAGGGTTCTTTCCAGTTTTCCCAGGAATTTTTGGATTCCAATCAATGTTCAAGAGCAGTCAGTAATGGTCTAATTTTGAAGCATTGAACTCCGTGTTCCTCTCGAGTTGTGAAAGGGATGTGAGGCCTCCTGTTGATATGAGGCGGGGAACTAGGGCTTTCTTTAGGGTCTCCACAGGGAATTGAGACATCCCTTCATCTTTTCAGATGAAAGACAAGCCTGCATTCATGTCACTGCAGGGAAATCCCACATTATTTCAAGTCACAGCATCTCGGTGACGATTTCACTTTACATAGCAAACTCAGGGTCCCCCTCACATACCTATAGCTGAGAGATGCCTCCTCTTGAGGGGCTTGTGGAAAGTTGGCATTCCTCTTGAGTCAAAGCCAGGGAATGAGCTCTCATCTTGAGATGATTTGGGGCACACGGAGTTTTTCTCGAGTTGCTGTGTTGAACTTGGTGTTCCGTTAGACCTGAGACGGAATTCTCGGGGAAATTTTGGAGATGCCTAAAGGATGGATGGCCCTAGTCATGTATTATGGGTAACGGGGGATGGCTCTGGAGACAATGCAGGGGATTCAGGCCTCATCTCGAGTTGATTTGGAGTACACGGAGCCCTTTCATGTTGCTGCGGGGACCTCAGGTTCCCTCTAGACTTGTGCAGAGTTCTTGGGGTCTCTCTGGAGTTCCATCAAGGAAGTCAAGGCTCCTTTAGTGTTTTATGGGGAACACGAACTTACTCTGTATGCATTGCAGGGGTATCCGGCCTCATCTCATGGCGAGTGGAATGTCTCATTGTTTTTCTGGAGTTGCGGTGGGAACCTGGGTATGTTCTCGAGTTACGGCGGGGATGGCCTTTCAAAACTCGTGTTTGTTCAGCGACGTCAGGACTCCTATCTAGTTGCGAGGGACACCTTGGGATTCTCCTCGAGGCTTGGCAGGACAATAGGGACGCCTCTCGAGGTGAGACGGGAGAACAAGTTTCCCTTTGCAGTTCCCAGAGCGATACTGTGACTCCTGTCACTTTTCAAGAGGAGTCAGGCTTCGTCTTCTTTTGAAGCATTGAACTCCGTGTGCCTCTCATGATGTCAAAGGGATGTGCGGCTCCTTGTCGAGATGAGGCAGGGAACTAGGGTATTCTCTAGGGTCTCCACAGGGGATTCAGACATCCCTTCATCTTATGAGATGAAAGCTGAGCCTGCATTCAAGTCACTGTAGGGAAATCAGGCCTTATTTCTAGTCAGGGCATCTCGGTGTCCATTCCACTTGAGGCAGCATACTCAGGGTCCCGCTCACGTGCCAATAGCCTAGAGAAACCTCCTCTTTAGGTGTTGTTTAAAGCTGGCATTCCTCTTGAGTCAAAGCCAGGGAATCAGCTCTCATCTCAAGATGATTGAGATACACGGAGCTGTTTTCTAGTTGCTGTGCTGAACGTGGTGTTCCTCTGTACTTAGGACGGTGTTCTCCGGGAATCTCTGGAGGTGCCTAAAGGAAGGCAAGCCACTTGTCCTGTTTGATGGGGAATGCCAGATGGCTCTGGAGCCAATGAAGGGGAATCTGGCCTCATCTCGAGTTGATTTGGGGTACACTGAGCTCTTTTGTGTTGTTGCGATGACCTCAGGGTCCCTCTAGACTTGTATCAGTGTTCCTGGGGACTCTCTGGAGTTCCGTCAAGGAAGTCAAGGCTCCTTTCATGTTTGATGGGAACACGGAATTGCTCTGCACTCAATGCAGGGGAATCTGCTCTCATCTCTCATTGAGAAGGAAGTCTCATGGTTTTTCTCGAGTTGCGGCGGGAACCTGGGGTATAGTCGCGAGTGACGATGGGGATGGGCCCTCAAAACTCGTGTTTTTTCAGCGACGTCAGGACTCCTGTCTAGTTGTGAGGGACAACTCTGGATTCTCTTCGATGCTTGGCAGGGCAATAGGGACGCCTCTCAAGGTGAGGCAGGAGACCCAGTGTCCTTTCAAGTTGCCACAGGGATACTGGGATTCCTGTCAATTTTCAAGAGGAGTCAGTCATCGCCTACTTTTGATCCATTGAACTCCGTGTTCCTCTCGAGTTGTCAAACGATGTGAGGCCTCCTGTCGAGATGAGGCGGGGAACTAGGGCTTTCTCTAGGGTCTCCACAGGGGATTCAGACATCCCTTCATCTTTTCAGATGAAAGACAAGCCTGCATTCATGTTACTGCAGGGAAATCTGGCCTTATTTTGAGTCACGGCATCTCGGTGACCATTCCACTTGACACAGCAAACTCAGGGTCCCTCTCATATACCTATAGCTGAGAGAAGCCTGCTCTTGAGGAGCTTGTGGAAAGTTGGCATTCCTCTTGAGTCGAAGCCAGGGAATCAGCTCTCATCTCGAGATGATTTGGGGCACACAGAGGTTTTCTCAAGTTGCTGTGTTGAACTTGGTGTTACTTTAGACTTGAGACAGTATTCTCGGGGAAACTCTGGAGTTGCCTAAAGGAAGTAAGCCCCTTGTTGTGTATGACGGGTAACGCGAGATGCTGCTGGAGAGAATGCAGGGGAATCGGGTCTCATCTCGAGTTGATTGGAGTACACAGAGCCCTTTCATGTTGCTGCGGGGACCTCAGGGTCCCTCTAGACTTGTGACAGTGTTCTTGGGGTCTCTCTGGAGTTCCATCAAGGAAGTCAAGATTTCTCTCTTGTTTGATGGGGAACACAGACTTACTCTGCATGCAATGCAGGGGAATCGGTCCTCATCTCGTGCTGAGGGGAAAGTCTCATTGTTTTTCTGGAGTTGCGGAGGGAACCTGGGTTATGTTCTTGAGTTACGGTGGGGATGGCCCTTCAAAACTCGTGTTTGTTCAGCGACATAGGACTCCTGTCTAGTTGCGAGGGACACCTTGGGATTCTCCTCGAGGCTTGGCAGGACAATAGGGACGCCTCTCAAGGTGAGGTGGGAGACCAAGTTTCCCTTTGCAGTTGCCAGAGCGATACTGTGACTCCTGTCAGTTTTCAAGAGGAGTCAGGCGTCATCTCCTTTTGAAGCATTGAAATCCATGTGCCTCTCGTGTTGTCAAAGGGATGTGAGGCCTCCTGTCGAGATGAGGTGGGGAAATATGTCTTTCTCTAGGGTCTGCACAGGAGATTCAGACATCCCTTCATCTTGTGAGATGAAAGATGATCCTGCATTCAACTCACTGCAGGGAAAACCGGCCTTATTTTGAGTCGGGCCATCTTGGTGTCCATTCCACTTGAGGCAGCAAACTGAGGGTCCCTCTCACGTACCTATATCTGAGAGAAGCCTCCTTTTTAGGTGCTGTTTAAAGCTGGCATTCCTCTTGACTCAATGCCAGGGAATCAGCTTTCATCTCGAGATGATTTGAGGTACTCGGAGCTGTTTTCTAGTTGCTGTGCTGAAGGTGGTGTTCCTCTGTACTTAGGACAGTGTTCTCGGGGAATCTCTGGAGTTGCCTAAAGGAAGTCAAGCCACTTGTCGTGTTTGATGGGGAACGTCGGATGCCTGTGGAGCCAATGTAGGGGAATCTGCCCTCATCTCGAGTTGATTTGGGGTACACCGAGCTCTTTCCTGTTGCTGCGGTGACCATAGCGTCCCTCTAGACTTATATCCGTGTTCTTGGTGACTCTCTGGAGTTCCATCAAGGACGTCAAGGCTCCTTTCATGTTTGATGGGGAACACGGAATTGCTCTGCACGTAATGCAGGGGAATCTGATCTCCTCTGTCATCGTGCGGGGAGTCTCATGGTTTTTCTCGAGTTGTGGAGGGAACTTGGGTTATATTCTCGAGTGACGACGGGAATGGCCCCTCAAAACTGCTGTTTGTTCAGCGACGTCAGGACTCCTGTCTACTTGCGAGGGACAACTCGGGATTCTCTTCGATACTTGGCTGGGCAATCGGGACGCCTCTCAAGGTGAGGCAGGAGACCCAGTGTCCTTTCAAGTTGCCACAGGGATACTGGGATTCCTGTCAATTTTCAATATGAGTCAGTCATCGTCTACTTTTGAAACACTGAACTCCACTTTCCACTCGTGTTATCAAAGGGATGTGAGGCCTCTTGTCGAGATGAGGTGGGGAACTTCGGCTTTTTTTAGGGTCTTCACAGGGGATTCAGACATCCCTTCATCTTGTAAGTTGATAGAAGAGCTGGCATTCAAGTCACTGCAGGGAATTCCGGCCTTATTTCAAGTCAGGGCATCTCGGTGTCCATTCCATTTGAGGCAGCAAACTCAGGGTCCCTCTCACATACATATAGCTGAGAGAAGCCTCCTCATGAGGTGCTTGTGGAAAGTTGGCATTCCTCTTGAGTCAAAGCCAGGGAATCAGCTCTGATCTCCAGATGATTTGGGGTACACGGAGCTTTTCTCGAGTTGCTGTGCTGAACTTGGTGTTCCTCTTGACTTGTGACGGTATTCTCTTGGAATCTCTGGAGTTAACTAAAGGAAGTCCAGCCGCTTGTCATGTTTGATGGGGAACGTGGCATGTCTCTGGAGACAATGTAGGGGAATCGGGCCTCATCTCGAGTTAATTTAGAGTATACGGAGTGCTTTCATTTTGCTGCGGGGACCTCATGGTCTCTCTATTCTTTTGAGAGTGTTCTTCGGGAATCTCTGGAGTTCCATCAAGGAAGTCAAGGCTCCTCTCATGTTTGATGGGGAAGAAGGACTTGCTCTGCACTCAGTGCAGGGGAATCTGGACTCATCTCTCAGTGAGCTGGAAGACTCATGGTTGTTTTCGAATTGTGGTGCAACCTGGGATACATTCTCAAGTTACAACGGGGATGGCCCCTCAAAACTCCTGTTTATTCATTGACGTCAGGATGCCTGTCTTGTTGCTAGGGTCACCTCGGAATTCTCCACGAGGCATGGCTGGGCAATTGGGACGCCTCTCGAGGTGAGGAGGGAGACCCACTGTCACTTTCAAGTTGCTACAGGGATCCTGGGATTCCTGTCAATTTTCAAGAGGAGTCAGTCATTGTCTACTTTTGAAGCATTGAACTCCGTGTTCTTCTCAAGTTGTCAAAGGGATGGGAGGATTCATAACGAGATGAGGCGGGGAACTAGGGCTTTCTCTCGGTTCTCCACACGGGATTCAGACATCCCTTCATTTTTTGAGATGAAAGACAAGCCTGCATTCATGTCACTGCAGGGAAATCCGGGCTTATTTCGAGTCACGGCATTTCGGTGACCATTCCACTTGACGCAAGAAACTCAGGGTCCCCCTCACATACTTATAGCTGAGAAGCATACTCGTGAGGGGCTTGTGGAAAGTTGGCATTCCTCTTGAGCCGAAGTCAAGGAATCATCTCTGATCTCGAGATGATTTGGGGCACATGGAGCTTTTCTCGAGATGCTGTATTGAACTTTGTGTTCCTTTAGACATGAGAGGCTATTCCCGGGGAAACTCTGGAGTTGCCTAAAGGAAGTAAGCCCCTTGTCGTGTATGATGGGTAATGCAGGATGGCTCTGGAGACAATGCAGGGGAATCGGGCCTCATCTTGAGTTGATTTGGAGTACTGAACAATTTCATGTTGTTGCGGGGACCTCAGGGTCCCTCTAGACTTGTGTCAGTGATCTTGAGGACTCTCTGGAGTTCTATCAAGGAAGTCAAGGCTCCTTTCGTGTTTGATGGGGAACAAGGACTTACTCTGCATGCATTGCAGGGGAATAGGGCCTCATCTTGCAGCGAGGAGAATGTCTCATTATTTTTCTGGTGTTGCGGTGGGAACCTGGGTTATGTTCTCCTGTTACGGCGGGGATGGCCCTTCAAAACTCGTGTTTGTTCAGTGATGTCAGGACTCCTGTCTAGTTGCGAGGGACACCTTGGGATTCTCCTCAAGCCTTGGCAGGACAATAGGAACGCCTCTCGAAGGCAGGTCGGAGACCAAGTTTCGCTTTGCAGTTTCCAGAGTGATCCTGTGACTCCTGTCAGTTTTCAAGAGGAGTCAGGCTTCATCTCCTTTTGAAGCATTGAACTCCACGTGCCTCTCATGTTGTCAAATGGATGTGAGGCCTCCTGTCGAGATGAGGCAAGGAACTAGGATATTCTCTAAGGTCTCCCCAGGGGATTCAGACATCCCTTCATCTTGTGAGATGAAAGACGAGCCTGCATTCAAGTCACTGCAGGGAAATCCGGCCTTATTTCGAGTCAGGGCATCTCAGTGTCCATTCCACTTGAGGCAGCATCCTCGGGGTCCCTCTCACGTACCTATAGCTGAAGAAGCCTCCTCTTTAGATGTTGTTTAAACTTGGCATTCCTCTTGAGTCAAAGCCAGGGTATCAGCTCTCATCTCGAGATGATTTGAGGTACACAGAGCTGTTTTCTAGTTGCTGTGCTGAAAGTGGTGTTCCTCTATACTTAGGACGGTGTTCTTGGGGAGTCTCTGGAGTTGCCTAAAGGAAGTCAAGCCACTTGTTGTGTTTGATGGGGAACACGGGATGGTTCTGGATCCAATGTAGCGGAATCTGCCCTCATCTCAAGTTGATTTGGGGTACACTGAGGTCTTTGGTGTTGCTGCGGTAACCTCAAGGTCCCTCTAGACTTGTATCAGTGTTCGTGGGGACTCTCTGGAGTTCCATCAAGGAAGTCAAGTCTCCTTTCATGTTTGATGGGGAACACGGAATTGCTCTGCATGCAATGCAGGGGAATCTGATCTCATGTCTCATCGAGGGGGGAGTCTCATTGTTTTTCTCGAGTTGGGGAGGGAACCTGGGTTATATTCTCGAGTGACGATGGGGATCGCCCATCAAAACTCGTGTTTGTTCAATGACGTCAGGACTCCTGTCTAGTTACGAGGCACAACTCGGGATTCTCTTCGAGTCTTGGAAGGTCAATAGCGACGCCTCTCGAGGTGAGGCAGGAGACCCAGTGTCCTTTCAAGTTGCCACAGGTATAGTGGGATTCCTGTCAATTTTCAAGAGGAATCACTCATCATCTACTTTTGAAGCATTGAACTCCACGTGCCTCTCGTGTTGACAAAGGGATGTGAGGCCTCCTGTCGAGATGAGGCGGGGAACTAGGGTATTCTCTAGGGTCTCCACAGGGGATTCAGACATCGCTTCTTCTTGTGAAAAGAAAGACCAGCCTGCATTCAAGTCACTGCAGGGAAATCCGGCCTTATTTCGAGTCAGGGCATGTCGGTGTCCATTCCACTTGAGGCAGCAAACTCAGGGTCCCTCTCACGTACCTATAGCTGAGAGAAGCCTCCTCTTTAGGTGTTCTTTAAATTTGGCATTCCTCTTGATTCAAAGGCAGGGAATCAGCTCTCATCTCGAGATGATTTGAGGTACACGGAGCTGTTTTCTAGTTGCTGTGCTGAACGTAGTGATCCTCTCTACTTAAGACGGTGTTCTTGGGGAATCGCTGGAGTTGCCTAAAAGAAGTCAAGCCACTTTTCATGTTTGATGGGAACCCTGGATGGCTCTGGATCCATTGTTGGGAATCTGGCCTCATCTCAAGTTGATTTGAGGCACACTGAGCTCTTTGGTGTTGCTGTGGGGACCTCAAGGTCCCTCTAGACTTGTATCATTGTTCTGGGCACTCTCTGCAGTTCCATCAGGGAAGTGAAGGCTCCTTTCATGTTTGATGGGGAACACGGAATTGCTTCATGCAATGCAGGGGAATCTGATTTCATCTCTCATCGAGCGGGACGTCTCATGGTTTTTCTCGAGTTGCGGAGGGAACCCGGGTTATATTCTCGAGTGACGACAGGGATGGCCCCTCAAAACTCGTTTTTGTTCAGCGACGTCAGGAGTCCTTTCTACTGGCGAGGGACAACTCAGGATTCTCTTCGAGGCTTGGCAGGGCAATAGGGACGCCTCTCGAGGTGAGGCGGGAGACCTAGTGTGCTTTCAATTTGCCACAGGGATCCTGGGATTCCTGTAATGTTCAAGAGGAGTCAGTCCTCATCTACTTTTGAAGCATTGAGCTCCGTGTGCCTCTCGAGTTGTCAAAGGGATGTGAGGCCTCCTGTTCAGATGAGGCGGTGGACTAAGGAATTCTCTAGGGTCTCTACAGGGGACTCAGACATCCCTTCATCTTGTGAGATGAAAGACGAGCCTGCATTCAAGTCACTGTAGGGAAATTCAGCCTTATTTCGAGTCAGGGCATCTCGGTGTCTATTCCACTTGAGGCAGCAAACTGAGGGTCCCTCTCACGTACCTATAGCTGAGAGAAGCCTCCTCTTTAGGTGTTGTTTAAACCTGGCATTCCTCTTGAGTCAAAGCCAGGGAATCAGCTCTCATCTCGAGATGATTTGAGGTACACGGAGCTGTTTTCTAGTTGCTGTGCTGAACGTGGTGTTCCTCTATACTTAGGACGGTATTCTCGCGGAATCTCTGGAGTTGCCTAAAGGAAGTCAAGCCATTTGTCATGTTTGATGGGAACCCCGGATGGCTCTGGAGCCAATGTAGGGGAATCTGTCCTCATCTCGAGTTGATTTGGGGTACACCGAGCTCTTTCGTGTTGCTGTGTTGACCTCAGGGTCCCTCTAGACTTGTATCAGTGTTCTTGGGGTATCTCTGGAGTTCCAGCAAAGAAGTCAAGGATACTTTCATATTTGATGGGGAATATGGAATTGCTCTGCATGCAGTGCTGGGGAATCTGGTCTCATCTCTCATCGAGCGGGAAGTCTCATGGTTTTTCTTGAGTTGTGGAGGGAACCTGGGTTATATTCTCGAGTGACGACGGGGATGGCCCCTCAAAACTCGTTTTTGTTCAGCGACATCAGGATTCCTGTCTAGTTGCGAGGGACACCTCGGGATTCCCTTTGAGGCTTGGCAGGTCAATAGGGACGCCTCTCGAGGTCAGGCGGGAGACCCAGTGTCCTTTCAGGTTGCCACAGGGATACTGGGATTCCTGTCAGTTTTAAAGAGGAGTCAGTCATCATCTACTTTTGAAGCACTGAACTCCACGTTCCACTCATATTGTCAAAGGGATGTGAGGCTTCCTGTCGAGATGAGGTGGGGAACTAGGGCTTTCTCTAGGGTCTTCGGAGGGGATTCAGACATCCCTTCATCTTATGAGATGAAAGATGAGTCTTCATTCAAGTCACTGCTGGGAATTTCGGCCTTATTTCGAGTCAGGGCATCTCGGGGTCCATTCCACTTGAGGCAGCAAACTCAGGGTCCCTCTCACGTACCTATAGCTGAGAGAAGCCTCCTCTTTAGGGGTTTGTGGAAAGTTGGCATTCCTCTTGATTCGAATCCAGGGAGTCAGCTCTCATCTCGAGATGACTTGGGGCACAGGGAGCTTTTCTCGAGTTGCTGTGTTGAAATTGGTGTACCTTTAGTCCTGAGACGGTATTCTCGGTGAAACTCTGGAGTTGCCTAGAGTAAGTAAGTCCCTTGTCGTGTATGATGGGTAATGCGGGATGGCTCTGGAGGCAATGCACGTTAATCGGGCCTCATCTCGAGTTGATCTGAAGTACTCGGTGCGCTTTCATGTTACTGCGGGGGTCTCAGGGTCCCCCTAGGCTTGTGACAGTGTTCCTGGCGACTCTCTGGAGTTCCATCAAGGACGTCAAGGCTCCTTTCCTGTTTGATGGGGAACACGAAATTGCTCTGCATGCAATGCAGGGGAATCTGATCTCATCTCTCATCGAGTGGGATGTCTCATGGTTTTTTGCGAGTGGCGGAGGGAACCTGGGTTATATACTGGAGTGACGACGCGGATGGCCCCTCAATACTCGTGTTTGTTCAGTGACATCAGGACTCCTGTCTAGTTGGGAGGGACAACTCGGAATTCTCTTTGAGGCTTGGCAGGTCAATAGGGACACCCCTCGAGGTGAGGTGGGAGACCCAGTGTCCTTTCAAGTTGCCACAGGGATACTGGGATTCCTGTCATTTCTCAAGAGGAGTCAGTCACCGTCTACTTTTGAAGCATTGAACTCCGCATTCCATTCGTGTTTTCAAGGGGATGTGAGGATTCCTGTTGAGATGAGGCGGGGAAGTAGGGCTTTCTCTAGGGTTTTCAGAAGGGATTCACATATCCCTTCATCTTTTGAGATGAAAGATGAGCCGGCATTCAAGTCACTGCTGGGATTCCGGCCTTATTTTGAGTCAGGGCATCTTGGTGTCCATTCCACTTGAGGCAGAAAACTCAGGGTCCCTCTCACATACCTAGAGCTGAGAAAAGCCTCCACTTGACCCGCCTGTGGAAAGTTGTCATTCCCCTTGAGTCCAAGCCAGGGAATCAGCTCTCATCTCAAAATGATTTGGGGTACATGGAGCTTTTCTCGAGTGGCTGTGCTGAACTTGGTGTTCCTCTAGACTTAGCATGGTGTTCTCAGGGAATCTCTGGAGTTGACTAAAAGAAGGCAAGCCACTTTTCCCGTTTGGTGAGGAAAGCAGGGTTGCTCTGGAGCCAATGCAGGGGAATCGGGCCTCATCTCGAGTTGATTTGCAGTACACGGTGCTATTTCGTGTTGCTGCATTGACCTCAGGGTCCCTCTAGACTTGTGACAGAGTTCTTGGGGACTCTGTGGAGTTTCATCTAGGAAGTCAAGGTGCCTTTCATGTTTGATGGGGAACACGGACTTGCTCTGCATGCAATGCAGCGGAATCGGGCCTCATCTCGCGGAGAGGGGCAATTCTCATTGTTTTCTCGAGTGGTTCGGGAATCTGGGTTATGTTCTCAAGTTACGGCAGGGATGGCCCTTCAAAACTCGTGTTGGTTCAGCAACGTCACGACTCCGGTCTAGTTGCGAGGGATATCTTGGGAATCTCCTCAAGGTTGGCAGGACAATAGGGACGCATCTCGAGGTGAGGCATGACACCAAGTATCCTGTTGCAGTTGCCAGAGCGATACTGTCACTCCTGTCAGTTTTCAAGAAGAGTCAGGCTTCTTCTCCTGTTGAAGCATTGAACTCCATGTGCCTCTCGTGTTGTCAAAGGGATGTGAGGCTTCCTGTCTAGATGAGGCGGGGGACTAGGGTATTCCCTAGGGTCTCCACAGGGTATTCAGACATCCCTTCATCTTGTGAGATGAAAGACGAGGCTGCATTCAATCACTGCAGGGAAATCCAGCCTTATTTCGAGTCAGGGTATCTCGGTGCCCATTCCACTTGAGGCAGCAAACTGAGGGTCCCTCTCACGTTCCTACAGCTGAGAGAAACCTCCTGTTTAGGTGTTGTTTAAAGCTGGCATTCCTCTTGAGTCAAAGCCAAGGAAGCATCTCTCATCTCGAGATGATTTGAGGTACATGGAGCTGTTTTCTAGTTGCTGTGCTGACATGGTGTTCCTCTATACTTAGGACGGCATTTTCGGGGAATTTATGGAGTTACCTAAATTAAGTCAAGCCACTTGTCGTGTTTGTTGGGGAATGTCAGATGACTCTAGATCCAATGAAGGGGAATCTGTCCTCATCTCGAGTTGATTTGGGGTACACCAAGCTCTTTCGTGTTGCTGCGGTGACGTCAGGGACTCTCTAGACTTGTATCAGTGTTCTTGGGGACTCTGTGGAGTTCCGTCAAGGAAGTCAAGGCTCCTTTCATGTTTGATGGGGAACACGGATTTGCTCTGCACTCAATGCATGGGAATCTGTTCTCATCTCTCATCGAGCGGGACGTCTCATGGTTTTTCTCGAATTGCGGAGGGACCCTGGGGTATATTCTCGAGTTATGACGGGGATGGCACCTCAAAATTCCTCTTTGTTCAGTGACATCAGGGCACCTGTCTAGTTGCGAGGGTCACTTCGGGATTCTCCTCGTGGCTTGTCTGGGCAAATGGGACGCCTCTCGAGGTGAGTCAGGAGACCCAGTGTCCTTTCAAGTTGCCACAGTGATACTGGGATTCCTGTCATTTGTCAAGAGGAGTCAGTCATCAACTACTTTTGAAGCACTGAACTCCGCGTTCCACTCCTGTTGTCAAAGGGATGTGAGGACTCCTGTCGAGATGAGGCGGGGAACTAGGGCTTTCTCTAGGGTCTTCAGAGGGGAGTTAGAGCTCCCTTCATCTTGTGAGATGAAAGACGAGCCTGCATTCACGTCGCTGCAGGGAGTTCTGGCCTCTTTTGAGTCAGGGCATTTCAGTGTCCATTCCACTTGAGGCAGAAAACTCAGGGTCCCTCTCACATACCTAAATCTGAGAGAAGCCTCCTCTTGAGATGCTTTTGGAAAGTTGACATTCCTCTTGAGTCAAAGCCAGGGAATCAGCTCTCATCTCGAGATGATTTGTGGTACATGGAGCTATTCTCGAGTTTATGTGCTGAAACTGGTGTTCCTCTAGATTGTGACGGGATTCTCGTGGAATCTCTGAAGTTGCCTAAAGGAAGTCAAGCCACTTGTTCTGTTTGATGCAGAATGCATGGTGGCTCTGGAGACAATGCAGGGGAATCGGGCCTCATCTCAAGTTGATCTGAAATACATGGTGTGCTTTCATGTTACTGCGGGGACCTCAGGGTCCCTCTAGGCTTGTGACAGTGTTCCTGACAACTCTCTGGAGTTCCATCAAGGAAGTCAAGGTTCCTTTCCTGTTTGATGGGGAACACAGACTTGCACTGCATGCAGTTCAGGGGAATCGGGCCTCATCTTGAGTTGATTTGGAGTACACGGAGCACTTTCATGTTGCTGTGGGGACCTCAGGGTCCCTCTAGACTGGTGTCAGTGTTCTTAGGGACTCTCTGGAGTTCCAGAAAGGAAGTCAAGGCTCCTTTCCTGTTTGATGGGGAACACGGAATTGCTCTGCACACAATGCAGGGGAATCTGATCTCATCTCTCATCGAGCAGGATGTCTCATGGTTTTTCTCGAGTTGCAGAGGGAACCTGGGTTATATACTCGAGTGACGACGGGGATGGCCCCTCAAAACTCCTGTTTGTTCAGCGACGTCAGGACTCCTGTCTAGTTGTGAGGGACAACTCGGAATTCACTTTGAGGCTTGACAGGTCAATAGGGACGCCTCTCAAGGTGAGGCGGGAGACCCAGTGTCCTTTCAGGTTGCCACAGGGATACTGGGATTCCTGTAAATTTTCAAGAGGAGTCAGTCATCATCTACTTTTGAAGCATTGAACTCCGCATTCCACTCGTGTTTTCAAGGGGATGTGAGGCCTCCTGTCGAGATGAGGCGGGGAACTAGGGCTTTCTCTAGGGGCTTCAGAGGGGATTCACACATCCCTTCATCTTGTGAGATGAAAGACCAGCCGGCCTTCAAGTCATTGCAGGGAATTCCGGCCTTATTTTGAGTCAGGGCATCTTGGTGTCCATTCCACTTGAGGCAGAAAACTCAGGGTCCCTCTCACATACCTAGAGCTGAGAAAGCCTCCCCTTGAGGGACTTGTGGCAAGTTGGCATTCCTCTTGAGTCGAAGCCAGGGAATCAGCTCTCATCTTGAGGTAAATCGGGTACACGAAACTTTTCTCGAGTTGCTGTGCTGAACTTGGTGTTCCTCTAGACTTCTGATGGTATTCTCGAGGAATCTCTGCAGTGGCCTAAAGGAAGTCAAGCCACTTGTCGTGTTTGATGGGGAATGCGGGATGGTTCTGCAGACAATACAGGGGAATCGGACCTCATCTTGAGTTGATTTGGAGTCCACAGAGCCCTTTCTTCTTGCTGTGGGGCCCTCAGGGTATCTCTATACTTGTAGAATGTTGTCGGGGACTCTCTCGAGTTCCATCAAGGACGTCAAGGCTACTTTCGTGTTTGAGGGGAACACAGACTTGCTCTGCACTCAATGCAGGGAAATCTGGTCTCATCTCTCATCGAGTGGGAAGTGTCAATGTTTTTCTCGAATTTCAGAGGGAACCTGAGGTATATTCTCGAGTTACGACAGAGATTGCTCCTCAAAACGCCTGTTTGTTCAGCAACATCAGGACTCCTGTCTAGTTGCGAGGGTCACATCGGGATCCTCCTCGAGGCTTGGCTGGGCAATAGGGACGCCTCTCGTGGTGAGTAGTGAGACCCACTGTCACTTTCAAGTTTTACAGTGATACTGGGATTCCTGTCAGTTTTCAAGAGGAGTCAGTCATCGTCTACTTTTGAAGCATTGAACTCCGTCTTCCTCTCGAGATGTCAAAGGGATGTGAGGATTCCTGTGGAGATGAGGCGGGGAAATAGGGCTTTCTCTAATGTCTCCACAGGTGATTCGGATATGCCTTCATCTTTGGAGATGAAAGAAAAGCCTGCATTCATGTCACTGCAGGGAATTCCGGCCTTATTTCGAGTCAAGGCATCTCGGTGTCCATTCCACTTGAGTCAGAAAACTCAGCGTCCCTCTCACATACCTATAGCTGAGAGAAGTGTCCCCTTGAGGGGCTTATGGAAATTTGGCATTCCTCTTGAGTTGAAGCCAGGGAATGAGCTCTCATCTTGAGATGATTTGGGGCACACGGAGCTTTTCTCGAGTTGCTCTGTTGAACTTGGTGTTCCTTTACACTTGAGAGGGTGTTCTCAGGGAAACTCTGAAGTTTCCTAAAGGAAGTAAGCCTCTTGCCGTGTATGATGGGTCATGCGCAATGGCTCTGGAGAAATTGCAGGGGAATCGGGCCTCATCCCGAGTTGATTTGGAGTATACAGAGCCGTTTCATGTTGCTGCGTGGACATCAGGGTGCCTCTAAACATCTGAGAGTGTTCTTGGGGTCTCTCTGGAGTTCCATCAAGGAAGTCAAGGCTCCTTTCGTGTTTGATGGGGAACATGGACTTACTCTGCATACATTGCAGGGGAATCGGTCCTCATCTTGAGTTGATTTGGAGTACACGGAGAGGTTTCGTGTTGCTGTGGGGACCTCAGGGTCCCTCTAGACTTGTGACAGTGTTCTTAGGTTATCTCTGGAGTTCCACAAAGGAAGTCTAGGCTCCTTTCCTGTTTGATGGGGAACACGGAATTGCTCTGCATGCAATGCAGTGGAATCTGATCTCATCTCTCATCAAGGGGGAAGTCTCATGGTTTTTCTTGAGTTGCGGAGGGAACCTGGGTTATATTCTCGAGTGACGACGGGGATGGCCCCTCATAACTCGTGTTTCCTCAGCGACGTCAGGACTCCTGTCTAGTTACGAGGGACATCTCGGCATTCTCTTCGAGGCTTGGCAGGGCAATAGGGACGCCTCTTGAGGTGAGGCGGGAGACCCAGTGTCCTTTCAGGTTGCCACAGGGATGCAGGGATTCCTGTCAATTTTCAAGAGGAGTCAGTTACCGTCTATTTTTGAAGCATTAAACTCCGCATTCCACTCTTGTTGCCATAGGGATGTGAGGCCTCCTATAGAGATGAGGCGGGGAACTAGGGCTTTCTCTAGGGTCTCCAAAGGGGACTCAGACGTCCCTTCATCTTGTGAGATGAAAGACGAGCCTGCATTCTAATCACTGCAGGGAAATCCGGCCTTATTTCGAGTCAGGGCATCTTGGTGTCCATTCCACTTGAGGCAGCAAACTCAGGGTCCCTCTCACGTACCTATAGCTGAGAGAAGCCTCTTCTTTAGGTGTTGATTAAAGCTGGCATTCCTCTTGAGTCAAAGCCAGGGAATCAGCTCTCATCTTGAGATGATTTGAGGTACACGGAGCTGTTTTCTAGTTGCTGTGCTGAACGTGGTGTTCTTCTATACATAAGACGTTTTTCCAGGGAATCTCTGGAGTTGCCTACATGAAGTCAAGCCACTTGTCGTATTTGATGGGGAATGCCGGATGGCTCTGGAGCCAATGTAGCAGAATCTGGCCTCCTCTCAGTTTGATTTGTGCTATACTGAGCTCTTTCATGTTGCTTCGGGGACCTCAGGGTCCCTCTATTTTTGTATCAGTTTTCTTGGGGACTGTCTGTAGTTCCATCATGGAAGTAAAGTCTCCTTTCGCGTTTGATGGGGAACACGGACTTCCTGTGCACTCAATGCAGGGGAATCTGGTCTTATCTCTCATTGAGCGGGAAGTCTCATGGTTTTCCTCGAATTGTGGAGGGAACCTGGGGTGTATTCTCAAGTTAGGATGGTGATGGCCCTCAAAACTCCTGTTTGTTCAGCGACGTCAGGACACCTGGCTAGTTGTGAGGGTCTCCTCGGGATTCTCCCTGAGGCTTAGCTGGGCAATAGGCATGGCTCTCAAAGTGAGTCGGGAGACTTATTGTCACTTTCAATTTGCTAAAGGGATACTGGGATTCCTGCCAGTTTTCAAGAGGAGTCAGTGATCGTCTACTTTTGAAGCACTGAACTCCATCTTCCTCTCGAGTTGTCAAAGGGATGTGAGGCCTCCTGTCGAGATGAGGCGGGGAACTAGGGCTTTCTCTAGGGTCTCCACAGGGGATTCAGACATCCCTTCATCTTTTTAGATGAAAGACAAGCCTGCATTCATGTCACTGCAGGGAATTCCAGCCTTATTTTGAGTCACGGCATCTCGGTGACCATTCCACTTGAGTCAGAAAACTCAGGGTCCCTCTCACATACCTATAGCTGAGAGAAGCTTCCCCTTGAGGGGCTAGTGGAAAGTTGACATTCCTCTTGAGCCGAAGCCAGGGAATCAGCTCTCATCTCGAAATGATTTCAGGCACACGGGGCTTTTCTCGAGTTGCTCTGTTGAACTTGGTGTTCCTTCAGACTTGAAACAGTATTTTCGGGCAATCTCTGAAGTTGTCTAAAGGAGTAAGCCCCTTGTCATGTATGATGGGTAATGTGGAGTGGCTCTGGAGACAATGGAGTGGAATCAGGCCTCATCTCGAGTTGATTTGGAGTACACGGAACTGTTTAATATTGTTGCGGGGACCTCAGGGTCCCTCTAGACTTGTGACAGTGTTCTTGGGGTCTCTCTGCAGTTCCATCAAGGAAGTCAAGGTTCCTATCTTGTTTGATGGGGAACACGGAATTACTCTGCATGCATTGCATGAGAATCGGGCCTGATCTCGCAGCGAGGGGAATGTCTCATTATTTTTCTGGAGTTGCGGCGGGAACCTGGGTCGTGTTCTCGAGTTACAGCGGGGATGGCCCTTCAAAACTCGTATTTGTTCAGCGATGTCAGGACTCCTGCCTAGTTGCGAGGGACACCTTGGGATTCTCCTCGAGGCTTGGCAGGACAATAGGGATGCCTCTCGAGGTGAGGCGGGAGACCAAGTTTCCCTTTGCACTTGCCAGAGTGATCCTGTGACTCCTGTCAGTTTTCAAGAGGAGTCAGGCTTCGTCTCCTTTTGAAATGTTGAACTCCGCATGCCTCTGATGTTGTCAAAGGGATAGGAGGCCTCCTGTCAAGATGAGGCGGGGGACTAGGGTATTCTCGAGGGTCTCCACAGGGGTTTCAGACATCCCTTCATCTTGTGAGATGAAAGATGAGCCTGCATTCAAGTCAGTGCACGGAAATCCGGCCTTATTTTGAGTCAGGGCATCTCGGTGTCCATCCCACTTGAGGCAGCAAACTCAGAGTCCCTCTCACCTACCTATAGCTGAGAGAAGCCTCTTCTTTAGGTGTTGATTAAAGCTGGCCTTCCTCTTGAGTCAAAGCCAGTGAATCAGCTCTCATCTCGAGATGATTTGAGGTACACCGAACTGTTTTCTAGTTTCTGTGCTGAACGTGGTGTTCCTCTATACTTAGGACGGTGTTCTCAGGGAATCTCTGGAGTTGCCTAAAGGAAGTCAAGCCACTTGTCATGTTTGATGGGGAGCGCCAGATGGCTCCTGAGCCAATGTAGGTGATTCTGGCCTCATCTCGAGTTGATTTGTTGTACACCAAGCTCTTTCATGTTGCTGCAGGGACTTCATGGTCCCTCTAGACTTGTATCAGTGTTCTTGGGGACTCCCTAGAGTTCCATCATGGAAGTCAATGCTGCTTTCGTGTTTGATGGGTAACACGGACTTCTTGTGCACTCAATGCAGGGAAATCTGGTCTCATCTCTCATCGAGCGGGAAGTCTCATGGTTTTTCTCAAATTGCGGAGGGAACCTGGGCTGTATTCTCGAGTTAAGATGGGGATGGCCCCTCAAAACTCCTGTTTGTTCAGCGACGTCAGGACGCCTGTCTTTTTGTGAGGGTCACCTTGGGATTCTCCTCGAGGCTTGGCTGGGCAATAGGGACGACTCTCGAGGTGAGTAGGGAGGCCCATTGTCACTTTCAAGTTTTACAGGGATACTGGGATTCCTGTCAATTTTCAAGAGGAGTCAGTCACCGTCTACTTTTGAAGCATTATACTCCGTCTTCCTGTCGATTTGTCAAAGGGATGTGAGGCGTCCTGTCATGGTGAGGCGGGGGACTAGGGCTTTTCTAGGGTCTCCACACGGGATTCAGACATCCCTTCATCTTTTGACATGAAAGACAAGCCTGCATTCATGTCACTGCAGGTAAATCCGGCCTTATTTCACATCAAGGCATCTCGGTGTCCATTCCACTTGAGTCAGAAAACTCAGGGTCCCTCTCACATACCTATAGCTGAGAGAAGTCTCCCCTTGAGGGGCTTGTGGAAAGTTGGCATTCCTCTTGAGTTGAAGACAAGGAATGAGCTCTCATCTCAAGATGATTTGTGGCACACAGAGCTTTTCTCGAGTTGCTCTGTTGAACTTGGTGTTCCTTTAGACTTGAGACGGTATTCTCTGGGAAACTCTGAAGTTTCCTAAAGGAAGTAAGCCTCTTGTCATGTATGATGGGTAATGCGAAATGGCTCTGGAGAAAATGCAGGGGAATTGGGCCTCATCTCGAGTTGATTTGAAGTACACAGAGCCCTTTCATGTTTCTGCGGGGACATCAGGGTGCCTCTAGACATCTGAGAGTGTTCTTGGGGTCTCTCTGGAGTTCCATCAAGGAAGTCAAGGCTCCTTTAGTGTTTGATGGGGAACACGGACTTACTCTGCATGCATTGCAGGGGAATTGGGCCTCATCTTGAGTTGATTTGGAGTACACGGAGAGGTTTCGTGTTGCTGCGGGGACCTCAGGGTCCCTTTAGACTTGTGACAGTGTTCTTGGGGTATCTCTGGAGTTCCACCAAGGAAGTCAAGGGTCCTTTCCTGTTTGATGGGGAACACGGACTGACTCAGCACACAATGCAGGGGAATCTGATCTCATCTCTCATCAAGGGGGAAGTCTCATTGTTTTTCTCGAGTTGCGGAGGGAACCTGGGTTATATTCTCGAATGACGCCGGTGATGGCCTCTGAAAACTCGTGTTTCTTCAGCGACGTCAGAACTCCTGTCTAGTTACGAGGGACAACTCGGCATTCTCTTCGAGGCTTGGCTGGGCAATCGGGACACCTCTCGAGGTGAGGCGGGAGACCCAGTGTCCTTTCAGGTTGCCACAGGGATACTGGGATTCCTGTAAATTTTTAAGAGGAGTCAGTCACCATCAATTTTTGAAGCATTGAACTCCACGTTCCACTCGTGTTGTCAAAGGGATGTGAGGCCTCCTTTCGAGATGAGGCGGGGAACTACGGCTTTCTCTAGGGTCTTCACTGGGGATTTAGACATCCCTTCATCTTGTGAGATGAAAGACGAGCCTGAATTCAAGTCATTGCTGGCAATTCTGGCCTTATTTCGAGTCAGGGCATCTTGGTGTCCATTCCACTTGAGGCAGAAAACTCAGGGTCCCTCTCACATACCTAGAGCGGAGAAAAGCCTCCGCTTGAGCTGCTTGTGGAAAGTTGGCATTCCTCTTGATTTGAAGCCAGGGAATCAGCTCTCATCTCGAGATGATTTGGGAGACATGGAGCTTTTCTTGAGTTGCTGTGCTGAACTTGGTGTTCCTCTAGTCTTGTGAAGGTATTCTCTTGGAATCTCTGGAGTTGTCTAAAAGAATTCAAGCCACTTGTCTTGTTTGATGGGGAACGAGGCATGGCTCTGGAGCCAATGCAAGGGAATCGGCCCTCATCTCAAGTTAATTTGGAGTATACGGAGTGCTTTGTTGTTGCTGCGGGGACCTCAGGGTCCCTGTAGACTTGTGACCGTGTTCTTCCAGACTCCCTGGAGTTCCATCAAGGAAGTCAAGGCTCCTTTCGTGTTTGATGGGGAACACAGAGTTACTCTGCATGCATTGCAGGGGAATCAGGCCTCATCTCGCGGCGAGGGGGGAATTCTCATTGTTTTCTCGAGTTGTTTCGGGAACCTGGGTTATGTTCTCGAGTTACGGTGGGGATAGCCCTTCAAAACCTGTGTTTGTTCAGCGATGTCAGGACTCCTGTCTCATTGTGAGGGACACCTTGGGTTTCTCCTCGAGGCTTGGCAGGAAAATAGGGACGCCTCTTGAGGTGATGCGGGAGACCAAGTTTCCCTTTGCAGTTGCCAGAGCGATACTGTGACTCCTGTCAGTTTTCAAGAGAGGTCAGGCTTTGTCTCCTTTTGAAGCATTGAACTCCGCCTGCCGCTCGTGTTGTCAAAGGGATGTGAGGCCTCCTGTCTAGATGAGGCGGGGAACTAGGGTATTCTCTCGGGTATCCACAGGGGATTCAGACATCCCTTCATCTTGTGAGATGAAAGATGAGCCGGAATTCAAGTCAGTGCAGGGAAATCCGGCCTTATTTCGAGTCAGGGCATCTCGGGGTCCATTCCACTTGAGGCAGCAAACTCAGGGTCCCTCTCAAGTACCTATAGCTGAGAGAAGCCTCCTCTTTAGGTGTTGTTTAAAGCTGGCATTCCTCTTGAGTCAAAGCCAGGGAATCAGCTCTCATCTAGAAATGATTTGAGGTACACGGAGCTATTTTCTAGTTTCTGTGCTGAACGTGGTGTTCCTCTATACTTAGGACGGTGTTCTCGGGCAAACTCTGCAGTTGACGAGAGGAAGTCAAGCCACTTGTCGTGTTTTGGGGAATGCCGGATGGCTATGGAGCCTCTGTAAGGCAATCTGGCCTAATCTCGAGTTGATTTGGGGTACACCGAGCTCTTTCCTGCTGCTGCGGTGACCACAGGTTCCCTCTAGACTTGTATCATTGTTGTTGGGGACTCTCTGGAGTTCCATCAAGGAAGTCAAGGCTCCTTTCATGTTTGATGGGGAACACGGAATTGCTCTGCAAGCAATGCAAAGGAGTCTGATCTCATCTCTCATCCAGCGGGGAGTCTCGTGGTTTTCCTCCAGTTGTGGAGGGAACCTGGGTTATATTCTCGAGTGACGACGGGGATGGCCCCTCAAAACTCGTGTTTGTTCAACGATGTCAGGACTCCTGTCTATTTGCGAGGGACAACTCGGGATTCTCTTTGAGTCTTGGCAGGGCAATAGGGATGCCTCTCGAGGTGAGGAGGGAGACCCAGTGTCCTTTCAAGTTGCCACAGGGATACTGGGATTCCTGTCAATTTTCAAGAGGAGTCAGTCATCGTCTGCTTTTGAAGCATTGAACTCCACGTGCCTCTCGTGTTGTCAAATGGATGTGAGGCCCTATTTCGAGATGAGGCGGGGAAATAGGGCTTTCTCTAGGGTCTCCACAGGGCATTCAGACATCCCTTCATCTTGTCAGATGAAAGAAGAGCCTGCATTCAAGTCACTGCCGGGAGACCCGGCCATATTTCGAGTCAGGGCATCTCGGTGTCCATTCCACTTCAGGCAGCAAACTCAGGGTCCCGCTCACATACCTAGAGCTGAGAAAAGCCTCCTCTTGAGGTGCTTGTGGAAAGTTGGCTTTCCTCTTGAGTCGAAGCCAGGGAATCAGGTCTAATCTCGAAGTGATTTGGCGTACACGGAGCTTTTCTCGAGTTGCTGTGCTGAACTTGGTGTTCCTCTAGACTTGGGACGTTGTTCTCGGGGAATCTCTGGAGATGCCTAAAGGAAGTCAGGCCACTTTTCCTGTTTGATGGGGAATGTGGGATGGCTCTGAAGCCAAAGCAGGGGAAT
The DNA here is from genome assembly GCF_033118175.1 of Dama dama. Classification (NCBI taxonomy): domain Eukaryota; kingdom Metazoa; phylum Chordata; class Mammalia; order Artiodactyla; family Cervidae; genus Dama; species Dama dama. The sequence continues at coordinate 7,451,793 of NC_083712.1, read as the reverse complement.
CGGGCCTCATCTCGAGTTGATTTGTAGTACACGGATCTCTTTCGTGTTGCTGCGGTGATCTCAGGGTCCATCTAGACTTGTGACACAGTTCTTGGGGACTATGTCGAGTTTCATCTAGGAAGTCAAGTCTCCTTTCGTGTCTGATGGTGAACACGGACTTGGTCTGCACACAATGCAGTGGAATTGGGCCTCATCTCGCCGTGAGGGGAACGTCTGATGGTTTTTCTCGAGTTTCGGCAGGAACCTCGGGTATGTTCTCGATTAATGGCGGGGATAGCCCTTCAAAACTCATGTTTTCTCAGTGACGTCAGGAGTACTGTCTAGTTGCGAGGGACACCTGGGGTTTCTCTTTGAGGCTTGGCATGGCAATAGGAATGCTACTCGAGGTGAGGTAGGAGACCCAGGGTCCCTTTCCAGTTGCCAAAGGGATACTGGGATTCCTATCTCTTTTCAAGAGGAGTCAGGCATTGTTACCTTTTGAAACATTGAACTCTGCATGCTGCCCGAGTTGTCAAAGGAATGTGAGGCCTCCTGTTGTGATGAGGCGGGCAACTAGGGCTTTCTCTAGTGTCTCCACAGGTTAATCAAACATCCCTTCATATTGTGAGCTGAAAGACGAGACTGCATTCAAGTCACTGCAGGGAAATCCAGCCTTATTTCGAGTCTGGGCATCTCGGTGTCTATTCCACTTCAGGCAACAAACTCAGTGTCCCCCTCACATACATATAGCTGAGAGAAGCCTCCTCTTGAGGGGCTCGTGGAAAGTTGGCTTTGCTCTTGCATCAAAGCCATGGAATCAACTCTCATCTCGAGATGATTTGGGGGTACACAGAAATTTTCTCGAGTTGCTGTGCTGAACTTGGTGTTCCCCTAAACTTGGGAAGGTATTCTCAGGGAATCTCTGGAGTTACCTAAGGGAAGCCAAGCCACTTGTCGTATTTGATGCGGAAAGCGCGATGTAACTGGAGACAATGCAGTGGAATCGGGCCTCATCTCGAGTTGAATTCGAGTACATGATGAGCTTTCATGTTGCTGTGGGGACCTCAAGGTCCCTCTAGACTTGTGACAGTTTTCCTGGGAACTCTCTGGAGTTCCATCAAGGAAGTCAAGGCTCCTTTCATGTTTGATGGGGAACACGGACTTGCTCTGCATGCATTGCAGGGGAATCGGGCCTCATCTCGCAGAGAGGGGAATGTCTCATGATTTTTCTGAAGTTGCGGCTGGAAACTGGGTTATATTCCCGAGTTACAGAGGGGATGGCCCTTCAAAATTTGAGTTGGTTCAGCGACATCAGGACTCCTGTCTAGTTGTGAGGGAGAACTTGGGATATTCCTCAAAACTTGACAGGACAATAGGGACGCCTCTCTAGGTGAGGCGGGAGACCCAGTTTCCCTTTGAAGTTGCACAGGGATATTTGGATTCCTATCAATTTTCAAGATGAGTCAGGCTTCGTCTCATTTTGAACCATTGAGCTCCACGTGCCACTCGAGTTTTCAAAGGGATGTGAGGACTCATGTCGAGATAAGCCGGCCAACTAGGGATTTCTCTCAGGTCTCCACAGGGGATTCAGACATCCCATGTTCTTGTGAGCTAAAATACGAGCAAGAATTCAAGTCACTGCAGGGAAATCCGGCCTTATTTCGAGTCAGGGCATCTCGGTGTCCTTTCCACTTGAGGCAGCAAACTCAGGGTCCCTCTCACATACCTATAGCTGAGAGAAGCCTCCTCGTGAGGTGCTTGTGAAAAGTTGGCATTCCTCTTGAGTCGAATCCAGCAAATCAGGTCTCTTCTCGATATGATTTGTGTTACATGGCGCTTTTCTCGAGTTGCTGTGCTGAACTTGGTGTTCCTCTAGATATGGGACGGTGCTCTCAGGGAATCTCTGGAGTTTCCTAAAGGAAGTCAAGCCACTTGTCCTGTTTGATGGGGAAGGCGGGATGTCTCTGTAGCCAATGCAGGGGAATCGAGCCTCATCTTGAGTTGATTTGAGTTTCACGAGCTCTTTCTTGATGCTGCGGTGACCTCAGGGTCCCTCTAGACCTGTCACCATGTTCTTGGGGACTATGTGGAGTTTCATCTAGAAAGTCAAGGCTCCTTTCATGTTTGATGGGGAACACGGACTTGCTCTGCACTCAATGCAGGAGAATCGGGCCTCACCTACCGGCCAGGGGGACATCTCATATTTTTTGTCGAGTTGAGGCAGGAACCTAGGGTATGATCTCGAGTTACAGCGAGGATGGCCCTTCAAAACTCGTGTTGGTTCAGCGACGTCAGGACTCCTGTCTAGTTGAGAGGGACATCTTGGGATCTTCCTCGAGACTTGGCAGGACAATAGGGACACTTCTCGAGGTGAGGCAGGAGACTCAGTTTCCCTTTGAAGTTGCCACAGGGATATTTGGATTCCTATCAATTTTCAAAAGGAGTCAGGCCTCGTCTCATTTTGAAGCATTTAACTCCGCGTGCCTCTCTAGTTTTCAAAGGGATGCGAGGACTCATGTGGAGATGAGGCGGGGAACTAGGGATTTCTCTATGTCTCCACAGGGGATTCAGACATCCCTTCTTCTTGTGAGCTAAAAGACGAGCCAGCATTCAAGTCACTGCAGGGAAATCCGGCCTTATTTCGAGTCAGGGCATCTCGGTGTCCATTCCACTTGATGCAGCAAACGCAGGGTCCCTCTCACATACCTATAGCTGAGAGAAGCCTCCTTGTGGGGTGCTTGTGGAAAGTTGGCATTCCTCTTGAGTCGCATCCAGGTAATCCGCTCTCATCTCGAGATGATTTGGGTTACAGGCAGATTTTCTCGAGTTGCTGTGGTGAACTTGGTGTTCCTCTAGACATGGGAGGGTGTTCTCGGGGAATCTCTGGACTTGCCTAAAGGAAGTCAAGCCACTTGCCCTATTTGATGGGGAATGCAGGATGGCTCTGTAGCCAATGCAGGGGAATCGGGCCTCATCTTGAGTTGATTTGAGTTACTCAAGCTCTTTCGTTTTCCTGCGATGACCTCAGGGTCCCTCTAGACATGTGACACTGTTCTTGGGGACTATGTGGAGTTTCATCTAGGAAGTCAAGTCTCCTTACTTGTTTGATGGGGAACACGGACTTGCTATGAACTCAATGCAGGGGAATTGGATCTCACCTCACGGCTGGGGGGAATTCTCATGGTTTTTGTCGAGTTGAGGCAGAAACCTAGGGTATGTTCTCGAGTTATGGTGAGGATGTCCCTTCAAACCCGTGTTGGTTGAGTGGGAAAGGACTCCTGTCTAGTTGTCAGGGACACCTCGGGATTCTCCTCCAGGCTTGGCAGGGCAATAGGGATGCTTCTCGAGTTGAGGAGGGTGACCCAGTTTCGCTTTGTAGTTGCCACAGGGATATTGTTATTCCTATCAATTTTCAAGAGGTGTCAGGCATCATCTCCTTTTGAAGTATTGAACTCTGCATTTCTCTCCAGTTGTCAAAGGGATGTAAGGCCTCCTGTCGAGATGAGGCGGGGAACTAGGGCTTTCTCTAGGGTCTCCACAGGGGATTCAGACATCCCTTCATCTTGTCAGATGAAAGACGAGCCAGCACTGAAGTCACTGCAAGAAAATCCGGCCTTATTTCTAGTCACGGCATCTTGGTGACCATTCCACTTGACACAGCAAACTCAGGGTCCCTCTCCATACCTATAGCTGAGAGAAGCCTCCTCTTGAGGGACTTGTGGAAAGTTGGCTTTCCTCTTGCGTTGAAGGCAGGGAATCAGCTCTCATCTCGAGATGATTTGGGGTACATGGAACTTTTCTCGAGTTGCTGTGCTGAACTTGGTGTTCCACTAGACTTGAGACTGTATTCTTGGGGAATCTCTGGAGTTTCCTAAAGGAAGTCAAGCCACTTGTCGTATTTGACGGGGAAAGTGGGATGTAACTGGAGACAATGTAGGGGAATCTGGCCTCATCTCGAGTTGATTTTGAGTACATGGTGCACTTTCATGCTGTTGCGGGGACCTCAGGTTCCCTCTAGACTGTGTTCCTGGGGACTCTCTGGAGTTCCATCAAGGAAGTCAAGGCTCCTTTTGTGTTTGATGGGGAACACGGACTTGCTCTGCATGCAGTGCAGGGGAATCGGGCCTCATCTCGTGACAAGGGGAAAGTCTCATGATTTTTTGGAGTTGTGGCAGGAACCTGGGTTATATTCCCGAGTTACGGCGGGGATGGCCCTTCAAAACTCGTGTTTGTTCAGCGACGTCAGGACTCCTGTCTAGTTGGGAGGGACAACTTGGGATCTGCCTCGAGACTTGACAGGACAAAAGGGACGCCTCTCGAGGTGAGGCAGGGGATCTAGTTTCCCTTTGAAGTTGCCACAGGGATATTTGGATTCCTAACAGTTTTCAAGAGGAGTCAGGCCTTGTCTCATTTTGAAGCATTGAACTCCGCGTGCCTTTGAGTTTTCAAAGGGATATGTGGACTCATGTCGAGATGAGGCGGGGAAATAGGGCTTTCTCTAGGGTCTCCACAGGGGATTCAGACATCCCATGTTCTTGTGAGCTAAAAGACGAGCCAGCATTCAAGTCACTGCAGGGAAATCCGGCCTTATTTCGAGTCAGGGCATCTCGGTGTCCTTTCCACTTGAGGCAGCAAACTCAGGGTCCCTCTCACATACCTATAGCTGAGAGAAGCCTCCTCGTGAAGTGCTTGTGAAAAGTTGGCATTCCTCTTGAGTTGAATCCAGCAAATCAGCTCTCACCTCGAGATGATTTGGGGTACAAGGAGATGTTTTCGATTTCTTGTGCTCAACGTGGTGTTCCTCTATACTTGGGACAGTGCTCTCGGGAAATCTCTGGAGTTGCCTAAAGGAAGTCTAGCCAATTGTGTTTGATGGGGAAAGCGGGATGTCTCTGGATCTAATGTAGGGGAATCTGGCCTCATCTCGATTTCATTTGGGGTACATCAAGCTCTTTTTTGTTGTGGTGGTGATCTCAGGGTCCCTCTAGACTTGTGACAGTGTTCTTGGGGACTCTCTGCAGTTCCATCAAGGAAGTCAAGGCTCCTTTCTTGTTTTAAGGGGACCATGGACTTGCTCTGCAAGCAATGCCATTGAATAGGTCCTCATCTCGCGGCTAGTGGCAAGGCTCATGGTTTTTCTCGAGTTGCGACAGGAACATGGGGTATGTTTTCAAGTTACGGCGGGGATGGACCTTCAAAACTCATGTTGGTCAGCGGCATCTGGACTTCTGTCTAATTGCGAGGGACACCTGGGTATTCTTCTCGAGGCTTAGCCCGGAAATAGGGACATCTCCCAAGGTGACGCTGGAGACCCAGGCTTCCTTCCCAGTTTCCACAGGGATATTAAGATTCCTGTCAATTTTCAAGAGGAGTCAGGCATCATCTCCTTTTGAAGCATTGAACTCCACTTGCCTCTTGAGTCGTCAAAGGGCTCTGAGGCCTGCTGTCGATATTAGGTGGGTAACTAGGGCTTTCTCTAGGGTCTGCACAGGGGATTCAGACATCCCTTCGTCTTGTGAGATGAAAGACGAGCCTGCATTCAAGTCACTGCCAGGAGATCTGGCCTTATTTCGAGTCAGAGCATCTCGGTATCCATTCCACTTGAGGCAGCAAACTCAGGGTCCCTCTCACATAGCTAGAGCTGAGAAAAGCCTCCTCTTGAGGTGCTTGTGGAAAGTTGGCATTCCTCTTGAGTTGAAGCCAGGGAATCAGCTGTAATCTCGAAGTGATTTGGCGTACACGGAGCTTTTCTCGAGTTGCTGTGCTGAACTTGGTGTTCCTCTAGACTTGGGACATTGTTCTCGGGGAATCTCTGGAGTTGCCTAAAGGAAGTCAGGCCACTTTTCCTGTTTGATGGGGAAGGCGGGATGGCTCTGAAGCCAAAGCAGGGGAATCGGGCCTCATCTCGAGTTGATTTGTAGTACACGGATCTCTTTTGTGTTGCTGTGGTGACCTCAGGGTCCGTCTAGACTTGTGACACAGTTCTTGGGGACTATGTGGAGTTTCATCTAGGAAGTCAAGGCTCCTTTCGTGTCTGATGGTGAACACGGACTTGCTCTGCATGCAATGCAGTGGAATTGGGCCTCATCTCGCGGTGAGTGGTACGTTTGATGGTTTTTCTCGAGTTGTGGCGGGAACCTCGGGTTTGATCTCGAATAATGGCGGGGATAGCCCTTCAAAACTCATGTTTTCTCAGCGACGTCAGGACTACTGTCTAGTTGCGAGGGACACCTGGGGTTTCTCTTGGAGGCTTGGCATGGCAATAGGAACGCTTCTCGAGGTGAGATGGGAGACCCAGGGTCCCTTTCCAGTTGCCAAATGGATATTGGGATTCCTATCTATTTTCAAAAGGAATCAGGCATCGTTTCCTTTTGAAACATTGAACTCCGCATGCTGCTCGAGTTTTCAAAGAATGTGAGGCCTCTGGTTGAGATGAGGTGGGGAACTAGGGCTTTCTCTAGGGTCTCCACAAGTTATTCAGACATCCCTTCATATTGTGAGCTGAAAGACGAGACTGCATTCAAGTCACTGCAGGGAAATCCGGCCTTATTTCGAGTCAGGGCATCTCGGTGTCTATTCCACTTCAAGCAGCAAACTCAGGGTCCCCCTCACATACCTATAGCTGAGAGAGGTCTCCTCTTTAGGTGCTTGTGGAAAGTTGGCATTCCTCTTTTGTCTAAGTCAGGGAATCAGCTCTCATCTCGAGATGATTTGGGGTACACAGAGCTTTTCTAGACTTGCTGTGCTGAAATTCTTGTTCCTCTAGATATGGGACGATGTTCTCGGGGAATCTCTGGAGTTGCCTAAAGGAAGTCGAGCCACTTGTCCTGTTTGATGGGGAATGTGGGATGGCTCTGGAGCCAATGCAGGGGAATCGGGCATCATGTCGAGTTGATTTGTAGTACATCGAGCTCTTATGTGTTGCTGTGGTGACCTCAGTGTCTCTCTAGTCTTGTGACAGTCTTTTTGAGGACTACGTGGTATTTCATCTAGGAAGTCAAGGCTCCTTTCATGTTTGATGGGGAACTCAGATGTGGTCTGCATGCAATGCAGGGGAATCGCACTTCATCTCGAGTTGATTTGGGGTACACGGAGCTCTTTCGTGTTGCTGCGGGGACCTCAGGGTCCCACGAGACTTGTGATAGTGTTCTTGGGGACTTTCTGGAGGTCCATCAGGGAAGTCAAGTCTCCTTTCGTGTTTGATGAGGAACACGGACTTGCTCTGCACGCAGCATTGCAATCGGGCTTCATCTCGTGGCGATGGGGAAGTCTCATGGTTTTTCTTGAGTTGTAGCAGGAATCTGGGGTATGTTCTTGTGTTACGGCGGGGATGGCCCTTCAAAACTCATGTTGGTTCAGCCACTTCAGGACTCCTCCCTAGTTCCAGGGATACCTCGCGATTCTTCTCGAGGCATGGCAGGGAAATAGGGACGGCTCTTGAGGTGAGACGGGAGACCCAGGCTCCCTTCCCAGTTGCCACAGGGATATTAGGATTCCTATCGATTTTCAAGGTGAGTCAGGCTTCGTCTCCCTTTGACGCCTTGAACTCCGCGCTCCTCTCGAGTTGTCAAAGGTATGTGCGGCCTCCTGTCGAGATGAGTCGGGGAACAAGGGCTTTCTTTAGGGTCTCCACAGGGGATTCAGATATCCCTTCATCTTGTAAGATGAAAGATGAGTCTGCATTCACGTCACTGCAGGGAAATCAGGCCTTATTTCGAGTCTGGGAATCTCATTGTACATTCCGCTTTAGGCAGCAAACTCAGGGTCCCACTGTGATACCTATAGCTGAGAGAAGCCTCCTCTTGAGGTGCTTGTGGAAAGTCGGCATTCCCCTTGAGTCGAATTCAGGGAATCAGCTCTCATCTTGAGATGATTTGTGGTACATGGAGCTTTTCTCGAGTTGCTCTGCAGAACTTGGTGTTCCCGTGGATTTGGTACAGTGTTCTCGTGGAATCTCTGGAGTTGCCTAAAGGAAGCCAAGACACTTGTTCTGTTTGATGGGGAATGCGTGATGGCTCTGGACACAATTCAGGTGAATCGGACCTCATCTCTAGTTGATAAGGGGTGCACGAGCTCTTTCGTGTTGCTGCGGGGTCCTCAGGGTCCCTCTAGAATTGTAACAGTGTTCTTGGGGAATCTCTGGAGTTCCATCAAGGAAGTCAAGGCTCATTTCGTGTATGATGGGGAACACGGACATGCTCTGCATGCAATGCAGGGGAATCAGACCTCATCTCCTGGCAAGGGGGATGTCTCATGGTTTTTCTCGAGTTGCGGCGGGAACCTGGGTTATGTTCTCGAGTTACGGCGGGGATGGACCTTCAAAACTCGTGTTTATTCAACGACATCAGGACTCCTGTCTAGTTGCGAGGGACACCTCAGGATTCTCTTCAGGCTTGGCAAGGAAATAGGGAAATCTCTCGAGGTGAGGCGGGAGACTCAGGGTCCCTTTCCAGTTGCCATAGGGATATTGGCATTCCTATCAATTTTGAAGAGGAGGCAGGCACCATCTACTTTTGGGGCATTGAACTCTGTGTGCCTCTTGAAGTGTCAAAGGGATGTGAGGCCTCCTGTCGAGATGAGGTGGGGAACTTGGGCTTTCTCTAGGGTATCCACAGGGGATTTAGACATCCCTTTTTCTTGTGAGATGAAAGAAGACCCTGCATTCAAGTCACTGCAGGGAAATCCGGCCTTATTTCGAGCCAAGCCATCTCAGTGTCCATTCCACACGAGGCAGCAAACTCAGGGTCCCTCTCACATACATATAGCTGAGAGTATCCTCCTCTTGAGGTGCTTGTGGAAAGTTTCCATTCCTCCTATGTAGTAACCAGGGAATCTGCTCTCATCACGAAATGACTTGGGGTACACGGAGCTTTTCTTGAGTTGCTTTGCTGAACTTGGTGTTCCTCTAGACTTTGGAAGGTGTCCTCGGGTAATCTCTAGAGTTGCTTAAAGGAAATCAAGCACTTTTCCTGTTTCATGGGGAATGTGTGACTGCTCTGGAGTGAATGCAAGGGAATCTGGCCTCATCTCGAGTTGATTTGGGGTACATGCAGCTCTTTCATGTTGCTGCGGGGACCTCAGGGTTCCTCTAGACTTGTGACAGTGTTCTTGGGAACTCTCTGGAGTTTCATCAAGGAAGTCAAGGCTCCCTTCATGTTTTAAGGGAAACACGGACTTGCTCTGTAACAGTGCCATTGAATTAGTCCTCATCTCGTGGCGAGGTGCAACTCATGGTTTTTCTCGAGTTGCGGTGGGAAACTGATGTATGTCCGAGCTACGACGGGTTAGGACCTTCAGAATTCAAGTTGGTTCAGGGACATCAGGACTCCTTTCTAATTGCAAGGGAAACCTCGGTATTCTCCTCGAGGCTTGGCACGGCAATACGGAGGTATCTCTAGGTGAGGCGGGAGACCCAGGCTCCCTTCCCAGTTTCCACAGTGATATTGGGATTCCTGTCAATTTTCAAGAGGAGTCAGGCATCATCTCATTTAGAAACATTGAACCCCACATGCCTCTCGAGTTGTCAAAGTGACGTGAGGCCTGCTGTTGAGATGAGGCTGGGAACTAGGGCTTTCTCTAGGGTCTCTACAGGGGATTCAGACATCCTTTCATCTTGTGAAATGAAAGAAGAGCCTGCCTTCAAGTCACTGGATGGAAATCCGGCCATCTTTCAAGTCAGGGCATCTCGGTGTCGAAACCACTTGATGCAGCAAACTCAGGGTCATTCTCACATACCTAGAGCTGAGAAAATCCTCTGCTTGAGTTGCTTGGGGAAACTTGGCATTCATCTTGAGTGGAAGCCAGGGAATCAGCTTTCATCTCAAAATGATTTGGGGTGCATGGAGCTTTTCTCGAGTTGCTGTGCTGAACTTGGTGTTCCTGTATACTTGTGACGGTATTCTCCGGGTATCTCCGGTGTTGCCTAAAGGAAGTCAAGCCACTTGTCGTGTTTGATGGGGAACATGGGATGGCTCTGGAGACAATGCAGGAGAATCGGGCCTCATCCTGAGTTGATTTCGAGTACACGGAGCTCTTTCGTGTTGCACCAGGGACCTCAGGGTCCCTATAGACTTGTGACAGTGTTCCTGGGGACTCTCTGGAGTTCCATCAAGGAACTAGGCTCCTTTCCTGTTTCATGGGGAACACGAATTGCTCTGCATGCAGTGCAGGGGAATCGGGCCTCATTTCGCCGCCAGGGGAAAGTCTCATTGTTTTTCTCGAGTTGCGGCAAGAACCTGCATTATGTTCTCGAGTTATGACGAGGATGGACCTTCAAAACTCGTGTTGGATCAGCGAAGTCAGGACTCCTCTCTAGTTGCGAGGGACAACTCCGGATGCTCCTCGAGGCTTGGCAGATCAATAGGGACGGCTCTCGAGGTGAGCGGGGAAACCCAGATTCCTTTTGCAGTTGTCAAAGGGATATTGGGATTCCTATCAATTTTCAAGAGGAGTCAGGCCTCATCTACTTTTGAGCATAAAACTCCAGGTGCCTCTCGAGTTTTCAAAGGGATGTAAGGCCTCATGTCGAGATGAGGCGGGGAACTAGGCCTTTCTCTAGGGTCTCCACAGGGGATTCAGACATCGCTTCTTCTTGTGAAAAGAAAGACCAGCCTGCATTCAAGTCACTGCAGGGAAATCCAGCCTTATTTTGAATCAGGGCATCTTGGTGTCCATTCCAGTTGAGGCAGCAAACTCAGGGTCCCTCTCACATACCTATAGCTGAGAGAAGCCTCCTCTTGAGGTGCTTGTGGAAAGTAGGCATTCCTTTTGAGTCGAATCCAGGGAAATAGCTCTCATCTTGAGATGATTTGTGGTACACGAAGCTTTTCTCGAGTTGCTGTGCTGAACTTGGTGTTCTTCTAGATATGGGACGGTGCTCTCGGTGAATCTCTGGAGTTACTAAAGGAAGTCAAGCTACTTGTCCTGTTTGATGGGGAATGCGGGATGGCTGTTGAGCCAATGCAGTGGAATCGGGCCTCATCTTGAGTTGACTTGAGTTACACGAGCTCTTTCATGTTGCTGCGTTGACCTAAGGGTCCCTCTAGACCTGTGACAGTGTTCTTGGGGACTATGTGGAGTTTCATTTAGGAAGTCAAGGCATCTTTCGTGTTTGATGGGTAACACGGACTTGCTCTGCACTCAATGCAGGGGAATCGGGCCTCACCTCGCGGCCAGGGCGAAGTCTTTTTTTTTTTGTCGAGTTTCGGCGGGAACCTAGGTTATGTTCTCGATTTATGGCGAGGATAGCCCTTCAAAAACCGTGTTCATTGGGCGGCAACAGGACTCCTGTCTGGTTGCGAGGGTCACCTCGGAATTCTTCTCGAGGCTTCGCAGGGCAGTACGGATGCCTCTCAAGGTGAGGGGATGACCCAGTTTCCCTTTGCTGTTGCCAAAGTGATATTTGGATTCCTATCAATTTTCAAGAGGTGTCAGGCATCATCTTCTTTTGAAGCATTGAAATCTGCATTCCACTCAAGTTGACAAAGGGATGTAAGGCTTCCTGTCGAGATGAGGCGGGGAACTAGGGCTTTCTTTACAGTCTCCACAGGGGATTCAGACATCCCTTCATCTTGTGAGATGAAAGAAGAGCCTGCATTCAAGTCACTGCAGGGAATTCCAGCCTTATTTCGAGTCAGGGCATCTCGGTGTCCATTCCACTTGAGGCAGCAAAATCAGGGTCCATCTCACATACCTATAGCTGAGAGAAGCCTCCTCGTGAGGTGCTTGTGAAAAGTTGGCTTTCTACTTGGGTCAAAGCCAGGGAATCAGCTCTCATCTAGAGAGGATTTGATGTACATGGAGCTTCTCTCGTGTTGCTGTGCTGAACTTGCTGTTCCTCTAGACTTGTGACGGTATTCTCGGGGAATCTCAGGAGTTGCCTAAAGGAATCATGCCACTTGTCATGTTTGATGGGGAACATGGGATGGCTCTGGAGAAAATGCAGGGGAATCAGGCTTCATCTTGAGTTGATTTGGAGTACATGGTGTGCTTTCATATTGCTGCGGGGACCTTAGGGTCCCCCTAGACTTGTGACAGTGTTCCTGGGACTCTCTGGAGTTGCATCAAGTAAGTCAAGTCTCCTTTCTTGTTTGATGGGGAACACGGACTTGCTCTGCAGGCAATGCAAGGTAATTGGGCCTCATCTCGCAGCCAGGGGAAAGTGTCATGATTTTTCTGGAGTTGCGGCGGGAACCTCGGTTATGTTCTTGAGTTACAGTAGGGATGGCCCTTCAAAACTCGTGTTGGTTCAGTGATGTCAGGACTCCTGTCTACTTGTGAGGGACACCTTGGGATTTTCCTCGAGGCTTGGCAGGACAATATGGACTCCCCTCGAGGTGAGGCGGGAGGCCCTGTTTCCCTTTGCAGTTGCCACAGGGATATTTGTATTCCTATCAATTTTTAAGACGAGTCAGGCCATGTCTCATTTTGAAGCAATGAACTTCGCCTGCCACTCGAGTTGTCAAAGGGACGTGAGGTCTCATGTGAGATGACGTGGGGAACTAGGGATTTTTCTAGGATCTCCACAGGAGATTCAGACATCCCTTCTTCTTGTGAGATGAAAGACGAGCCTGCATTCAAGTCACTGCAGGGAAATCCGGCCTTATTTCGAGTCAGTGCATCAGGGAGTCCATTCCACTTGAGGCAGCAAACTCAGGGTCCCTCTCACATACCTTTAGCTGAGAGAAGCCTCCTCTTTAATTGTTGTTTAAAGCTGGCATTCCTCTTGAATCAAAGCCAGGGAATCTGCTTTCATCTCGAGATGATTTGGGGTACACCGAGATGTTTTAGAGTTCCTGTTCTGAATGTGGTGTTCCTCTATACTTGAGATGGTGTTCTCAGGTAATATCTGGAGTTGCGTAAAGGAAATCAAGCCACTTGTTGCGTTTGATGCTGAAAGTGGGATGGCTCTGGAGCCAATGTAGGGGAATCTGGCCTCATCTCGAGTTCATTTGGGGTACACCAAGCTCTTTTTTGTTGCTGCCGTGACTTCAGGGATCCACTAGATTTGTGACTTTGTTCATGGGGACTCTCTGGAGTTCCATCAAGGAAGTCAAGGCTCCTTTCACTTTTTAAGGGCCCACGGACTTGTTCTGCAAGCAATTCCATTGAGTAAGTCCTCATCTCGCGGCATGGGGCAAGACTCATTGTTTTTCTCGAGTTACGGTGGGAACCTGTGCTATGAGGCCCAATTCCCCTGCATTTTCTCTAGAGCCATCCCGTGTTACCCATCAAACATGACAAGTGGCTTGACATCCTTTAGGCACTCCAGAGATTCCACGAGAATACTGTCACAAGTCTAGAGGAACACCAAGATCAGCACAGTAACACAAGAAAAGCTCCGTGTACCCCAAATCATCTCGAGATGAGAGCTAATTCCCTGGCTTTGACTCAAGAGGAATGCCAACTTTCCATAAGCACTTCATGAGGAGGCTTCTCTCAGCGATATGTATGTGAGAGGGACCCTGAGTTTGCTGCCTCAAGTGGAATGAACACTGAGATGCCCTGACTCAAAATAAGGCCGGAATTCCCTTCAGTGACTTGAATGCAGGCTTTCTTTCATCTAACAAGATGAAGGGATGTCTGAATGCCCTGTGAAAACCCTCGAGAAAGCCCAAGTTCCCCACCTCATCTCGACAGGAGACCTCACATCCCTTTGACAACACGAGTGGAATGTGGAGTTCAGTGCTTCAAAAGTAGACGATGACTGACTCCTCTTGAAAATTGACAGGAATCCCAGTATCCCTGTTGCAATTTGAAAGGACACTGGGCCTCCCACCTCACCTTGAGAGGCGTTCCTATTGCTCTGCCAAGTCTCGAAGAGAATCCCAAGTTGTCCCTTGCAACTAGAAAGGAGTCCTGACGTCGCTAAACAAACACGAGTTTTGAGGGGCCATCCCCGTCGTCACTCGAGAATATAACCCAGGTTCCCTCCACAACTCGAGAAAAACCATGAGAGTTCCTGCTCGATGAGAGATGAGATCAGATTCCCCTGCATTGCGTGCAGAGCAATTCCGTGTTCCCATCAAACATGAAAGGAGACTTGACTTCCTTGATGGAATTCCAGAGAGTCCCCAAGAACACTGATACAAGTCTAGAGGGACCCTGAGGTCACCGCAGCAATACGAAAGAGCTCGGTGTACCCCAAATCAACTCGAGATGAGGCCAGATTCACATACACTGGCTCCAGAGCCATCTGGCGTTCCCCGTCAAACACGACAAGTGGCTTGACTTCCTTTAGGCAACTCCAGAGATTCCCCGAGAACACCGTCCTAAGTATAGGGGAACACCAGGTTCAGCACAGCAACTATAGAACAGCTCTGTGTACCTCCAATCATCTCGAGTTGCGAGCTGATTCCCTCGCTTTGATTCAAAAGGAATGCCAGCTTTAAACAACACATAAAGAGGAGGCTTCTCTAAGCTATAGGTACGTGAGAGGGACCGTGAGTTTGCTGCCTCAAGTGGAATGGACACCGAGATGGCCTGACTCGAAATAAGGCTGGATTTCCCTGCAGTGACTTGAATGCAGGCTCGTCTTTCATCTCACAAGATGAAGGGATGTCTGAATCCCCTGTGGAGACCCTAGAGAATACCCTAATTCTCCACCTCATCTCAAGGTGGGGCCTCATATCCCTTTGACAACACGAGAGGAATGCGGAGTTCAATGCTTCAAAAGGAGACGAAGCCTGACTCCTCTTGAAAACTGACAGGAGTCACAGTATCACTCTGGCAAGTGCAAAGGGAAACTGGGTCTCCCGCCTCACCTTGAGAGGCATCCGTATTGCACTGCAACGTCTTGAGGAGAATCCCGATGTGTTCCTCTCAAAAAGACAGGAGTCCTGACGTCGCTGAACCTCACCCCAGACCCTGCACCTGGGGTCACTCGTCCGGTTTCCAAGGTGAGTCCACCTGAAATATGCTGTGTCTGGAATCACATGTGCACATATCCAGGATGACCCCACTTCCCAGACCTAGTACCTGTGGTCACGCTTCCACAGTCTCCAGGGTGACCACAACACACTGGACCATGCACCTGGGGTCACATGTCTACAGTCTGCAGGGTGACACCCTCCCAAACCCTATATCTAGGATCACATATCTACAGCCTGGGTGATCCCTCCCAGACACTCTACCTGGAGTCACACATCCTCAGTCTCCACTGAGACCCCTTCCCAAGCCTTGCAACTGGGCTCACAATTCCACAGTCTTCAGGGTGACTTCTTTCTGACCATTTCCCTTGGGTCACATATCCACATTCTCCAGGGTGACCAACCCAGTCCCTATCCATGGGGTCACATATCAACAGTCTCCAGGGTGACACTCCTCCCCTGAATGCACATTTCAAGGGGAGCACAAAACAGCACACCCCAAATATGCCCATTTTACAAAAGGTTTATTTTGGACTGATTAATTAAAAAAAAAAAAAAAAAAAAAAAGCCGCCCCAGGAGGATCTTTGAAAACCAAGTCGAAATGCCATTTTATGAAGTAGATTTACATTTATTAAGGATATCTCCATCTTTAAGGATGTGTCCCTGTCTGGAACAGGAAATAGAGGATGACTAAATATCAAGAATGGACTAAGTATCAAGACTGACTTGATTTCACTAAATGACTTGACTAAGTATCAAGAAGTTCTATGGAATGGACCTGAAAGTTAATCTGCATACCACCATGCCTTTGTTTACTGTGTTTCACCTAATAATCTCCCTTAAATAGCTTCTTCCATTCCTTAACCTCCTTCTTTCATTCTTAGCTGATGATAGCATTTAAGGTAAAGTCTTGGACCATTTCAGAAAGTGACTGTTTTCCCAGGTATCTTTCAACTATATAGGAGGTATGCATGGCATATATTAAACTTCTGATTGTTTTTCTCCAATCTATCTCCCTTTCATTATGAACATCTCAGTGAAGATCATTGAGGCTAGGGGAAAATTATCTTTCCTCTCATCTAATTCAATAAAATAACATTCAGAGGTATAGAGGAATGAACCACAGACCAATTAAAAAAAAATAAAGAGAAGCATGAATCTAACACTTACATTACTAAGTGAAGGAATCCAGCCTCAAGTGCTACACACTGTATGATCTTATAAGACATTCTAGCAAAGGTAAAACAGACATGATAAACAGTTTATGGAATATATGGCTGAAATATTTCACATGGTACTTTAGTTAGGAATATCTGCCACTATGCATTTGTCTAAATACATAGATTTTTGTTTTCAGAACACAAGTAATTTATTACCTATTCACATTTATTTATTTATGGTATGGAGTGCCAAAGACTGGAATGCAGAGTTTAACAAAGAATCTAACAGATTGAGAAATACATGAAAAGCTTCAGACTTCCCTAGGGGCCCAGTGGTTAAGACTCCACGTTGTCAGTGCAGGAAAGTTGGGTTCAATTTCTGGTCAGGGACCTAAAACCTCACATGCGGTGGCACAGCCAAAAGATTTAAAAGGAAGAAGAAAATTTTAAAAAAGCCACTCTCACTGTTAGGACAAAATTATCTGACCTAAGTTCACTGTGTAATTGAATGGAATCTGCAGGCCAAAGGCAAAATGTACCATACATAAACAATGGGCTCTATAAGTTCTTTCCACGGGGGTTTGTAGCTAACAGGACTGAAACTACCATATCAGTCATTGAAGGAGCAAGCCCTGAATTTGACAAGTGATGAGTAGTGGAAGCCAGGTTTCTTACCATTGGAGTGGGAAGTCACAGGCGGACAAAAGGAGAAGGTTATAATACCTGTGTCATAAGAGATCAGGTTGGAGACATCATTATAAACTATCTTTAGCCTAATAGAGAAACATATAACTCCATGTGAAAATCTTCATAACCATGTGTATGCATAGTCTGGATACACGCATGTGTATTTCCATGCATTGTCTGCTGAGATTAAGTTCCCACATACAAGTTTTTATTAATATGCTCTAATAAAAAGGGACAAGGACTCTTTAAATATGTGTCTGATACTAGGACTGAGACAGTAAATATGTAAAGCAGCATAATCTTAAAATGTGAGAAAGAAGGCCCAAAAAGCCCCATAAAAGCTGAATTATGTAAAATAAAAGCAGGAGAGTATGGAAAAAGCTCTCAATAGCCAAAGCTAGAAGGAACTAAGCAGTCTAATTGGCTGGATTATAGTCAAAAGAAAGTGAAAGTGAAGTTGCTCAGTCTTGTCTGACTCTTTGCAACCCCATGGACTGTAAGCTATGAGGCGCCTCCATTCATAGAAAGTTTCCAGGCAAGAGTACTGGAGTGGGTTGCCATTTCCTTCTCCAGGGGATCTTCCCCACCCAGGGATTGAACCCAGGTCTCCTGCATTGCAAGCATATGCTTTTACAGGCTGAGACACCAGGGAAGCTCCCAAAAGTTTAAAATAATTTTCAGGTGTCCAAACTGGTAAAAAGTAAAAATTAGGTTTTATGAGTAATGTTGAATAAAAATCTCACACAGAAAGATTCTAAATAATTGATACAGACTCAGCTGTCCATCAACTATATGAAGCTAACTCCCCTCTCCTCAAATGTGGGTCCTGCATTATGACTTCCTCCTTAATAAGGCACTCAGGATGGACGTGAGGAAAATCAACAATAAAGACAAATGAC
This sequence comes from Dama dama, assembly GCF_033118175.1. Lineage (NCBI taxonomy): Eukaryota > Metazoa > Chordata > Mammalia > Artiodactyla > Cervidae > Dama > Dama dama. The sequence goes on along the minus strand of NC_083712.1, from coordinate 7,434,200 downwards.
AAATGTTGGCGAAAATGTACAAACTTGAAACTCAAAACTTTAATTGTGGAGAGGTAAAATGGTGCAATCAATGTGTGCAAAACAAGCATTTTCTCAAAAACATAAAAATGTACTTATATCACTCAGCAGTGGCCACAGGACTGGAAAAGGTCAGTTTTCATTCCAATCCCAAAGAAAGGCAAAGCCAAAGAATGTTCCAACTACCACACAGTTGCACTCATCTCACACGTTAACAAAGTAATGATCAAATTTCTCCAAGCCAGGCTTCAACAGTAAGCGAACCATGAATTTCTAGATGTTCAAGCTGGATTTAGAAAAGACAGAGGGACCAGAGATCAAATTGCCAACACCCGTTGGATCATTGAAAGATCAAGAGAGAGAAACATCCAGAAAAATATTTACTTCTGCTTTGTTAACAATGCCAAAGCCTTTGACTGTGCAGATCACCACAAACTGTGGAAAATTCTGAAAGGTATGGGAATACCAGACCACCTTACCTGCCTCCTGAGAAATCTGTATGCAGGTGAAGAAGCAACAAGTAGAACTAGACATGGAACAATGGACTGGTTCCAATTCAGGAAAGGAGTACAGCACCCTGCTTACTTAACTTATATGCAGAGTATATCATGTGAAATCCTGGGGCTGGATGAGGCACAAGCTGGAATCAAAATTGCCAGGAGAAATAGCAATAATTTCAGATACACAGATGACACCACTCTTATGGCAGAAAGCAAAGAAGAACTAAACAGTCTCTTGATGAAAGTGATGAAAGAGGAGGGTGAAAAAGTTGGCTTACACATATTCCCCAGTGTAAATATATGGCTGATTCATATCAATGTATGACAAAACCCACTGAAATGTTGTGAAGTAATTAGCCTCCAACTAATGAAAAAAATAAAAAAAAAAAAAGAAAAAGTTGGCCTAAAACTCAGTATTCAGAAAACTAAGATCATGGCATCCAGCCCCATCACTTCATGAAAAATAGATGGGAAAACAATGGAAATTGTGACAGACTTTATTGTGGGGTGGGGGGCTCCAAAATCAATGAAGATGGTGACTGAAGCCATGAAATTAAAAGACACCTGCTCCTTGGAATAAAAGGGCTCCGTGGTGCCCAAATCAACTCGAGATGAGACCTTAGTCCCTGGCTTCGACTCAAGAGGAATACCAACTTTCCACAAGCACCTCAAGAGGAGGCTTCTCTCAGCTACAGGTATGTGAGAGGGTTCCTGAGTTGGTGGACTCAAGTGGAATGGACACCGAGATGCACTGACTCGAAGTAAGGCCGGATATCCCTGCAGTGAATTGAATGCAGGCTCGTCTTGCATCTCCCAAGACGAAGGGGTGTCTGAATCCCCTGTGGAGACCACAGAGAAAGACCAAGTCCGCCGCCTCAACGCGACCGGAGGCCTCACATCCTTTGAAAACTCGAGAGGTCCACGGAGATCAATGCTTCCAAAGGAAACGATGCCTGACTCCTCTTGAAAATGGATAGGAGTCCCAGGATCCCTGTGGCACGTGGAAAGGGACCCTGGGTCTCCCGCCTCATGTGGAGACGCGTCCCAATTGCCATGCCAAGACTCGAGGAGAATCCCGAGGTGTCCCTCGCACCTTCGGAGGAGTGCTGACGTCGCTGAACAAACACGTGTCTGGAAGGGCCCTCCCCATCGTAACTCGAGAATATTCCCCAGGTTCCGGCCGCAAGTCGAGAAAAACCATGAGACATCCCCCTTGCCGCGAGATGAGGCCCGATTCCCCTGCCATGCGTGCAGAGCAATTCCGTGTTCCACATCAAACGTGAAAGGAGCCTTGATTTCCTTGATGGCACTCCAGAGAAAACCCAAGATAACTGTCTCAAGTCTAGAGAGATCCTGAGGTCACTGTAGCAACACGAAAGGGCTCTGTGGACCCCAAATCAACTCGAGATGAGAGCTTAGTCCCTGGCTTCGTCTCAAGAGGAATACCAAGATTCCACAAGCACCTCAAGAGGAGGCTTCTTTCAGCTACAGGTATGTGAGAAGGACCCTGAATTTGTGGCCTCAAGTGGAATGGACACCGAGTTGCTCTGGCTCGAAGTAAGGCCGGATATCCCTGCAGTGAATTGAATGCAGGCTCGTCTTGCATCTCCCAAGACGAAGGGATGTCTGAATCCCCTGTGGAGACCACAGAGAAAGACCTAGTTCTACGCCTCATCGCGACCGGAGGCCTCACATCCTTTGAAAACTCGAGAGGTCCGCGGAGATCAATGCTTCCAAAGGAGACGATGCCTGACACCTCTTGAAATGGATAGGAGTCCCAGGATCCGTGTGGCACGTGGAAAGGGACCCTGGGTCTCCCCCCTCACGTGGAGACGCGTCCAATTGCCATGTCAAGACTCGAGGAGAATCCCGGGTGTCCATCCCACCTAGGCAGGAGTCCTGAAGTCACTGAACAAACACGTGTCTGGACGGGCCCTCCCCTTCGTAAGTCGAGAATATACCCCAGGTTCCGGCCGCAACTGGAGAAAAACCATGAGACTTCCCCCTCGCCGCGAGATGAGGCCCGATTCCCCTGCACTGCGTGCAGAACAATTCCTTGTTCCACATCAAACGTGAAAGGATCCTTGATTTCCTTGATGGCACTCCAGAGAAAACCCAAGATCACTGTATCAAGTCTAGAGGGATCCTGAGGTCACTGTAGCAACACGACAGGGCTCCATGGACCCCAAATCAAATCGAGATGAGAGCTTAGTCCCTGGCTTCGACTCAAGGGAATACCACCTTTCCAGAAGCACCTCAAGAGGAGGCTTCTCTCAGCTAAAGGTATGTGAGAGGGACCCTGAGTTTGTGGCCTCAAGTGGAATGGACACCGAGATGCTCTGACTCGAGGTAAGGCCGGATATCCCTGCAGTCAATTGAATGCCGGCTCATCTTGCATCTCCCACAACGAAGGGATGTCTGAATCCCGTGTGGAGACCACAGAGAAAGACCAAGTTCTCCGTCTCATCGCGACCGGAGGCCTCACATCCTTTGAAAACTCGAGAGGTCCGCGGAGATCAATGCTTCCCAAGGAGACGATGCCTGAGTCCTCTTGAAAATTGATAGGAGTCCCAGGATCCCTGTGGCATGTGGAAAGGGACCCTGGGTCTCCCGCCTCATGTGGAGACGCGTCCCAATTGCCATGCCGAGACTCGAGGAGAATCCCGAGGTGTCCCTCGCACCTAGGCAGGAGTCCTGACGTCACTGAAGAAACACGTGTCTGGAAGGGCCCTCCCCGTCGTAACTTGAGAATATACCCCAGGTTCTGGCTGCAACTAGAGAACAACCATGAGACTTCCCCCTCGCTGTGAGGTGAGGCCCGATTCCCCTGCACTGCGTGCAGAGCAATTCCGTGATCCTCATCAAACCTGAAAGGAGCCTTGATTTCCTTGATGGCACTCCAGAGAAAACCGAAGATCACTGTCTCAAGTCTAGAGGGATGCTGAGGTCACTGTAGCAACACGAAAGTGCTCAGTGGATCCCAAATCAACTCGAGATGAGAGCTTAGTCCCTGGCTTCGACTCAAGAGGAATACCAACTTTCCACAAGCACCTCAAGAGGAGGCTTCTCTCAGCTACAGGTATGTGAGAGGAACCCTGAGTTTGTGGCTTCAAGTGGAATGGACACCGAGATGCTCTGACTCGAAGTAAGGCCGGATATCCTTGCAGTGAATTGAATGCAGGCTCGTTTTGCATCTACCAAGACGAAGGGATGTCTGAATCCCCTGTGGAGAGCAGGAGAAAGACCTAGTTCTCCACCTCATCGCGACCGGAGGCCTCACATCGTTTGAAAACTCTAGAGGTCCGCGGAGATCAATGCTTCCAAAGGAGACGATGCCTGACTCCTCTTGAAAATGGATAGGAGTACCAGGATCCCTGTGGCAGGTGGAAAGGGACCCTGGGTCTCCCGCCTCATGTGGAGACGCGTCCCAATTGCCATGCCAAGACTCGAGGAGAATCCCGAGGTTTCCCTCGCACCTCGGCAGGAGTCCTGACGTCGCTGAACAAACACGTGTCTGGAAGGGCCCTCCCCTTAGTAACTCGAGAATATACCCCAGGTTCCAGCCTAACTCGTGAAAAACCAGGAGACTTCCCCCTCGCCGTGAGATGAGGCCTAATTCACCTGCACTGTGTGCAGAGCAATTCCGTGTTCCCCTTCAAACATGAGAGGAGCCTTGATTTCCTTGATGGCATTCCAGAGAAAACCCAAGATCACTGTCTCAAGTCTAGAGGGATCCTGAGGTCACTGTAGCAGCACGCGAGGTCTCCCTGGACGCCAAATCAACTCGAGATGAGAGCTTAGTCCCTGGCTTCGACCCAAGAGGAATACCAACTTTCCACAAGCACCTCAAGAGCAGGCTTCTCTCAGCTACAGGTATGTGTGGGGACCCTGAGTTTGTGGCCTCAAGTGGAATGGACACCAAGATGCTCTGAATCGAAGTAAACCGGATATCCCTGCAGTGAATTGAATGTAGCCTGGTCTTGCATCTCCCAAACGAAGGGAAGTGTGAATCCCCTGTGGAGACCACAGAGAAAGAACTAGTTCTCTGCCTCATCGCGACCGGAGGCCTCAAATCCTTTGAAAATACGAGAGGTCGGCCGAGATCAATGCTTCCAAAGGAGACGATGCCTGACTCCTCTTGAAAATGGATAGGAGTCCCAGGATCCCTGTGGCACGTGGAAAGGGACCCTGGGTCTCACGCCTCAAGAGGAGACGCGTCCCACTTGCCATGCCAAGACTCGAGGATAATACCGAGGTGTCCTTCCCACCTAGGCAGAAGTCCTGACGTCGCTGAACAAACACGGGTCTGGAAGGGCCCTCCCCGTCGTAACTTGAGAATATACCCCAGGTTTCGGCCGCAACTTGAGAAAAACCATGAGACTTCCCCCTCGCCCGCGAGATTAAGGCCGATTCCCCTGCACTGCTTGCAGAGCAATTCCGTGTTCCACATCAAACATGAAAGGAGCCATGATTTCCTTAATGGCACTCCAGAGGAAACCCAAGATCACTGTATCAAGTCTAGAGGGATCCTGAGGTCACTGTAGCAACACGACAGGGCTCTGTGGACCCCAAATCAACTCGAGATGAGAGCTTAGTCCCTGGCTTCGTCTCAAGAGGAATACCAAGATTCCACAAGCACCTCAAGAGGAGGCTTCTTTCAGCTACAGGTATGTGAGAAGGACCCTGAATTTGTGGCCTCAAGTGGAATGGACACCGAGTTGCTCTGGCTCGAAGTAAGGCCGGATATCCCTGCAGTGAATTGAATGCAGGCTCGTCTTGCATCTCCCAAGACGAAGGGATGTCTGAATCCCCTGTGGAGACCACAGAGAAAGACCTAGTTCTACGCCTCATCGCGACCGGAGGCCTCACATCCTTTGAAAACTCGAGAGGTCCGCGGAGATCAATGCTTCCAAAGGAGACGATGCCTGACACCTCTTGAAATGGATAGGAGTCCCAGGATCCGTGTGGCACGTGGAAAGGGACCCTGGGTCTCCCGCCTCACGTGGAGACGCGTCCAATTGCCATGTCAAGACTCGAGGAGAATCCCGGGTGTCCATCCCACCTAGGCAGGAGTCCTGAAGTCACTGAACAAACACGTGTCTGGACGGGCCCTCCCCTTCGTAAGTCGAGAATATACCCCAGGTTCCGGCCGCAACTGGAGAAAAACCATGAGACTTCCCCCTCGCCGCGAGATGAGGCCCGATTCCCCTGCACTGCGTGCAGAACAATTCCTTGTTCCACATCAAACGTGAAAGGATCCTTGATTTCCTTGATGGCACTCCAGAGAAAACCCAAGATCACTGTATCAAGTCTAGAGGGATCCTGAGGTCACTGTAGCAACACGACAGGGCTCCATGGACCCCAAATCAAATCGAGATGAGAGCTTAGTCCCTGGCTTCGACTCAAGGGAATACCACCTTTCCAGAAGCACCTCAAGAGGAGGCTTCTCTCAGCTAAAGGTATGTGAGAGGGACCCTGAGTTTGTGGCCTCAAGTGGAATGGACACCGAGATGCTCTGACTCGAGGTAAGGCCGGATATCCCTGCAGTCAATTGAATGCCGGCTCATCTTGCATCTCCCACAACGAAGGGATGTCTGAATCCCGTGTGGAGACCACAGAGAAAGACCAAGTTCTCCGTCTCATCGCGACCGGAGGCCTCACATCCTTTGAAAACTCGAGAGGTCCGCGGAGATCAATGCTTCCCAAGGAGACGATGCCTGAGTCCTCTTGAAAATTGATAGGAGTCCCAGGATCCCTGTGGCATGTGGAAAGGGACCCTGGGTCTCCCGCCTCATGTGGAGACGCGTCCCAATTGCCATGCCGAGACTCGAGGAGAATCCCGAGGTGTCCCTCGCACCTAGGCAGGAGTCCTGACGTCACTGAAGAAACACGTGTCTGGAAGGGCCCTCCCCGTCGTAACTCGAGAATATACCCCAGGTTCTGGCTGCAACTAGAGAACAACCATGAGACTTCCCCCTCGCTGTGAGGTGAGGCCCGATTCCCCTGCACTGCGTGCAGAGCAATTCCGTGATCCTCATCAAACCTGAAAGGAGCCTTGATTTCCTTGATGGCACTCCAGAGAAAACCGAAGATCACTGTCTCAAGTCTAGAGGGATGCTGAGGTCACTGTAGCAACACGAAAGTGCTCAGTGGATCCCAAATCAACTCGAGATGAGAGCTTAGTCCCTGGCTTCGACTCAAGAGGAATACCAACTTTCCACAAGCACCTCAAGAGGAGGCTTCTCTCAGCTACAGGTATGTGAGAGGAACCCTGAGTTTGTGGCTTCAAGTGGAATGGACACCGAGATGCTCTGACTCGAAGTAAGGCCGGATATCCTTGCAGTGAATTGAATGCAGGCTCGTTTTGCATCTACCAAGACGAAGGGATGTCTGAATCCCCTGTGGAGAGCAGGAGAAAGACCTAGTTCTCCACCTCATCGCGACCGGAGGCCTCACATCGTTTGAAAACTCTAGAGGTCCGCGGAGATCAATGCTTCCAAAGGAGACGATGCCTGACTCCTCTTGAAAATGGATAGGAGTACCAGGATCCCTGTGGCAGGTGGAAAGGGACCCTGGGTCTCCCGCCTCATGTGGAGACGCGTCCCAATTGCCATGCCAAGACTCGAGGAGAATCCCGAGGTTTCCCTCGCACCTAGGCAGGAGTCCTGACGTCGCTGAACAAACACGTGTCTGGAAGGGCCCTCCCCTTAGTAACTCGAGAATATACCCCAGGTTCCAGCCTAACTCGTGAAAAACCAGGAGACTTCCCCCTCGCCGTGAGATGAGGCCCAATTCACTTGCACTGTGTGCAGAGCAATTCCGTGTTCCCCTTCAAACATGAGAGGAGCCTTGATTTCCTTGATGGCATTCCAGAGAAAACCCAAGATCACTGTCTCAAGTCTAGAGGGATCCTGAGGTCACTGTAGCAGCACGCGAGGGCTCCCTGGACGCCAAATCAACTCGAGATGAGAGCTTAGTCCCTGGCTTCGACCCAAGAGGAATACCAACTTTCCACAAGCACCTCAAGAGCAGGCTTCTCTCAGCTACAGGTATGTGTGAGGGACCCTGAGTTTGTGGCCTCAAGTGGAATGGACACCAAGATGCTCTGAATCGAAGTAAACCGGATATCCCTGCAGTGAATTGAATGTAGCCTGGTCTTGCATCTCCCAAACGAAGGGAAGTGTGAATCCCCTGTGGAGACCACAGAGAAAGAACTAGTTCTCTGCCTCATCGCGACCGGAGGCCTCAAATCCTTTGAAAATACGAGAGGTCGGCCGAGATCAATGCTTCCAAAGGAGACGATGCCTGACTCCTCTTGAAAATGGATAGGAGTCCCAGGATCCCTGTGGCACGTGGAAAGGGACCCTGGGTCTCACGCCTCAAGAGGAGACGCGTCCCACTTGCCATGCCAAGACTCGAGGATAATACCGAGGTGTCCTTCCCACCTAGGCAGAAGTCCTGACGTCGCTGAACAAACACGGGTCTGGAAGGGCCCTCCCCGTCGTAACTTGAGAATATACCCCAGGTTTCGGCCGCAACTTGAGAAAAACCATGAGACTTCCCCCTCGCCCGCGAGATTAAGGCCGATTCCCCTGCACTGCTTGCAGAGCAATTCCGTGTTCCACATCAAACATGAAAGGAGCCATGATTTCCTTAATGGCACTCCAGAGGAAACCCAAGATCACTGTCTCAAGTCTAGAGGGATCCTGAGCTCACTGGAGTAACACGAAAGGGCTCCGTGGACCCATAATCAACTCGAGATGAGATCTTAGTCCCTGACTTCGACTCAAGAGGAATACCAACTTTCCACAAGCACCTCAAGAGGAGGCTTCTCTCACCTACAGGTATGTGAGAGGGACCCTGAGTTTGTGGCCTCAAGTGGAATGGACACCGAGATGCTCTGACTCCAAGTAAGGCCGGTTATCCCTGCAGTGAATTGAATGCAGGCTCGTCTTTCATCTCCCAAGACGAAGGGATGTCTGAATCCCCTGTGGAGACCACAGAGAAAGAACTAGTTCTCCACCTCATCGCGACCGGAGGCCTTACATCCTTTGAAAACTCGAGAGGTCCGCGGAGATCAATGCTTCCAAAGGAGACGATGCCTGACTCCTCTGGAAAATGGATAGGAGTCCCAGGATCCCTGTGGCACGTGGAAAGGGACATTCGGTCTCCCGCCTCACGTGGAGACACCTCCCAATTGCCATGCCAAGACTCGAGGAGAATCCCGAGGTGTCCCTCGCACCTAGGCAAAAATCCTGACCTCGCTGAACAAACACGTGTCTGGAAGGGCCCTCCCCATCGTTACTCGAGAATATACCCCAGGTTCTGGCCGCAACTCGAGAAAAATCATGAGACTTCCCCCTCGCCCCGAGATGAGGCCTGATTCCCCTGCACTGCGTGCAGAGAAATTCCGTGTTCCACAACAAACGTGAAAGGAGCCTTGATTTCCTTGATGGCACTCCAGAGAAAACCCAAGATCACTGTCTCAAGTCTAGAGGGATCCTGAGGTCACTGTATCAACACAAAAGGGCTCTGTGGAGCCCAAATCAACTCAAGATGAGAGCTTAGTCCCTGGGATCGACTCAAGACGAATACCAACGTTCCAGAAGCACCTCAAGAGGAGGCTTCTCTCAGCTACATGAATGTGAGAGGTACCCTGAGTTTGTGGCCTCAAGTGGAATGGACACGGAGATGCTCTGACTCGAAGTAAGGCCGGATATCCCTGCAGTGAATTGAATGCAGGCTCGTCTTGCATCTCCCAAGACGAAGGGATGTCTGAATCCCCTGTGGAGACCACAGAGAAAGACCTAGTTCTGCGCCTCATCGCGACCGGAGGCCTCATATCCTTTGAAAACTCGAGAGGTCCGCGGAGATCAATACTTCCAAAGGAGACGATGCCTGACTCCTCTTGAAAATGGATAGGACTCCCAGGATCCCTGTGGCACGTGGAAAGGGACCCTGGGTCTCCCGCCTCACGTGGAGACGCGTCCCAATTGCCATGCCAAGACTCGAGGAGATTCCTGAGGTGTCCCTCACACCTAGGCAGGAGTTCTGATGTCGCTGAACAAACACGTGTCTGGAAGGGCCTTCCCCGTCGTAACTCGAGAATATACCCCAGGTTCCGGCCGCAACTCGAGAACAACCATGAGATTTCCCCCTCGCCGCGAGATGAGGCCCGATTCCCCTGCACTGCGTGCAGAGCAATTCCGTGTTCCACATCAAACGTGAAAGGAGCCTTGATTTCCTTGATGGCACTCCAGCGACAACCCAAGATCACTGTCTCAAGTCTACAGGGATCCTGAGGTTACTGGAGCAACAGGAAAGGGCTCCGTGGACACCAAATCAACTCGAGATGAGAGCTTAGTCCCTGACTTCGACTCAAGAGGAATACCAACTTTGCACAAGCACCTCAAGAGGAGGCTTCTCTCAGCTACAGGTAAGTGACAGGGCCCCTGAGTTTGTGGCCTCAAGTGGAATGGACACCGAGATGCTCTGACTCGAAGTAAGGCCGGATATCCCTGCCGCTGATGTGAATGCAGGCTCGTCTTGCATCTCCCAAGACGAAGGGATGTCTGAATCCGCTGTGGAGACCTCAGAGAAAGAACTAGTTCTCCGCCTCATCGTGACCGGAGGCCTCACATTCTTTGAAAATTCTATAGTTCCGCGGAGATCAATGCTTCCAAAGGAGACGATGCCTGACTCCTCTGGAAAATCGATAGGAGTCCCAGGATCCCTGTGGCACGTGGAAAGGGATACTGGGTCTCCCGCCTCACGTGGAGACGCATCCCAATTGCCAGGCCAAGACTCGGGGAGAATACCGAGGTGTCTATCGAACCTAGGCAGGAGTTCTGATGTCGCTGAACAGACACGTGTCTGGAAGGGCCCACCCCGTCGTAACTCGAGAATATAACCCAGGTTCCAGCAGCAACTCGAGAAAAACCATGAGACTACCCCCACGCCGCGAGATGAGGCCCGATTCCCATGCACTGCGTGCAGAGGAATACCGTGTTCCACATCAAACGTGAAAGGAGCCTTGATTTCCTTGATGGCACACCAGAGAAAACCCAAGATCACTGTCTCAAGTCTAGAGGGATCCTGAGGTCACTGGAACAACACGAAAGGGCTCCGTGGATCCCAAATCAACTCGAGATGAGAGCTAAGTCCCTGGCTTCGACTCAAGAGGAATACCAACTTTCCACAAGCACCTCAAGAGGAGGCTTCTCTCAACTACAGGTATGTGAGAGGGACCCTGAGTTTGTGGCCTCAAGTGGAATGGACACCGAGATGCTCTGACTCGAAGTAAGGCCGGATATCCCTGCAGTGAATTGAATGCAGGCTCGTCTTGCATCTCCGAAGAAGAAGGGATGTCTGAATCCCCTGTGGAGTCCACAGAGAAAGACCTAGTTCTGCGCCTCATCGCGACCGGAGGCCTCACATCCTTTGAAAATTATAGAGTTCCGCGGAGATCAATGCTTCCAAAGGAGACGATGCCTGACTCCTCTGGAAAATGGATAGGAGTCCCAGGATCCCTGTGGCACGTGGAAAGGGACATTCGGTCTCCCGCCTCACGTGGAGACACCTCCCAATTGCCATGCCAAGCCTCGGGGAGAATACCGAGGTGTCCATCGAACCTAGGCATGGTTTCTGACGTCGCTTAACAAACACGTGTCTGGAAAGGAACCCCCCGTTGTAACTCGAGAATATACTCCAGGTTCCGGCCGCAACTCGAGAAAAACCATGAGACTTCCCCCTCGCCGTGAGATGAGGCCCGATTCCCCTGCACTGCGTGCAGCGCAATTCCGTGTTCCACATCAAACGTGAAAGGAGCCTTGATTTCCTTGATGGCACTCCAGAGAAAACCCAAGATCACTGTCTCAAGTATAGAGGGATCCTGAGGTCACTGTAGCAACACGAAAGAGCTCCGTGGACCCCAAATCAACTCGAGATGAGAGCTTAGTCCCTGGCTTCCACTCAAGAGGAATACCAAGTTTCCACAAGCAACTCAAGAGGAGGCTTCTCTCAGCTACAGGTATGTGAGAGGGACCCTGAGTTTGTGGCCTCAAGTGGAATGGACCCAAGATGCTCTGAGTCGAAGTAAGGCTGGATATCCCTGCAGTGAATTGAACGCAGGCTCGTCTTGTATCTCCCAAGACGAAGGGATGTCTGAATCCCCTGTGGAGACCACAGAGAAAGAACTAGTTCTCTGCCTCATTGCGACCGGAGGCCTGACATCCTTTGAAATCTCGAGAGTTCCACGGAGATCAATGCTTCCAAAGGAGACGATGCCTGACTCCTCTTGAAAATGGATAGGAGTCCCAGGATCCCAGTGGCACGTTTAAAGGGACCCTGGGTCTCCCGCCTCACGTGGAGACGCATCCCAATTGCCATGCCAAGACTCGAGGAGAATCCCGAGGTGTCCCTCGCACCTAGGCAAAAATCCTGACCTCGCTGAACAAACACGTGTCTGGAAGGGCCCTCCCCATCGTAACTCGAGAATATACCCCAGGTTCTGGCCGCAACTCGAGAAAAACCATGAGACTTCCCCCTCGCCCCGAGATGAGGCCTGATTCCCCTGCACTGCGTGCAGAGCAATTCCGTGTTCCACATCAAACGTGAAAGGAGCCTTGATTTCCTTGATGGCACTCCAGAGAAAACCCAAGATCACTGTCTCAAGTCTAGAGGGATCCTGAGGTCACTGTATCAACACAAAAGGGCTCTGTGGAGCCCAAATCAACTCAAGATGAGAGCTTAGTCCCTGGGATCGACTCAAGACGAATACCAACTTTCCAGAAGCACCTCAAGAGGAGGCTTCTCTCAGCTACATGTATGTGAGAGGTACCCTGAGTTTGTGGCCTCAAGTGGAATGGACACGGAGATGCTCTGACTCGAAGTAAGGCCGGATATCCCTGCAGTGAATTGAATGCAGGCTCGTCTTGCATCTCCCAAGACGAAGGGATGTCTGAATCCCCTGTGGAGACCACAGAGAAAGACCTAGTTCTGCGCCTCATCGCGACCGGAGGCCTCATATCCTTTGAAAACTCGAGAGGTCCGCGGAGATCAATACTTCCAAAGGAGACGATGCCTGACTCCTCTTGAAAATGGATAGGACTCCCAGGATCCCTGTGGCACGTGGAAAGGGACCCTGGGTCTCCCGCCTCACGTGGAGACGCATCCCAATTGCCATGCCAAGACTCGAGGAGATTCCTGAGGTGTCCCTCACACCTAGGCAGGAGTTCTGATGTCGCTGAACAAACACGTGTCTGGAAGGGCCTTCCCCGTCGTAACTCGAGAATATACCCCAGGTTCCGGCCGCAACTCGAGAACAACCATGAGATTTCCCCCTCGCCGCGAGATGAGGCCCGATTCCCCTGCACTGCGTGCAGAGCAATTCCGTGTTCCACATCAAACGTGAAAGGAGCCTTGATTTCCTTGATGGCACTCCAGCGACAACCCAAGATCACTGTCTCAAGTCTACAGGGATCCTGAGGTTACTGGAGCAACAGGAAAGGGCTCCGTGGACACCAAATTAACTCGAGATGAGAGCTTAGTCCCTGACTTCGACTCAAGAGGAATACCAACTTTGCACAAGCACCTCAAGAGGAGGCTTCTCTCAGCTACACGTATGTGAGAGGGACCCTGAGTTTGTGGCCTCAAGTGGAATGGACACCGAGATGCTCTGACTCGAAGTAAGGCCGGATATCCCTGCCGCTGAAGTGAATGCAGGCTCGTCTTGCATCTCCCAAGACGAAGGGATGTCTGAATCCGCTGTGGAGACCTCAGAGAAAGAACTAGTTCTCCGCCTCATCGTGACCGGAGGCCTCACATTCTTTGAAAATTCTATAGTTCCGCGGAGATCAATGCTTCCAAAGGAGACGATGCCTGACTCCTCTGGAAAATGGATAGGAGTCCCAGGATCCCTGTGGCACGTGGAAAGGGATACTGGGTCTCCCGCCTCACGTGGAGACGCATCCCAATTGCCAGGCCAAGACTCGGGGAGAATACCGAGGTGTCTATCGAACCTAGGCAGGAGTTCTGATGTCGCTGAACAGACACGTGTCTGGAAGGGCCCACCCCGTCGTAACTCGAGAATATAACCCAGGTTCCAGCAGCAACTCGAGAAAAACCATGACACTTCCCCCACGCCGCGAGATGAGGCCCGATTCCCGTGCACTGCGTGCAGAGGAATACCGTGTTCCACATCAAAGGTGAAAGGAGCCTTGATTTCCTTGATGGCACTCCAGAGAAAACCCAAGATCACTGTCTCAAGTCTAGAGGGATCCTGAGGTCACTGGAGCAACACGAAAGGGCTCCGTGGATCCCAAATCAACTCGAGATGAGAGCTAAGTCCCTGGCTTCGACTCAAGAGGAATACCAACTTTCCACAAGCACCTCAAGAGGAGGCTTCTCTCAACTACAGGTATGTGAGAGGGACCCTGAGTTTGTGGCCTCAAGTGGAATGGACACCGAGATGCTCTGACTCGAAGTAAGGCCGGATATCCCTGCAAAGAATTGAATGCAGGCTCGTCTTGCATCTCCGAAGAAGAAGGGATGTCTGAATCCCCTGTGGAGTCCACAGAGAAAGACCTAGTTCTGCGCCTCATCGCGACCAGAGGCCTCACATCCTTTGAAAACTCGAGAGGTCCGCGGAGATCAATGCTTCCAAAGGAGAGGATGCCTGACTCCTCTTGAAAATGGATAGAATTCCCAGGATCCCTGTGGCACGTGGAAAAGGACTCTGGGTCTCCCGCCTCACGTGGAGACGTGTCCCAATTGCCAAGACAACACTCGAGGAGAATCCCGAGTTGTCCCTCGCACCTAGGCAGGAGTCCTGACGTCGCTGAACAAACACGTGTATGGAAGGGCCCTCCCCGTCGTAACTCGAGAATATACCCCAGGTTCCGACCGCAAGTCGAGAAAAACCATGAGACTTCCCCTTCGCCGCGAGATGAGGTTTTATTCCCCTGCACTGCGTGCAGAGCAATTCCGTGTTCCACATCAAACGTGAAAGGAGCCTTGATTTCCTTGATGGCACTCCAGCGACAACCCAAGATCACTGTCTAAAGTCTAGAGGGATCCTGAGGTCACTGGAGCAACAGGAAAGGGCTCCGTGGACACCAAATCAACTCGAGATGAGAGCTTAGTTCCTGACTTCGACTCAAGAGGAATACCAACTTTGCACAAGCACCTCAAGAGGAGGCTTCTCTCAGCTACAGGTATGTGAGAGGGACCCTGAGTTTGTGGCCTCAAGTGGAATGGACACCGAGATGTTCTGACTCGAAGTAAGGCCGGATATCCCTGCAGTGAATTGAATACAGGCTCGTCTTGCATCTCCCAAGACGAAGGGATGTCTGAATCCCCTGTGGAGACCACTGAGAAAGAACTAGTTCTCCGCCTCATCGTGACCGGAGGCCTCACATCCTTTGAAAATTATAGAGTTCCGCGGAGATCAATGCTTCCAAAGGAGACGATGCCTGACTCCTCTGGAAAATGGATAGGAGTCCCAGGATCCCTGTGGCACGTGGAAAGGGACACTGTGTCTCCCGCCTCACGTGGAGACGCGTCCCTATTGCCAGGCCAAGACTCGGGGAGAATACCGAGGTGTCTATCGAACCTAGGCAAGAGTTCTGATGTCGGTGAACAGACACGTGTCTGGAAGGGCCCTCCCCGTCGTAACTCGAGAATATACCCCAGGTTCCAGCAGCAACTCGAGAAAAACCATGAGACTTCCCCCTCGCCGCGAGATGAGGCCCGATTCCCCTGTACTGCGTGCAGAACAATTCCTTGTTCCACATCAAACGTGAAAGAAGGATTGATTTCCTTGATGGCATTCCAGAGTAAACCCAAGATCCCCGTCTCAAGTCTAGAGGGATCCGGAGGTCACTGGAGCAACACGAAAGGGCTCCGAGGACCCCAAATCAACTCGAGATGAGAGCTTCGTCCGTGGCTTCGACTCAAGAGGAATACCAACTTTCCACAAGCACCTCAAGAGGAGGCTTCTCTCAGCTACAGTTATGTGAGAGGGACCCTGAGTTTGTGGCCTCAATTGGAATGGACACCGAGATGCTCTGACTCGAAGTAAGGCCGGATATCCCTACAGTGAATTGAATGCAGGCTCGTCTTGCATCTCCCAAGAAGAAGGGATGTCTGAATCCCCTGTGGAGTCCACAGAGAAAGAACTAGTTCTCTGCCTCATCGCAACCGGAGGCCTCACATCCTTTGAAAACTCGAGAGGTCCGCGGAGATCAATGCTTCCAAAGGAGACGATGCCTGACTCCTCTTGAAAATGGATAGGATTCCCAGGATCCCTGTGGCACGTGGAAAAGGACTCTGGGTCTCCCGCCTCACGTGGAGACGAGTCCCAATTGCCAAGCCAACACTCGAGGAGAATGCCGAGTTGTCCCTCGCACCTAGGCAGGAGTCCTGACGTCGCTGAACAAACACGTGTATGGAAGGGCCCTCCCCGTCGTAACTCGAGAATATACCCCAGGTTCCGGCCGCAAGTCGAGAAAAACCATGAGACTTCCCCCTCGCCGCGAGATGAGGCCCGATTCCCCTGCACTGCGTGCAGAGGAATTCCGTGTTCCACATCAAACGGGAAAGGAGCCTTGATTTCCTTGATGGCACTCCAGAGAAAACCCAAGATCACTGTCTCAAGTCTAAAGGGATTCGGAGGTCACTGTAGCAACACGAAAGTCCTCCGAGGACGCCAAATCAACTCGAGATGAGAGCTTAGTCCCTGGCTTCGACTCAAGAGGAATACCAACTTTCCACAAGCACCTCAAGAGGAGGCTTCTCTCAGCTACAGGTATGTGAGAGGGACCCTGAGTTTGTGGACTCAAGTGGAATGGACACCGAGATGCTCTGACTCGAAGTAAGGCCGGATATCCCTGCAGTGAATTGAATGCAGGCTCATCTTGCATCTCCCAAGACGAAGGGATGTCTGAATCCCCTGTGGAGACCACAGAGAAAGAACTAGTTCTCCGCCTCATCGCGACCGGAGGCCTCACATCCTTTGAAAATTATAGAGTTCCGCGGAGATCAATGCTTCCAAAGGAGACGATGCCTGACTCCTCTGGAAAATGGATAGGAGTCCCAGGATGCCTGTGGCACGTGGAAAGGGAACCTGGGTCTCCCGCCTCACGTGGAGACGCGTCCCAATTGCCATGCCAAGACTCGAGGAGAATCCCGAGGTGACCCTCGCACCTAGGCAGGAGTCCTGACGTCGCTGAACAAACACGTGTTTGGAAGGGCCTTCCCCGTCATAACTCGAGAATATACCTCAGGTTCCGACCGCAACTCGAAAAAAACCATGAGACTTCCCCCTCGCCGCGAGATGAGGCCCGATTCCCCTGCACTGCGTGCAGAGCAATTCCGTGTTCCACATCAAATGGGAAAGGAGCCTTGATTTCCTTGACGGCACTCCAGAGAAAACCCAAGATCACTGTCTCAAGTCTAGAGGGATCCTGAGGTCACTGTAGCAACACCAATGGGCTCCGTGGACCCCAAATCAACTCGAGATGATAGCTTAGTCCCTGGCTTCGACTCAAGAGGAATACCAACTTTCCACAAGCACCTCAAGAGGAGGCTTCTCTCAGCTACAGGTATGTGTGAGGGACCCTGAGTTTGTGGCCTCAAGTGGAATGGACACCGAGATGCTCTGACTCGAAGTAAGGCCGGATATGCCTGCAGTGAATTGAATGCAGGCTCGTCCTGCATCTCCCAAGAGGAAGGGATGTCTGAATCCCCTGTGGTGACCAAAGAGAAAGACCTAGTTCTCTACTTCATCGCGAGCAGAGGGCTCACATCCTTTGAAAACTCGAGAGGTCCGCGGAGATCAATGCTTCCAAAGGAGACGATGCCTGACTCCTCTTGAAAATGGATAGGAGTCCCAGGATCCCTGTGGCACGTGGAAAGGGACCCTGGGTCTCCCGCCTCACGTGAATACGCGCCCAATTGCCATGCCAAGTCTCGAGGAGAATCCCGAGGTGTCCCTCGCACCTAGGCAGGACTGCTGACGTCGCTGAACAAACACATGTCTGGAAGGGTCCTCCCCGTCGTAACTCGAGAATATACCCCACGTTCTGGCCGCAACTCGAGAAAAACCATGAGACTTCCCCCTCACCGTGAGATGAGGCCCGATTCCCCTGCACTGCGTGCAGAGGAATTCCGTGTTCCACATCAAACGGGAAAGGAGCCTTGATTTCCTTGATGGCACTCCAGAGAAAACCCAAGATCACTGTCTCAAGTCTAGAGGGATTCTGAGGTCACTGTAGCAACACGAAAGGCCTCCGAGGACGCCAAATCAACTCGAGATGAGAGCTTAGTCCCTGGCTTCGACTCAAGAGGAATACCAACTTTCCACAAGAACCTCAAGAGGAGGCTTCTCTCAGCTACAGGTATGTGAGAGGGACCCTGAGTTTGTGGCCTCAAGTGGAATGGACACCGAGATGCTCTGACTCGAATTAAGGCCGGATATCCCTACAGTGAATGGAATGCAGGCTCATCTTGCTTTTCCCAAGAGGAAGGGATGTCTGAATCCCCTGTGGAGACCACAGAGAAAGACCTAGTTTCCGCCTCATCGCGACCTGAGACCTCACATCCTTTGAAAACTCGAGAGGTCCGCGGAGATCAACGCTTCCATGGAGACGATGCCTGATGCCTCTTGAAAATGGATAGGAGTCCCAGGATTCCTGTGGCACGTGGAAAGGGACACTGGGTCTCCCGCCTCACGTGGAGACGCGTCCCAATTGCCATACCAAGAACCGAGGAGAATCCCGAGGTGTCCCTCGCACCTAGACAGGAGTCCTGACGTCCTTGAACAAACACGTATCTGGAAGGGCCATCCCCGTCGTAACTCGAGAATATACCCCATGTTCCGGCCGCAACTCGAGAAAAACCATGAGACTTCCCCCTCGCCGCGAGTTGGGGCCCGATTCCCCTGCATTGCGTGCAGAGCAATTCCGTGTTCCACATCAAATGTGAAAGGAGCCGTGATTTCTTGATGGCACTCCAGAGGAAACTCAACATCACTGTCTCAAGTCTAGAGGGATCCTGAGGTCACTGGAGCAACACGAAAGGGCTCCGTGGACCCCAAATTAACTCGAGATGAGAGCTTAGTCCCTGGCTTCCACTCAAGAGGAATACCAACTTTCCACAAGCACCTCAAAAGGAGGCTTCTTTCAGCTACACGTATGTGAGAGGGTTCCTGAGTTGGTGGACTCAAGTGGAATGGACACCGAGATGCTCTGACTCGAAGTAAGGCCGGATATCCCTGCAGTGAATTGAATGCAGGCTCGTCTTGCATCTCCCAATCCGAAGGGATGTCTGAATGCCCTGTGGTGACCACAGAGAAAGACCTAGTTCTATACTTCATCGCAAGCAGAGGCCTCACATCCTTTGAAAACTCGAGAGGTCCGCGGAGATCAATGCTTCCAAAGGAGACGATGCCTGACTTCTCTTGAAAATGGATAGGAGTCCCAGGATCCCTGTGGCACGTAGAAAGGGACCCTGGGTCTCCCTCCACACGTGGAGATGAGTCCCAATTGCCATGCCAAGACTCGAGGAGAATCCCAAGGTGTCCCTTGCACCTAGGCCCGAGTCCTTACGTTGCTTAACAAACACGTGTCTGGAAGGGCCCTCCCCGTCGTAACTCGAGAATATACACCTGGTTCCGGCCACTACTCGAGAAAAACTATGAGACTTCCCCCTCGGTGCGAGATGAGGCCCGATTCCCCTGCACTGCGTGCAGAGCAATTCCATGTTCCACATCAAACGTAAAAGGAGCCTTGATTTCCTTCATGGCACTGCAGAGAAACCCCAAGATCACTGTCTCAAGTCTAGTGGGATCCTGAGGTCACTGGAGCAACACGAAAGGGCTCCCTGGACCCCAAATCAACTCGAGATGAGAACTTATTCCCTGGCTTCGAATCAAGAGGAATACCAACTTTCCACAAGCACCTCAAGTGGAGGCTTCTCTCAGCTACATGTATGTGAGACGGACCCTGAGTTTTTGGCCTCAAGTGGAATGGACACCGAGATGCTCTGACTCGAAGTAAGGCCGGATATCCCTGCAGTCAATGGAATGCAGGCTCGTCTTGCATCTCCCAAGACGAAGGGATGTCTGAATCCCCTGTGTAGACCACAGAGAAAGACCTAGTTTCCGCCTCATCGCGAGCGGAGACCTCACATCCTTTGAAAACTCGAGAGTTCCACGGAGTTCAATGCTTCCAAAGGAGACGATGCCTGACTCCTCTTGAAAATGGATAGGAGTCCCAGGATCACTGTGGCACGTGGAAAGGGAACTTGGGTCTCCCGCCTCACGTGGAGACGCTTCCCAATTGACATGCCAACACTCGAGGAGAATCCAGAGGTGTCCCTCGCACCTAGGCAGGAATCCTGACGTCGCTGAACAAACACGTGTCTGGAAGGGCCCTCCCCATCGTAACTGGATAATATACCCCATGTTCCGGCCGCAACTTGAGAAAAACCATGAGACTTCCCCCTCGCCACGAGATGAGGCCCGATTCCCCTGCACTGCGTGCAGAGCAATTCCGTGTTCCACATCAAAGGTGAAAGCAGCCTTGATTTCCTTGATGGCACTCCAGAGAAAACCCAAGATCCCTGTATCAAGTCTAGAGGGATCCTGAGGTCACTGTAGCAACACGAAAGGGCTGCGTGGACCACAAATCAACTCGAGATGAGAGCTTAGTCCCTGGCTTCGACTCAAGAGGAATACCAATTTTCCACAAGGACCTCAAGAGGAGGCTTCTCTCAGCTACAGGTATGTGAGAGGGACCCTGAGTTTGTGGCCTCAAGTGGAATGGACACCGAGATGCTCTGACTCGAATTAAGGCCGGATATCCCTGCAGTGAATGGAATGCAGGCTCATCTTGCTTCTCACAAGAGGAAGGGATGTCTGAATCCCCTGTGGAGACCACAGAGAAAGACCTAGTTTCCGCCTCATCGCGACATGAGGCCTCACATCCTTTGAAAACTCGAGAGGTCTGCGGAGATCAACGCTACCAAAGGAGACGATGCATGACGCCTCTTGAAAATAGATAGGAGTCACAGGATTCCTGTGGCACGTGGAAAGGGAACCTGGGTCTCCCGCCTCACGTGGAGACGCGTCCCAATTGCCATGCGAAGACTCGAGGAGAATCCCGAGGTTTCCCTCGCAACTAGGCAGGAGTCCTGACGTCGCTGAACAAACACGTGTCTGGAAGGGCCCTCCCCATCGTAACTCGAGAATATACCCCAGGTTCCGGCCGCAACTCGAGAAAAACCATGAGACTTCCCCCTCACCGCGAGATGAGGCCCGATTCCACTGCACTTCGTGCAGAGCAATTCCGTGTTCCACATCAAACGTGAAAGGAGCCTTGATTTCCTTGATGGCACTCCAGAGAAAACCCAAGATCACTGTCTCAAGTCTAGAGGGATCCTGAGGTAACTGGAGCAACACGAAAGGGCTCCGTGGACCCCAAATCAACTCGAGATGAGAGCTTAGTCCCTGGCTTCGACTCAAGAGGAATACCAACTTTCCACAGGCACCTCAAGAGGAGGCTTCTCTCAGCTACAGGTACGTGAGAGGGACCCTGAGTTTGTTGCCTCAAGTGGAATGGACACCGAGATGCTCTGACTCGAAGTAAGGCCGGATATCCCTGCAGTGAATTGAATGCAGGCTCGTCTTGCATCTCCCAAGACGAAGGGATGTCTGAATCCCCTGTGGAGACGACAGAGAAAGAACTAGTCCTCCGCCTCAACGCGACCGGAGGCCTCACATCCTTTGAAAACTCGAGAGGTCTGCAGAGATCAATGCTTCCAAAGGAGACGATGCCTGACTCCTCTTAAAAATGGATAGGAGTCCCAGGATCCCTGTGGCACGTGGAAAGGGACCCCGGGTCTCCCGCCTCACGTGGAGACGCGTCCCAATTGCCATGCCAAGACTCGAGGAGAATCTCGATGTGCCCCTCGCAACTAGGCAGGAGTCCTGACGTCGCTGAACAAACACGTGTCTCGAAGGGCCCTCCCCATCGTAACTCCAGAATATACCCCAGGTCCCGGCTGCAACTCGTGAAAAACCATGAGACTTCAACCACGCCACGAGATGAGGCCCGATTCCCCTGCACTGCGTGCAGAGCAATTCCGTGTTCCACATCAAACAAGAAAGGAGCCTTGATTTCCTTGATGGCACTCCAGAGAAAACCCAAAATCACTGTCTCAAATCTAGAGGGATCCTGAGTTCACTGTAGCAACACGAAAGGGTTCCATGGACCCCAAATCAACTCGAGATGAAAGCTTAGTCCCTGGCTTCGACTCAAGAGAAATACCAACTTTCCACAAGCACCTCAAGAGGAGGCTTCTCTCAGCTACATGTATGTGAGAGGGACCCTGAGTTTGTGGCCTCAAGTGGAATGGACACCGTGATGCTCTGACTCGAAGTAAGGCCGGATATCCCTGCAGTGAATTGAATGCAGGCTCGTCTTGCATCTCCCAAGACGAAGGGGTGTCTGAATCCCCTGTGGAGACCACAGAGAAAGACCTAGTACTCCGCCTCATTGCGACCGGAGGCCTCACATACTTTGAAAACTCGAGAGGTCCACGGAGATCAATGCTTCCAAAGGAGAAGATGCTTGACTCCTCTTGAAAATGGATAGGAGTCCCAGGATCCCTGTGGCACGTGGAAAGGGACCCTGGGTATCCAGCATCACGGGGAGACGCGTCCCAATTGCCATGCCAAGACTCGAGGAGAATCCCGAGGTGTCCCTCCCACCTAGGCAGGAGTCCTGACGTCGCTGAACAAACACGTGTCCGGAAGGGCCCTCCCCGTCGTAACTCAAGAATATACCCCAGGTTCCGGCCGCAACTCGAGAAAAACCATGAGACTTCCCCCTCGCCGCGAGATGAGGCCCGATTCCCCTGCACTGCGTGCAGAGCAATTCCGTGTTCCACATCAAACAAGAAAGGAGCTTTGATTACCTTGATGGCACTCCAGAGAAAACCGAAAATCACTGTCTCAAGTCTAGAGGGATCCTGAGGTCACTGGAGCAACACGAAAGGGCTCAGTGGACCCCAAATCAACTCGAGATGAGAGCTTAGTCCCTGGCTTCGACTCAAGAGGAATACCAGCTTTCCACAAGCACCTCAAGAGGAGGCTTCTCTCAGCTACAGGTATGTGAGAGGGACACTGAGTTTGTGGCCTCAAGTGGAATGGACACCGAGATGCTCTGACTCGAAGTAAGGCCGGATATCCCTGCAGTGAATTGAATGCAGGCTCGTATTGCATCTCCCAAGAGGAAGGGATGTCTGAATCCCCTGTGGAGACCACAGAGAAAGACCAAGTTCTCCGCCTCATTGCGACCGGAGGCCTCACATCCTTTGAAAACTCGAGAGGTCCACGGAGATCAATGCTTCCAAAGGAGAAGATGCTTGACTCCTTTGAAAATGGATACGAGTCCCAGGATCCCTGTGGTACATGGAAAGGGACAATGGGTATCCAGCATCACGGGGAGACGCGTCCCAATTGCCATGCCAAGACTCGAGGAGAATCCCGAGGTGTCCCTCGCACCTAGGCAGTAGTCCTGAGGTCGCTGATCAAACACGTGTCTGGAAGGGCCCTCCCCATCGTAACTCGAGAATATAACCCAGGTTCCGGCCGCAACTCGAGAAAAACCATGAGACTTTCCCCTCGCCGCGAGATGAGGCCCGATTCCCCTGCACTGTGTGCAGAGCAATTCCGTGTTCCACATCAAACTTGAAAGGAGGCTTGATTTCCTTCATGGCACTCCAGAGAAAAAGCAAGATCACTGTCTGAAGTCTAGAGGGATCCTGAAGTCACTGTAGAAACACGAAAGGGCTCCGTGGACCCCAAATCAACTCGAGATGAGAGCTTAGTCCCTGGCTTCGACTCAAGAGGAATAGCAACTTTCCACAAGCACCTCAAGAGGAGGCTTCTCCCAGCTACAGGTATGTGAGAGGGACCCTGAGTTTATGGCCTCAAGTGGAATGGACACCGACATGCTCTGACTCGAAGTAAGGCCGTATATCCCTGCAGTGAATTGAATGCAGGCTCGTCTTGCATCTCCCAAGACAAAGGGATGTCTGAATCCCCTGTGGAGACCACAGAGAAAGACCTAGTTCTCCGCCTCATTGCGACCAGAGGCCTCACATCCTTTGAAAACTCCAGAGGTCCGCGGAGATCAATGCTTCCAAAGGAGAAGATGCTTGACTCCTCTTGAAAATGGATACGAGTCCCAGGATCCCTGTGGTACATGGAAAGGGACACTGGGTATACAGCCTCACGGGGAGACGCGTCCCAATTGCCATGCCAAGACTCGAGGAGAATCCCTAGGTGTCCCTCGCACCTAGGCAGGAGTCCTGAGGTCGCTGACCAAACACGTGTCTGGAAGGGCCCTCCCCGTCCTAACTCGAGAATATACCCCAGTTTCCGGCCGCATCTCGAGAAAAAAAATGAGACTTTCCCCTCGCCGCGAAATGAGGCCCGATTACACTGCACTGTGTGCAGAGCAATTCTGTGTTCCACATCAAATATGAAAGGAGCCTTGATTTCCTTGATGGCACTCCAGAGAAAAAGCAAGATCACTGTCTCAAGTCTAGAGGGATCCTGAGGTCACTGTAGCAACACGAAAGGGCTCCGTGGACCCCAAATCAACTCGAGATGAGAGCTTAGTCCCTGGCTTTGACTCAAGAGGAATACCAACTTTCCACAAGCACCTCAAGAGGAGGCTTCTCTCAGCTACAGGTAAGTGAGAAGTACCCTGAGATTGTGGCCTTAAGTGGAATGGACACCGACATGCTCTGAGTCGAAGTAAGGCCGTATATCCCTGCAGTGAATTGAATGCAGGCTCGTCTTGCATCTCCCAAGACGAAGGGATGTCTGAATCCCCTGTGGAGACGACAGAGAAAGACCTAGTCCTCCGCCTCAACGCGACCGGAGGCCTCACATCCTTTGAAAACTGGAGAGGTCCGCGGAGATCAATCCTTCCAAAGGAGAAGATGCTTGACTCCTTTGAAAATGGATACGAGTCCCAGGATCCCCGTGGTACATGGAAAGGGACACTGGGTATACAGCCTCACGTGGAGACGCGTCCCAATTGCCATGCCAAGACTCGAGGGGAATCCCGAGGTGTCCCTCGCACCTAGGCACGAGTCCTGACGTCGCTGATCAAACACGTGTCTGGAAGGGCCTTCCCCGTCGTAACTCGAGAATATACCCCAGATTTTGGCCGCAACTCGAGAAAAACCATGAGACTTCCCCCTCGCCGCGAGATGAGGCCCGATTCCCCTGCACTGTGTGCAGAACAATTCCGTGTTCCACATCAAACTTGAAAGGAGGCTTGATTTCCTTGATGGCACTCCAGAGAAAAAGCAAGATCACTGTCTCAAGTCTAGAGGGATCCTGAAGTCACTGTAGAAACACGAAAGGGCTCCGTGGACCCCAAATCAACTCGAGATGAGAGCTTAGTCCCTGGCTTCGACTCAAGAGGAATACCAACTTTCCACAAGCACCTCAAGAGGAGGCCTCTCTCAGCTACAGGTATGTGAGAGGGACCCTGAGTTTGTGGCCGCAAGTGGAATGGACACCGAGATGCTCTGACTCGAAGTAAGGCCGGCTATCCCTGCAGTGAATTGAATGCAGGCTCGTCTTGCATCTCCCAAGACGAATGGATGTCTGAATCCCCTGTGGAGACCACAGAGAAAGACCTAGTTTTCCGCCTCATTGCGACCGGAGGCCTCACATCCTTTGAAAACTCGAGAGGTCCGCGGAGATCAATGCTTCCAAAGGAGAAGATGTTTGACTCCTCTTGAAAATGGATACGAGTCCCAGGATCCCTGTGGTACATGGAAAGGGACACTGGGTATACAGCCTCACGGGGAGACGCGTCCCAATTGCCATGCCAAGACTCGAGGAGAATCCCTAGGTGTCCCTCGCACCTAGGCAGGAGTCCTGACGTCGCTGAACAAACACGTGTCCGGAAGGGCCCTCCCCGTCGTAACTCAAGAATATACCCCAGGTTCCGGCAGCAACTCGAGAAAAACCATGAGACTCCACCTCGCCACGAGATGAGGTCCGATTCCCCTGCACTGCGTGCAGAGCAATTCTGTGTTCCACATCAAACAAGAAAGGAGCCTTGATTTCCTTGATGGCACTCCAGAGAAAACCCAAAATCACTGTCTCAAGTCTAGAGGGATCCTGAGGTCACTGGAACAACACGAAAGGGCTCCGTGACCCCAAATCAACTCGAGATGAGAGCTTAGTCCCTGGCTTCAACTCAAGAGGAATACCAACTTTCCACAAGCACCTCAAGAGGAGGCTTCTCTCAGCTACAGGTATGTGAGAGGGACCCTGAGTATGTGGCCTCAGGTGGAATGGACACCGAGATGCTCTGACTCAAAGTAAGGCCAGATATCCCTGCAGTGAATTGAATGCAGGCTCGTCTTGCATCTCCCACGACGAAGGATGTCTGAATCCCCTGTGGAGACCACAGAGAAAGACCTAGTTCTCCGCCTCTTCGCGACCTGAGGACTCGCATCCTTTGAAAATTGGAGAGGTCCGCGGAGATCAATGCTTCCAAAGGAGACGATGCCTGACTCCTCTTGAAAATGGATAGGAGTTCCAGGATACCTCTGGCACGTGAAATGGACCGTGGGTCTCCCTTCTCACGTGGGGACGCATCCCAATTGCCATGCCAAGATTCGAGGAGAATCCCGAGGTGTCCCTCGCACCTAGGCAGGAGTCCTGACGTCTCTGAACAAACACGTGTCTGGAAGGGCCCTCCCCGTCGTAACTCGAGAATATACCCCAGTTTCCGGCCCCAACTCGAGAAAAACCATGAGACTTCCCCCTCGCCGCGAGATGAGGCCCGATTCCCCTGCACTGCGTGCAGAGCAATTCCGTGTTCCACATCAAATGTGAAAGGAGCCTTGATTTCCTTGACGGCACTCCAGAGAAAATCCAAGATCACTGTCTCAAGTCTAGAGGGATCCGGAGGTCACTGGAGCAACACGAAAGTGCTCCGTGGACCCCAAATCAACTCGAGATGAGAGCTTAGTCCCTGGCTTCGACTCAAGAGGAATACCAACTTTCCACAAGCACCTCAAGAGGAGGCTTCTCTCAGCTACAGGTATGTGAGAGGGACCCTGAGTTTGTGGCCTCAAGTGGAATGGACACCGAGATGCTCTGACTCGAAGTAAGGCCAGATATCCCTGCAGTGAATTGAATGCAGGCTCGTCTTGCATCTCCCAAGACGAAGGGATGTCTGAATCCCGTTTGGAGACCACAGACAAAGACCTAGGTCTCCGCCTCATCGCGACCGGAGGCCTCACATCCTTTGAAAATTCGAGAGGTCTCTGGAGATCAATGCTTCCAAAGGAGACGATGCCTGACTCCTCTTGAAAATGGAAAGGAGTCCCAGGATCCCTGTGGCACGTGGAAAGGGACCCTGGGTCTCCCGCCTCACGTGAAGACGCGTCGCAATTGCCATGACAAGACTCGAGGAGAATCCCGAGGTGTCCCTCGCACCTAGGCAGGAGTCCTGACGTCGCTGAACAAACACTTGTATGGAAAGGCCCTCCCCGTCGTAACTCAAGAATATACCCCAGGTTCCGGCCGCAACTCGAGAAAAACCAAGAGACTTCCCCATCGCCGCGAGATGAGGACGGATTACCCTGCACTGCGTGCAGAGCAATTCCGTGTTCCACATCAAACGAGAAAGGACGCTTGATTTCCTTGATTGCAGTCCAGATAAAACCCAAGATCACTGTCTCAAGTCTAGAGGGACCCTGATGTCACGGTAGCAACACGAAAGGGCTCCGTGGACCCCAAATCAACTCGAGATGAGAGCTTAGTCCCTGGTTTCGAATCAAGAGGAATACCAACTTTCCACAAGCACCTCAAGAGGAGGCTTCTCTCAGCTACAGGTATGTGAGAGTTACCCTGAGTTTGTGGCCTCAAGTGGAATGGACACCTTGATGCTCTGACTCGAATTAAGGCCGGATATCCCTGCAGTGAATTGAATGCAGGCTCGTCTTGCATCTCCCAAGACGAAGGGATGTCTGAATCCCGTTTGGAGACCACAGACAAAGACCTAGGTCTCCGCCTCATCGCGACCGGAGGCCTCACATCCTTTGAAAATTCGAGAGGTCTCTGGAGATCAATGCTTCCAAAGGAGACGATGCCTGACTCCTCTTGAAAATGGAAAGGAGTCCCAGGATCCCTGTGGCACGTGGAAAGGGACCCTGGGTCTCCCGCCTCACGTGAAGACGCGTCGCAATTGCCATGACAAGACTCGAGGAGAATCCCGAGGTGTCCCTCGTACCTAGGCAGGAGTCCTAACGTCGCTGAACAAACACTTGTATGGAAAGGCCCTCCCCGTCGTAACTCAAGAATATACCCCAGGTTCC
The DNA here is from genome assembly GCF_033118175.1 of Dama dama. Taxonomy (NCBI): domain Eukaryota; kingdom Metazoa; phylum Chordata; class Mammalia; order Artiodactyla; family Cervidae; genus Dama; species Dama dama. Next base: position 7,406,262 of record NC_083712.1, on the reverse strand, counting down.
GGCCGCAACTCGAGAAAAACCATGAGACTTCCCCATCGCCGCGAGATGAGGACGGATTACCCTGCACTGCGTGCAGAGCAATTCCGTGTTCCACATCAAACGAGAAAGGACCCTTGATTTCCTTGATTGCAGTCCAGAGAAAACCCAAGATCACTGTCTCAAGTCTAGAGGGACCCTGATGTCACGGTAGCAACACGAAAGGGCTCCGTGGACCCCAAATCAACTCGAGATGAGAGCTTAGTCCCTGGCTTCGAATCAAGAGGAATACCAACTTTCCACAAGCACCTCAAGAGGAGGCTTCTGTCAGCTACAGGTATGTGAGAGTTACCCTGAGTTTGTGGCCTCAAGTGGAATGGACACCTTTATGCTCTGACTCGAATTAAGGCCCGACATCCCTGCAGTGAATTGAATGCAGGCCCGTCTTGCATCTCCCAAGACGAAGGGATGTCTGAATCCCCTGTGGAGACCACAGAGAAAGACCTAGTTCTCCGCCTCATCGCAACCGGAGTCCTCACATCCTTTGAAAACTCGAGAAGTCCGCGGAGATCAATGCTTCCAAAGGAGATGATGCCTGACTCCTCTTGAAAATGGATAGGAGTCCCAGGATCCCTGTGGCACGTGGAAAGGGACCCCGGGTCTCCCGCCTCACATGGAGACGCGTCCCAATTTCCATGCCAAGACTCGAGGAGAATCCCGAGGTGTCCCTCACACCTAGGCAGGAGTCCTGACGTCACTGAACAAACACGTGTCTGGAAGGGCCCTCCCCATCGTAACTCCAGAATATACCCCAGTTTCCGGCCGCAACTCGAGAAAAACCATGAGACTTTCCCCTCGCCGCGAGATGAGGCCCGATTCCCCTGCACTGTGTGCAGAGCAATTCCGTGTTCCACATCAAACATGACAGGAGGCTTGATTTCCTTGATGGCACTCCAGAGAAAAAGCAAGATCACTGTCTCAAGACTAGAGGGATCCTGAGGTCACTGTAGAAACACGAAAGGGCTCCGTGGACCCCAAATCAACTCGAGATGAGAGCTTAGTCCCTGGCTTCGACTCAAGAGGAATACCAACTTCCCACAAGCACCTCAAGAGGAGGCTTCTCTCAGCTACAGGTATGTGAGAGGGACCCTGAGTTTGTGGCCTCAAGTGGATAGGACACCGAGATGCTCTGACTCGAAATAAGGCCGTATATCCCTGCAGTGAATTGAATGCAGGCTCGTCTTGCATCTCCCAAGACGAAGGGATGTCTGAATCCCCTGTGGAGACGACAGAGAAAGACCGAGTTCTCCGCCTCATTGCGACCGGAGGCCTCACATCCTTTGAAAAGTCGAGAGGTCCGCGGAGATCAATGCTTCCAAAGGAGAAGATGCTTGCCTCCTCTTGAAAATGGATACGAGTCCCAGGATCCCTGTGGTACATGGAAAGGGACACTGGGTCTCCCGCCTCACGGGGAGACGAGTCCCAATTGCCATGCGAAGACTCGAGGAGAATCCCGAGGTGTCCCTCGCACCTAGGCAGGAGTCCTGAGGTCGCTGACCAAACACGTGTCCGGAAGGGCCCTCTCCGTCGTAACTCAAGAATATACCCCAGGTCCCGGCTGCAACTCGAGAAAAACTATGAGACTTCCACCTCGCCACGAGATGAGGCCCGATTCCCCTGCACTGCGTGCAGAGCAATTCCGTGTTCCACATCAAACAAGAAAGGAGCCTTGATTTCCTTGATGGCACTCCAGAGAAAACCCAAAATCACTGTCTCAAATCTAGAGGGATCCTGAGTTCACTGTAGCAACACGAAAGGGTTCCATGGACCCCAAATCAACTCGAGATGAAAGCTTAGTCCCTGGTTTCAACTCAAGAGAAATACCAACTTTCCACAAGCACCTCAAGAGGAGGCTTCTCTCAGCTACATGTATGTGAGAGGGACCCTGAGTTTGTGGCCTCAAGTGGAATGGACACCGTGATGCTCTGACTCGAAGTAAGGCCGGATATCCCTGCAGTGAATTGAATGCAGGCTCGTCTTGCATCTCCCAAGACGAAGGGATGTCTGAATTCCCTGTGGAGACCACAGAGAAAGACCTAGTTCTCCGGCTCATTGCGACCGGAGGCCTCACATCCTTTGAAAACTCGAGAGGTCCGTGGAGATCAATGCTTCCAAAGGAGAAGATGCCTGACTCCTCTTGAAAATGGATAGGAGTCCAAGGATCCCTGTGCCACGTGGAAAGGGACACTGGGTCTCCCGCCTCACGTGGAGACGCGTCCCAATTGCCATGCCAAGACTCGAGGAGAATCCCGAGGTGTCCCTCGCACCTAGGCAGGAGTCCTGACGTCGCTGACCAAACACGTGTCTGGAAGGGCCCTCCCCGTCGTAACTCGAGAATATACCCCAGTTTCCGGCCCCAACTCGAGAAAAACCATGAAACTTCCCCCTCGCCGCGAGATGAGGCCCGATTCCCCTGCACTGCGTGCAGAGCAATTCCGTGTTCCACATCAAATGTGAAAGGAGCCTTGATTTCCTTGACGGCACTCCAGAGAAAATCCAAGATCACTGTCTCAAGTCTAGAGGGATCCGGAGGTCACTGGAGCAACACGAAAGGGCTCCGTGGACCCCAAATCAACTCGAGATGAGAGCTTAGTCCCTGGCTTCGACTCAAGAGGAATACCAACTTTCCACAAGCACCTCAAGAGGAGGCTTCTCTCAGCTACAGGTATGTGAGAGGGACCCTGAGTTTGTGGCCTCAAGTGGAATGGACACCGAGATGCTCTGACTCGAAGTAAGGCCAGATATCCCTGCAGTGAATTGAATGCAGGCTCGTCTTGCATCTCCCAAGACGAAGGGATGTCTGAATCCCGTTTGGAGACCACAGACAAAGACCTAGGTCTCCGCCTCATCGCGACCGGAGGCCTCACATCCTTTGAAAATTCGAGAGGTCTCTGGAGATCAATGCTTCCAAAGGAGACGATGCCTGACTCCTCTTGAAAATGGAAAGGAGTCCCAGGATCCCTGTGGCAAGTGGAAAGGGACCCTGGGTCTCCCGCCTCACGTGAAGACACGTCGCAATTGCCATGACAAGACTCGAGGAGAATCCCGAGGTGTCCCTCGCACCTAGGCAGGAGTCCTGACGTCGCTGAACAAACACTTGTATGGAAAGGCCCTCCCCGTCGTAACTCAAGAATATACCCCAGGTTCCGGCCGCAACTCGAGAAAAACCATGAGACTTCCCCATCGCCACGAGATGAGGACGGATTACCCTGCACTGCGTGCAGAGCAATTCCGTGTTCCACATCAAACGAGAAAGGACGCTTGATTTCCTTGATTGCAGTCCAGAGAAAACCCAAGATCACTGTCTCAAGTCTAGAGGGACCCTGATGTCACGGTAGCAACAAGAAAGGGCTCCGTGGACCCCAAATCAACTCGAGATGAGAGCTTAGTCCCTGGCTTCGAATCAAGAGGAATACCAACTTTCCACAAGCACCTCAAGAGGAGGCTTCTCTCAGCTTCAGGTATGTGAGAGGGACCTTGAGTTTGTGGCCTCAAGTGGAATGGACACTGAGATGGTCTGACTCGAAGTAAGGCCGTATATCCCTGCAGTGAATTGAATGCAGGCTCGTCTTGCATCTCCCAAGACGAAGGGAAGTGTGAATTTCCTGTGGAGACCACAGAGAAAGACCTAGTTCTCCGCCGCATGGCGACCCGAGGCCTCACATTCTTTGACAACTCGAGAGGTCTGCGGAGATCAATGCTTCCAAAGGAGACGATGCCTGACTCCTCTTGAAAATGGATAGGAGTCCCAGGATCACTGTGCCACGTGGAAAGGGACACTGGGTCTCCCGCCTCACATGGAGACGCGTCCCAATTGCCATGCCAAGACTCGAGGAGAATCCCGAGGTGTCCCTCGCACCTAGGCAGGAGTCCTGACGTCGCTGAACAAACACGTGTCTGGAAGGGCCCTCCCCGTCGTAACTCGAGAATATACCCCAGGTTCCGGCCGCAACTAAAGAAAAACCATGAGACTTCCCCCTCGCCGCGATAAGAGCCCCAATTCCCCTGCACTGCGTGCAGAGCAATTCCGTGTTCCACATCAAACGTGAAAGGAGCCTGGATTTCCTTAATGGCACTCCAGAGAAAACCCAAAGTCACTGTCTCAAGTCTAGAGGGATCCTGAGGTCACTGGAGCAACACGAAAGGGCTTCGTGGACCCAAAATCAACTCGAGATGAGAGCTTAGTCCATGGCTTCGACTCAAGAGGAATACCAACTTTCCACAAGCACCTCAAGAGGAGGCTTCTCTCAGCTACAGGTATGTGAGAGGGACCCTGAGGTTGTGGCCTCAAGTGGAATGGACACCGAGATACTCTGACTCGAAGTAAGGCCGGATATCCCTGCAGTGAATTGAATGCAGGCTCGTCTTGCATCTCCCAAGACGAAGGGATGTCTGAATCCCCTGTGGAGACGACAGAGAAAGACCTAGTCCTCCGCCTCATCGCGACCGGAAGCCTCACATCCTTTGAAAACTCGACAGGTCTGCCGAGATCAATGCTTCCAAAGGAGACGATGCCTGACTCCTCTTGAAAATGGATAGGAGTCACAGGATCCCTGTGGCACGTCGAAAGGGACCCTGGGTCTCCCGCCTCACGTGGAGACGCATCCCAATTGCCATGCCAAGACTCGAGGAGAATCCCGAGGTGTCCCTCGCACCTAGGCAGGAGTCCTGACGTCGCTGAACAAACACGTGTCTGGAAGGGCCCTCCCCGTCGTAACTCGAGAATATACCCCAGGTTCCGGCCGCAACTCGAGAAAAACCATGAGACTTCCCCCTCGCCGCGAGATGAGGCCCGATTCCCCTGCACTGCGTTCAGAGCAATTCCGTGTTCCACATCAAACGTGAAAGGAGCCTTGATTTCCTTGATGGCACTCCAGAGAAAACCCAAGATCACTGTCTCATGTCTAGAGGGATCCTGAGGTCACTGGAGCAAAATGAAAGGGCTCCGTGGACCCCAAATCAACTCGAGGTGAGAGCTTAGTCCCTGGCTTCGACTCAAGAGGAATACCAACTTTCCACAAGCCCCTCAAGAGGAGGCTTCTCTCAGCTACAGGTATGTGAGAGAAACCCTGAGTTTGTGGCCTCAAGTGGAATGGACACCGAGATGCTCTGACTCGAAGTAAGGCTGGATATCCCTGCAGTGAATTGAATGCAAGCTCGTCTTGAATCTCCCAAGACGAAGGGATGTCTGAATCCCCTGTGGAGACCACAGAGAAAGACCTAGTTCTCCTCCTCATCGCGACCGGAGGCCTCACATCCTTTGAAAACTCGAGAGGTCCGCAGAGATCAATGCTTCCAAAGGAGACGATGCCTGACTCCTCTTGAAAATGGATAGTAGTCCCAGGATCCCTGTCCACGTGGAATGGGACTCTGGGTCTCCCGCTTCACGTGGAGACGCGTCCCAATTGCCATGCCAAGACTCGAGGAGAATCCCGAGGTGTCCCTGGCAGCTAGGCAGGAGTCCTGACGTCGCTGAACAAACACGTGTCTGGAAGGGCCCTCCCCGTCGTGACTCGAGAATATACCCCAGGTTCCGGCCGCAACTCGAGAAAAACCATGAGACTTCCCCCTCGCCGCAAGATGAGGCCCGATTCCCCTGCACTGCGTGCAGAGCAATTCCGTGTTCCACATCAAACGTGAAAGGAGCCTTGATTTCCTTGATGGCACTCCAGAGAAAACCCAAGATAACTGTGTAAAGTCTAGAAGAATCCTGAGGGCACTGGAGCAACACGAAAGGGCTCCGTGGACCCCAAATCAATTCGAGATGAGAGCTTAGTCCCTGGCTTCGACTCAAGAGGAATACCAACTTTCCACAAGCACTTCGAGAGAAGGCTTCTCTCAGCTACAGGTATGTTAGAGGGCCCCTGAGTTTGTGGCCTTAAGTGGAATGGACACCGAGATGCTCTGACTCGAAGTAAGCCAGATATCCTTGCAGTGAATTGAATGCAGGCTCGTCTTGCATCTCCCAAGACAAAGGGATGTGTGAATCCCCTGTGGAGACCACAGAGAAAGACCTAGTCCTCCGCCTCATCGAGACCTGAGGCCTCACATCCTTTGAAAACTCGAGAGGTCTGCGGAGATCAATGCTTCCAAAGGAGACGATGCCTGACTCCTCTTGAAAATGGATAGGAGTTCCAGGACTCCTGTGGAACTTCGAAAGGGACCCTGGGTCTCCCGCCACACGTGGACACGCGTCCCAATTGCCATGCCATGACTCGAGGAGAATCCCGAGGTGTCCCTCGCACCTAGGCAGGAGTCCTGACGTCGCTGAACAAACACGTGTCTCGAAGGGCCCTCCCCATCGTAACTCCAGAATATACCCCAGGTCCCGGCCGCAACTCGTGAAAAACCATGAGACTTCAACCACGCCACGAGATGAGGCCCGATTCCCCTGCACTGCGTGCAGAGCAATTCCGTGTTCCACATCAAACAAGAAAGGAGCCTTGATTTCCTTGATGGCACTCCAGAGAAAACCCAAAATCACTGTCTCAAATCTAGAGGGATCCTGAGTTCACTGTAGCAACACGAAAGGGTTCCATGGACCCCAAATCAACTCGAGATGAAAGCTTAGTCCCTGGCTTCGACTCAAGAGAAATACCAACTTTCCACAAGCACCTCAAGAGGAGGCTTCTCTCAGCTACATGTATGTGAGAGGGACCCTGAGTTTGTGGCCTCAAGTGGAATGGACACCGTGATGCTCTGACTCGAAGTAAGGCCGGATATCCCTGCAGTGAATTGAATGCAGGCTCGTCTTGCATCTCCCAAGACGAAGGGGTGTCTGAATCCCCTGTGGAGACCACAGAGAAAGACCTAGTACTCCGCCTCATTGCGACCGGAGGCCTCACATACTTTGAAAACTCGAGAGGTCCACGGAGATCAATGCTTCCAAAGGAGAAGATGCTTGACTCCTCTTGAAAATGGATAGGAGTCCCAGGATCCCTGTGGCACGTGGAAAGGGACCCTGGGTATCCAGCATCACGGGGAGACGCGTCCCAATTGCCATGCCAAGACTCGAGGAGAATCCCGAGGTGTCCCTCCCACCTAGGCAGGAGTCCTGACGTCGCTGAACAAACACGTGTCCGGAAGGGCCCTCCCCGTCGTAACTCAAGAATATACCCCAGGTTCCGGCCGCAACTCGAGAAAAACCATGAGACTTCCCCCTCGCCGCGAGATGAGGCCCGATTCCCCTGCACTGCGTGCAGAGCAATTCCGTGTTCCACATCAAACAAGAAAGGAGCTTTGATTACCTTGATGGCACTCCAGAGAAAACCGAAAATCACTGTCTCAAGTCTAGAGGGATCCTGAGGTCACTGGAGCAACACGAAAGGGCTCAGTGGACCCCAAATCAACTCGAGATGAGAGCTTAGTCCCTGGCTTCGACTCAAGAGGAATACCAGCTTTCCACAAGCACCTCAAGAGGAGGCTTCTCTCAGCTACAGGTATGTGAGAGGGACACTGAGTTTGTGGCCTCAAGTGGAATGGACACCGAGATGCTCTGACTCGAAGTAAGGCCGGATATCCCTGCAGTGAATTGAATGCAGGCTCGTATTGCATCTCCCAAGAGGAAGGGATGTCTGAATCCCCTGTGGAGACCACAGAGAAAGACCAACTTCTCCGCCTCATTGCGACCGGAGGCCTCACATCCTTTGAAAACTCGAGAGGTCCACGGAGATCAATGCTTCCAAAGGAGAAGATGCTTGACTCCTTTGAAAATGGATACGAGTCCCAGGATCCCTGTGGTACATGGAAAGGGACAATGGGTATCCAGCATCACGGGGAGACGCGTCCCAATTGCCATGCCAAGACTCGAGGAGAATCCCGAGGTGTCCCTCGCACCTAGGCAGTAGTCCTGAGGTCGCTGATCAAACACGTGTCTGGAAGGGCCCTCCCCATCGTAACTCGAGAATATAACCCAGGTTCCGGCCGCAACTCGAGAAAAACCATGAGACTTTCCCCTCGCCGCGAGATGAGGCCCGATTCCCCTGCACTGTGTGCAGAGCAATTCCGTGTTCCACATCAAACTTGAAAGGAGGCTTGATTTCCTTCATGGCACTCCAGAGAAAAAGCAAGATCACTGTCTGAAGTCTAGAGGGATCCTGAAGTCACTGTAGAAACACGAAAGGGCTCCGTGGACCCCAAATCAACTCGAGATGAGAGCTTAGTCCCTGGCTTCGACTCAAGAGGAATAGCAACTTTCCACAAGCACCTCAAGAGGAGGCTTCTCCCAGCTACAGGTATGTGAGAGGGACCCTGAGTTTATGGCCTCAAGTGGAATGGACACCGACATGCTCTGACTCGAAGTAAGGCCGTATATCCCTGCAGTGAATTGAATGCAGGCTCGTCTTGCATCTCCCAAGACAAAGGGATGTCTGAATCCCCTGTGGAGACCACAGAGAAAGACCTAGTTCTCCGCCTCATTGCGACCAGAGGCCTCACATCCTTTGAAAACTCCAGAGGTCCGCGGAGATCAATGCTTCCAAAGGAGAAGATGCTTGACTCCTCTTGAAAATGGATACGAGTCCCAGGATCCCTGTGGTACATGGAAAGGGACACTGGGTATACAGCCTCACGGGGAGACGCGTCCCAATTGCCATGCCAAGACTCGAGGAGAATCCCTAGGTGTCCCTCGCACCTAGGCAGGAGTCCTGAGGTCGCTGACCAAACACGTGTCTGGAAGGGCCCTCCCCGTCCTAACTCGAGAATATACCCCAGTTTCCGGCCGCATCTCGAGAAAAAAAATGAGACTTTCCCCTCGCCGCGAAATGAGGCCCGATTACACTGCACTGTGTGCAGAGCAATTCTGTGTTCCACATCAAATATGAAAGGAGCCTTGATTTCCTTGATGGCACTCCAGAGAAAAAGCAAGATCACTGTCTCAAGTCTAGAGGGATCCTGAGGTCACTGTAGCAACACGAAAGGGCTCCGTGGACCCCAAATCAACTCGAGATGAGAGCTTAGTCCCTGGCTTTGACTCAAGAGGAATACCAACTTTCCACAAGCACCTCAAGAGGAGGCTTCTCTCAGCTACAGGTAAGTGAGAAGTACCCTGAGATTGTGGCCTTAAGTGGAATGGACACCGACATGCTCTGAGTCGAAGTAAGGCCGTATATCCCTGCAGTGAATTGAATGCAGGCTCGTCTTGCATCTCCCAAGACGAAGGGATGTCTGAATCCCCTGTGGAGACGACAGAGAAAGACCTAGTCCTCCGCCTCAACGCGACCGGAGGCCTCACATCCTTTGAAAACTGGAGAGGTCCGCGGAGATCAATCCTTCCAAAGGAGAAGATGCTTGACTCCTTTGAAAATGGATACGAGTCCCAGGATCCCCGTGGTACATGGAAAGGGACACTGGGTATACAGCCTCACGTGGAGACGCGTCCCAATTGCCATGCCAAGACTCGAGGAGAATCCCGAGGTGTCCCTCGCACCTAGGCACGAGTCCTGACGTCGCTGATCAAACACGTGTCTGGAAGGGCCTTCCCCGTCGTAACTCGAGAATATACCCCAGATTTTGGCCGCAACTCGAGAAAAACCATGAGACTTCCCCCTCGCCGCGAGATGAGGCCCGATTCCCCTGCACTGTGTGCAGAACAATTCCGTGTTCCACATCAAACTTGAAAGGAGGCTTGATTTCCTTGATGGCACTCCAGAGAAAAAGCAAGATCACTGTCTCAAGTCTAGAGGGATCCTGAAGTCACTGTAGAAACACGAAAGGGCTCCGTGGACCCCAAATCAACTCGAGATGAGAGCTTAGTCCCTGGCTTCGACTCAAGAGGAATACCAACTTTCCACAAGCACCTCAAGAGGAGGCCTCTCTCAGCTACAGGTATGTGAGAGGGACCCTGAGTTTGTGGCCGCAAGTGGAATGGACACCGAGATGCTCTGACTCGAAGTAAGGCCGGCTATCCCTGCAGTGAATTGAATGCAGGCTCGTCTTGCATCTCCCAAGACGAATGGATGTCTGAATCCCCTGTGGAGACCACAGAGAAAGACCTAGTTTTCCGCCTCATTGCGACCGGAGGCCTCACATCCTTTGAAAACTCGAGAGGTCCGCGGAGATCAATGCTTCCAAAGGAGAAGATGTTTGACTCCTCTTGAAAATGGATACGAGTCCCAGGATCCCTGTGGTACATGGAAAGGGACACTGGGTATACAGCCTCACGGGGAGACGCGTCCCAATTGCCATGCCAAGACTCGAGGAGAATCCCTAGGTGTCCCTCGCACCTAGGCAGGAGTCCTGACGTCGCTGAACAAACACGTGTCCGGAAGGGCCCTCCCCGTCGTAACTCAAGAATATACCCCAGGTTCCGGCAGCAACTCGAGAAAAACCATGAGACTCCACCTCGCCACGAGATGAGGTCCGATTCCCCTGCACTGCGTGCAGAGCAATTCTGTGTTCCACATCAAACAAGAAAGGAGCCTTGATTTCCTTGATGGCACTCCAGAGAAAACCCAAAATCACTGTCTCAAGTCTAGAGGGATCCTGAGGTCACTGGAACAACACGAAAGGGCTCCGTGACCCCAAATCAACTCGAGATGAGAGCTTAGTCCCTGGCTTCAACTCAAGAGGAATACCAACTTTCCACAAGCACCTCAAGAGGAGGCTTCTCTCAGCTACAGGTATGTGAGAGGGACCCTGAGTATGTGGCCTCAGGTGGAATGGACACCGAGATGCTCTGACTCAAAGTAAGGCCAGATATCCCTGCAGTGAATTGAATGCAGGCTCGTCTTGCATCTCCCACGACGAAGGATGTCTGAATCCCCTGTGGAGACCACAGAGAAAGACCTAGTTCTCCGCCTCTTCGCGACCTGAGGACTCGCATCCTTTGAAAATTGGAGAGGTCCGCGGAGATCAATGCTTCCAAAGGAGACGATGCCTGACTCCTCTTGAAAATGGATAGGAGTTCCAGGATACCTCTGGCACGTGAAATGGACCGTGGGTCTCCCTTCTCACGTGGGGACGCATCCCAATTGCCATGCCAAGATTCGAGGAGAATCCCGAGGTGTCCCTCGCACCTAGGCAGGAGTCCTGACGTCTCTGAACAAACACGTGTCTGGAAGGGCCCTCCCCGTCGTAACTCGAGAATATACCCCAGTTTCCGGCCCCAACTCGAGAAAAACCATGAGACTTCCCCCTCGCCGCGAGATGAGGCCCGATTCCCCTGCACTGCGTGCAGAGCAATTCCGTGTTCCACATCAAATGTGAAAGGAGCCTTGATTTCCTTGACGGCACTCCAGAGAAAATCCAAGATCACTGTCTCAAGTCTAGAGGGATCCGGAGGTCACTGGAGCAACACGAAAGTGCTCCGTGGACCCCAAATCAACTCGAGATGAGAGCTTAGTCCCTGGCTTCGACTCAAGAGGAATACCAACTTTCCACAAGCACCTCAAGAGGAGGCTTCTCTCAGCTACAGGTATGTGAGAGGGACCCTGAGTTTGTGGCCTCAAGTGGAATGGACACCGAGATGCTCTGACTCGAAGTAAGGCCAGATATCCCTGCAGTGAATTGAATGCAGGCTCGTCTTGCATCTCCCAAGACGAAGGGATGTCTGAATCCCGTTTGGAGACCACAGACAAAGACCTAGGTCTCCGCCTCATCGCGACCGGAGGCCTCACATCCTTTGAAAATTCGAGAGGTCTCTGGAGATCAATGCTTCCAAAGGAGACGATGCCTGACTCCTCTTGAAAATGGAAAGGAGTCCCAGGATCCCTGTGGCACGTGGAAAGGGACCCTGGGTCTCCCGCCTCACGTGAAGACGCGTCGCAATTGCCATGACAAGACTCGAGGAGAATCCCGAGGTGTCCCTCGCACCTAGGCAGGAGTCCTGACGTCGCTGAACAAACACTTGTATGGAAAGGCCCTCCCCGTCGTAACTCAAGAATATACCCCAGGTTCCGGCCGCAACTCGAGAAAAACCAAGAGACTTCCCCATCGCCGCGAGATGAGGACGGATTACCCTGCACTGCGTGCAGAGCAATTCCGTGTTCCACATCAAACGAGAAAGGACGCTTGATTTCCTTGATTGCAGTCCAGATAAAACCCAAGATCACTGTCTCAAGTCTAGAGGGACCCTGATGTCACGGTAGCAACACGAAAGGGCTCCGTGGACCCCAAATCAACTCGAGATGAGAGCTTAGTCCCTGGTTTCGAATCAAGAGGAATACCAACTTTCCACAAGCACCTCAAGAGGAGGCTTCTCTCAGCTACAGGTATGTGAGAGTTACCCTGAGTTTGTGGCCTCAAGTGGAATGGACACCTTGATGCTCTGACTCGAATTAAGGCCGGATATCCCTGCAGTGAATTGAATGCAGGCTCGTCTTGCATCTCCCAAGACGAAGGGATGTCTGAATCCCGTTTGGAGACCACAGACAAAGACCTAGGTCTCCGCCTCATCGCGACCGGAGGCCTCACATCCTTTGAAAATTCGAGAGGTCTCTGGAGATCAATGCTTCCAAAGGAGACGATGCCTGACTCCTCTTGAAAATGGAAAGGAGTCCCAGGATCCCTGTGGCACGTGGAAAGGGACCCTGGGTCTCCCGCCTCACGTGAAGACGCGTCGCAATTGCCATGACAAGACTCGAGGAGAATCCCGAGGTGTCCCTCGTACCTAGGCAGGAGTCCTAACGTCGCTGAACAAACACTTGTATGGAAAGGCCCTCCCCGTCGTAACTCAAGAATATACCCCAGGTTCCGGCCGCAACTCGAGAAAAACCATGAGACTTCCCCATCGCCGCGAGATGAGGACGGATTACCCTGCACTGCGTGCAGAGCAATTCCGTGTTCCACATCAAACGAGAAAGGACCCTTGATTTCCTTGATTGCAGTCCAGAGAAAACCCAAGATCACTGTCTCAAGTCTAGAGGGACCCTGATGTCACGGTAGCAACACGAAAGGGCTCCGTGGACCCCAAATCAACTCGAGATGAGAGCTTAGTCCCTGGCTTCGAATCAAGAGGAATACCAACTTTCCACAAGCACCTCAAGAGGAGGCTTCTGTCAGCTACAGGTATGTGAGAGTTACCCTGAGTTTGTGGCCTCAAGTGGAATGGACACCTTTATGCTCTGACTCGAATTAAGGCCCGACATCCCTGCAGTGAATTGAATGCAGGCCCGTCTTGCATCTCCCAAGACGAAGGGATGTCTGAATCCCCTGTGGAGACCACAGAGAAAGACCTAGTTCTCCGCCTCATCGCAACCGGAGTCCTCACATCCTTTGAAAACTCGAGAAGTCCGCGGAGATCAATGCTTCCAAAGGAGATGATGCCTGACTCCTCTTGAAAATGGATAGGAGTCCCAGGATCCCTGTGGCACGTGGAAAGGGACCCCGGGTCTCCCGCCTCACATGGAGACGCGTCCCAATTTCCATGCCAAGACTCGAGGAGAATCCCGAGGTGTCCCTCACACCTAGGCAGGAGTCCTGACGTCACTGAACAAACACGTGTCTGGAAGGGCCCTCCCCATCGTAACTCCAGAATATACCCCAGTTTCCGGCCGCAACTCGAGAAAAACCATGAGACTTTCCACTCGCCGCGAGATGAGGCCCGATTCCCCTGCACTGTGTGCAGAGCAATTCCGTGTTCCACATCAAACATGACAGGAGGCTTGATTTCCTTGATGGCACTCCAGAGAAAAAGCAAGATCACTGTCTCAAGACTAGAGGGATCCTGAGGTCACTGTAGAAACACGAAAGGGCTCCGTGGACCCCAAATCAACTCGAGATGAGAGCTTAGTCCCTGGCTTCGACTCAAGAGGAATACCAACTTCCCACAAGCACCTCAAGAGGAGGCTTCTCTCAGCTACAGGTATGTGAGAGGGACCCTGAGTTTGTGGCCTCAAGTGGATAGGACACCGAGATGCTCTGACTCGAAATAAGGCCGTATATCCCTGCAGTGAATTGAATGCAGGCTCGTCTTGCATCTCCCAAGACGAAGGGATGTCTGAATCCCCTGTGGAGACGACAGAGAAAGACCGAGTTCTCCGCCTCATTGCGACCGGAGGCCTCACATCCTTTGAAAAGTCGAGAGGTCCGCGGAGATCAATGCTTCCAAAGGAGAAGATGCTTGCCTCCTCTTGAAAATGGATACGAGTCCCAGGATCCCTGTGGTACATGGAAAGGGACACTGGGTCTCCCGCCTCACGGGGAGACGAGTCCCAATTGCCATGCGAAGACTCGAGGAGAATCCCGAGGTGTCCCTCGCACCTAGGCAGGAGTCCTGAGGTCGCTGACCAAACACGTGTCCGGAAGGGCCCTCTCCGTCGTAACTCAAGAATATACCCCAGGTCCCGGCTGCAACTCGAGAAAAACTATGAGACTTCCACCTCGCCACGAGATGAGGCCCGATTCCCCTGCACTGCGTGCAGAGCAATTCCGTGTTCCACATCAAACAAGAAAGGAGCCTTGATTTCCTTGATGGCACTCCAGAGAAAACCCAAAATCACTGTCTCAAATCTAGAGGGATCCTGAGTTCACTGTAGCAACACGAAAGGGTTCCATGGACCCCAAATCAACTCGAGATGAAAGCTTAGTCCCTGGTTTCAACTCAAGAGAAATACCAACTTTCCACAAGCACCTCAAGAGGAGGCTTCTCTCAGCTACATGTATGTGAGAGGGACCCTGAGTTTGTGGCCTCAAGTGGAATGGACACCGTGATGCTCTGACTCGAAGTAAGGCCGGATATCCCTGCAGTGAATTGAATGCAGGCTCGTCTTGCATCTCCCAAGACGAAGGGATGTCTGAATTCCCTGTGGAGACCACAGAGAAAGACCTAGTTCTCCGGCTCATTGCGACCGGAGGCCTCACATCCTTTGAAAACTCGAGAGGTCCGTGGAGATCAATGCTTCCAAAGGAGAAGATGCCTGACTCCTCTTGAAAATGGATAGGAGTCCAAGGATCCCTGTGCCACGTGGAAAGGGACACTGGGTCTCCCGCCTCACGTGGAGACGCGTCCCAATTGCCATGCCAAGACTCGAGGAGAATCCCGAGGTGTCCCTCGCACCTAGGCAGGAGTCCTGACGTCGCTGACCAAACACGTGTCTGGAAGGGCCCTCCCCGTCGTAACTCGAGAATATACCCCAGTTTCCGGCCCCAACTCGAGAAAAACCATGAAACTTCCCCCTCGCCGCGAGATGAGGCCCGATTCCCCTGCACTGCGTGCAGAGCAATTCCGTGTTCCACATCAAATGTGAAAGGAGCCTTGATTTCCTTGACGGCACTCCAGAGAAAATCCAAGATCACTGTCTCAAGTCTAGAGGGATCCGGAGGTCACTGGAGCAACACGAAAGGGCTCCGTGGACCCCAAATCAACTCGAGATGAGAGCTTAGTCCCTGGCTTCGACTCAAGAGGAATACCAACTTTCCACAAGCACCTCAAGAGGAGGCTTCTCTCAGCTACAGGTATGTGAGAGGGACCCTGAGTTTGTGGCCTCAAGTGGAATGGACACCGAGATGCTCTGACTCGAAGTAAGGCCAGATATCCCTGCAGTGAATTGAATGCAGGCTCGTCTTGCATCTCCCAAGACGAAGGGATGTCTGAATCCCGTTTGGAGACCACAGACAAAGACCTAGGTCTCCGCCTCATCGCGACCGGAGGCCTCACATCCTTTGAAAATTCGAGAGGTCTCTGGAGATCAATGCTTCCAAAGGAGACGATGCCTGACTCCTCTTGAAAATGGAAAGGAGTCCCAGGATCCCTGTGGCAAGTGGAAAGGGACCCTGGGTCTCCCGCCTCACGTGAAGACACGTCGCAATTGCCATGACAAGACTCGAGGAGAATCCCGAGGTGTCCCTCGCACCTAGGCAGGAGTCCTGACGTCGCTGAACAAACACTTGTATGGAAAGGCCCTCCCCGTCGTAACTCAAGAATATACCCCAGGTTCCGGCCGCAACTCGAGAAAAACCATGAGACTTCCCCATCGCCACGAGATGAGGACGGATTACCCTGCACTGCGTGCAGAGCAATTCCGTGTTCCACATCAAACGAGAAAGGACGCTTGATTTCCTTGATTGCAGTCCAGAGAAAACCCAAGATCACTGTCTCAAGTCTAGAGGGACCCTGATGTCACGGTAGCAACAAGAAAGGGCTCCGTGGACCCCAAATCAACTCGAGATGAGAGCTTAGTCCCTGGCTTCGAATCAAGAGGAATACCAACTTTCCACAAGCACCTCAAGAGGAGGCTTCTCTCAGCTTCAGGTATGTGAGAGGGACCTTGAGTTTGTGGCCTCAAGTGGAATGGACACTGAGATGGTCTGACTCGAAGTAAGGCCGTATATCCCTGCAGTGAATTGAATGCAGGCTCGTCTTGCATCTCCCAAGACGAAGGGAAGTGTGAATTTCCTGTGGAGACCACAGAGAAAGACCTAGTTCTCCGCCGCATGGCGACCCGAGGCCTCACATTCTTTGACAACTCGAGAGGTCTGCGGAGATCAATGCTTCCAAAGGAGACGATGCCTGACTCCTCTTGAAAATGGATAGGAGTCCCAGGATCACTGTGCCACGTGGAAAGGGACACTGGGTCTCCCGCCTCACATGGAGACGCGTCCCAATTGCCATGCCAAGACTCGAGGAGAATCCCGAGGTGTCCCTCGCACCTAGGCAGGAGTCCTGACGTCGCTGAACAAACACGTGTCTGGAAGGGCCCTCCCCGTCGTAACTCGAGAATATACCCCAGGTTCCGGCCGCAACTAAAGAAAAACCATGAGACTTCCCCCTCGCCGCGATAAGAGCCCCAATTCCCCTGCACTGCGTGCAGAGCAATTCCGTGTTCCACATCAAACGTGAAAGGAGCCTGGATTTCCTTAATGGCACTCCAGAGAAAACCCAAAGTCACTGTCTCAAGTCTAGAGGGATCCTGAGGTCACTGGAGCAACACGAAAGGGCTTCGTGGACCCAAAATCAACTCGAGATGAGAGCTTAGTCCATGGCTTCGACTCAAGAGGAATACCAACTTTCCACAAGCACCTCAAGAGGAGGCTTCTCTCAGCTACAGGTATGTGAGAGGGACCCTGAGGTTGTGGCCTCAAGTGGAATGGACACCGAGATACTCTGACTCGAAGTAAGGCCGGATATCCCTGCAGTGAATTGAATGCAGGCTCGTCTTGCATCTCCCAAGACGAAGGGATGTCTGAATCCCCTGTGGAGACGACAGAGAAAGACCTAGTCCTCCGCCTCATCGCGACCGGAAGCCTCACATCCTTTGAAAACTCGACAGGTCTGCCGAGATCAATGCTTCCAAAGGAGACGATGCCTGACTCCTCTTGAAAATGGATAGGAGTCACAGGATCCCTGTGGCACGTCGAAAGGGACCCTGGGTCTCCCGCCTCACGTGGAGACGCATCCCAATTGCCATGCCAAGACTCGAGGAGAATCCCGAGGTGTCCCTCGCACCTAGGCAGGAGTCCTGACGTCGCTGAACAAACACGTGTCTGGAAGGGCCCTCCCCGTCGTAACTCGAGAATATACCCCAGGTTCCGGCCGCAACTCGAGAAAAACCATGAGACTTCCCCCTCGCCGCGAGATGAGGCCCGATTCCCCTGCACTGCGTTCAGAGCAATTCCGTGTTCCACATCAAACGTGAAAGGAGCCTTGATTTCCTTGATGGCACTCCAGAGAAAACCCAAGATCACTGTCTCATGTCTAGAGGGATCCTGAGGTCACTGGAGCAAAATGAAAGGGCTCCGTGGACCCCAAATCAACTCGAGGTGAGAGCTTAGTCCCTGGCTTCGACTCAAGAGGAATACCAACTTTCCACAAGCCCCTCAAGAGGAGGCTTCTCTCAGCTACAGGTATGTGAGAGAAACCCTGAGTTTGTGGCCTCAAGTGGAATGGACACCGAGATGCTCTGACTCGAAGTAAGGCTGGATATCCCTGCAGTGAATTGAATGCAAGCTCGTCTTGAATCTCCCAAGACGAAGGGATGTCTGAATCCCCTGTGGAGACCACAGAGAAAGACCTAGTTCTCCTCCTCATCGCGACCGGAGGCCTCACATCCTTTGAAAACTCGAGAGGTCCGCAGAGATCAATGCTTCCAAAGGAGACGATGCCTGACTCCTCTTGAAAATGGATAGTAGTCCCAGGATCCCTGTCCACGTGGAATGGGACTCTGGGTCTCCCGCTTCACGTGGAGACGCGTCCCAATTGCCATGCCAAGACTCGAGGAGAATCCCGAGGTGTCCCTGGCAGATAGGCAGGAGTCCTGACGTCGCTGAACAAACACGTGTCTGGAAGGGCCCTCCCCGTCGTGACTCGAGAATATACCCCAGGTTCCGGCCGCAACTCGAGAAAAACCATGAGACTTCCCCCTCGCCGCAAGATGAGGCCCGATTCCCCTGCACTGCGTGCAGAGCAATTCCGTGTTCCACATCAAACGTGAAAGGAGCCTTGATTTCCTTGATGGCACTCCAGAGAAAACCCAAGATAACTGTGTAAAGTCTAGAAGAATCCTGAGGGCACTGGAGCAACACGAAAGGGCTCCGTGGACCCCAAATCAATTCGAGATGAGAGCTTAGTCCCTGGCTTCGACTCAAGAGGAATACCAACTTTCCACAAGCACTTCGAGAGAAGGCTTCTCTCAGCTACAGGTATGTTAGAGGGCCCCTGAGTTTGTGGCCTTAAGTGGAATGGACACCGAGATGCTCTGACTCGAAGTAAGCCAGATATCCTTGCAGTGAATTGAATGCAGGCTCGTCTTGCATCTCCCAAGACAAAGGGATGTGTGAATCCCCTGTGGAGACCACAGAGAAAGACCTAGTCCTCCGCCTCATCGAGACCTGAGGCCTCACATCCTTTGAAAACTCGAGAGGTCTGCGGAGATCAATGCTTCCAAAGGAGACGATGCCTGACTCCTCTTGAAAATGGATAGGAGTTCCAGGACTCCTGTGGAACTTCGAAAGGGACCCTGGGTCTCCCGCCACACGTGGACACGCGTCCCAATTGCCATGCCATGACTCGAGGAGAATCCCGAGGTGTCCCTCGCACCTAGGCAGGAGTCCTGACGTCGCTGAACAAACACGTGTCTGGAAGGGCCCTCCCCGTCGTAACTCGAGAATATACCCCAGGTTCCGGCCGCAACTCGAGAAAAACCATGAGACTTCCCCGTCGCCGCAAGATGAGGCCGATTCCCCTGCACTGCGTGCAGAGCAATTCCGTGTTCCACATCAAACGTGAAAGGAGCCTTGATTTCCTTGATGGCACTCCAGAGAAAACCCAAAGTCACTGTCTCAAGTCTAGAGGGATCCTGAGGTCACTGGAGCAACACGAAAGGGCTCCGTGGACCCCAAATCAACTCGAGATGAGAGCTTAGTCCCTGGTTTCGACTCAAGAGGAATACCAACTTTCCACAAGCACCTCAAGAGGAGGCTTCTCTCAGCTACAGGTATGTGAGAGGGACCCTGAGTTTGTGGCCTCAAGTGGAATGGACCCCGAGATGCTTTGACTTGAACTAAGGCTGGATATCCCTGCAGTGAATTGAATGCAGGCTCGTCTTGCATCTCCCAAGACAAAGGGGTGTGTGAATCCCCTGTGGAGACCACAGAGAAAGACCTAGTCCTCCGCCTCATCGAGACCTGAGGCCTCACATCCTTTGAAAACTCGAGAGGTCCGCAGCGATCAATGCTTCCAAAGGAGACGATGCCTGACTCCTCTTGAAAACGGATAGGAGTCCCAGGATCCAGGTGGCACGTGGAAAGGGACCCTGGGTCTCCCGCCTCACGTGGAGACGCGTCCCAATTGCCATGCCAAGACTCGAGGAGAATCCCGAGGTGTCCCTCGCACCTAGGCAGGAGTCCTGACGTCGCTGACCAAACTCGTGTCTGGAAGGGCCCTCCCCGTCGTAACTCGAGAATATACCCCAGGTTCGGTCCGCAATTCGAGAAAAACCATGAGACTTCCCCCTCGAGCGAGATGAGGCCCGATTCCCTTGCACTGCGTGCAGAGCAATTCCGTGTTCCACATCAAACGTGAAAGGAGCCTTGATTTCCTTGATGGCACTGCAGAGAAAACCCAAGATCACTGTCTCAAGTCTAGAGGGATCCTGAGGTCACTGTAGCAACACGAAAGGGCTCCGTGGACCCAAAATCAACTTGAGATGAGAGCTTAGTACCTGCTTCGCCTCAAGAGGAATAAGAACTTTCCACAAGCACCTCAAGAGGAGGCTTCTCTCAGCTACAGGTATGTGAGAGGGTCCCTGAATTTGTGACCTCAAGTGGAATGGACACCGAGATGCTCTGACTCGAGGTAAGGCCGGATATCCCTGCAGTGAATTGAATGCAGGCTCGTCTTGCATCTCCCAAGACGAAGGGATGTCTGAATCCCCTGTGGAGTCTTCAGAGAAAGACCTAGTCCTCCGCCGAATCGCGACCAGAGACGTCACATCCTTTGAAAACTCGACAGCTCCGCGGAGAGCAATGCTTCCAAAGGAGACGATGCCTGACTCCTCTTGAAAATGGATAGGAGTCACAGGATCACTTTGGCACGTGGAAAGGGACCTTGTGTCTCCCGCCTCACGTGGAGCCGCGTCCCAATTGCCATGCCAAGACTCGAAGAGAATCCCGAGGTGTCCCTAGGACCTAGGCAGGAGTCCTGACGTCGCTATACAAACACGTGTCTGGAAGGGCCCTCCCCGTGGTAACTCGAGAATATACCCCAGGTTCGGTCCGCAACTCGAGAAAAACCATGAGACTTCCCCGTCGCCGCGAGATGAGGCCCGATTCACCTGCACTGCGTGCAGAGCAATTCCGTGTTCCACATCAAACGTGAAAGGAGCCTTGATTTCCTTGATGGCACTCCAGAGAAAACCCAACATCACTGTCTCAAGTCTAGAGGGATCCTGTGGTCACTGGAGCAACACGAAAGGGCTCCGTGGACTCCAAATCAACTCGAGATGAGAGCTTAGTCCCTGGCTTCGACTCAAGATGAATACCAACTTTCCACAAGCACCTCAAGAGGAGGATTCTCTCAGCAACAGGTATGTGAGAGGGACCCTGAGTTTGTGGCCTCAAGTGGAATGGACACCGAGATGCTCTGACTCGAAGTAAGGCCGGATATCCCTGCAGTGAATTGAATGCAGGCTCGTCTTGCATCTCCTAGAATGAAGGGATGACAGAATCCCCTGTGGAGACCACAGAGAAAGAGCTAGTTCTCCGCCTCATCGCGACCGGAGGCCTCACATCCTTTGAAAACTCGAGAGGTCCGCGGAGATCAATGCTTCCAAAGGAGACGATGCCTGACTCCTCTTGAAAATGGATAGGAGTCCCAAGATCCCTGTGGCACGTGGAAAGGGACCCTGGTTCTCCCGCCTCATGTGGAGACGCGTCCCAATTGCCATGCCAAGACTCGAGGAGAATCCCGAGGTGTCCCTCGCACCTAGGCAGGAGTCCTGACGTCGCTGAACAAACACGTGTATGGAAGGGCCCTCCCCGTCGTAACTCGAGAATATACCCCAGGTTCTGGCCGCAACTCGAGAAAAACCATGAGACTTCCCCCTCGCAGCCAGATGAGGCCGGATTCTCCTGCACTGCGTGCAGAGCAATTCCGTGTTCCACATCAAACGTGAAAGGAGCCTTGATTTCCTTGATGGCATTCTAGAGAAAACCCAACATCACTGTCTCAAGTCTAGAGGGATCCTGAGGTCACTGGAGCAACACGAAAGGGCTCCGTGGACCCCAAATCAACTCGAGATGAGAGCTGAGTCCATGGATTCGACTCAAGAGGAATACGAACTTTCCACAAGCAACTCAAGAGGAGGCTTCTCTCAGCAACAGGTATGTGAGAGGGACCCTGAGATTGTGGCCTCAAGTGGAATGGACACCGAGATGCTCTGACTCGAAGTAAGGCAGGATATCCCTGCAGTGAATTTAATGCAGGCTCGTCCTGCATCTCCCAAGACGAAGGGATGTCTGAATCCCCTGTGGAGACCACAGAGAAAGACCTAGTCCTCCGCCTCAACGCGACCGGAGGCCTCACATCCTTTGAAAACTCGAGAGGTCCGCGGAGATCAATGCTTCCAAAGGAGACGATGCCTGACTCCTCTTGAAAATGGATAGGAGTCCCAGGATCCCTGTGGCACTTGGAAAGGGACCCTGGGTCTCCCGCCTCACGTGGAGACGCATCCCAATTGCCATGCCAAGACTCGAGGAGAATCCCGAGGTGTCCCTCACACCTAGGCAGGAGTCCTGACGTCGCTGAACAAACACGTGTCTGGAAGGGCCCTCCCCGTCGTAACTCGAGAATATACCACAGGTTCCGGCCCCAACTCGAGAAAAACCATGAGACTTCCCCCTCGCCGCGAGATGAGGCCCGATTCCCCTGCACTGCGTGCAGAGCAATTCCGTGTTACACATCAAACGTGAAAGGAGCCTTGATTTCCTTGATGGCACTCCAGAGAAAACCCAAAGTCACTATCTCAAGTCTAGAGGGATCCTGAGGTCACTGGAGCAACACGAAAGGGCTCCGTGGACCCCAAATCAACTCGAGATGAGAGCTTAGTCCGTGGCTTCGACACAAGAGGAATACCAAGTTTCCACAAGCACCTCAAGAGGAGGCTTCTCTCAGCTACTCTTATGTGAGAGGTACCCAGACTTTGTGGCCTCAAGTGGAATGGACACCGAGATGCTCTGACTCGAAGTAAGGCCGGATATCCCTGCAGTGAATTGAATGCAAGTTCGTCTTACATCTCCCAAGACGAAGGGATGTCTGAATCCCCTGTGGAGACCACAGAGAAAGACCTAGTTCCCTTCCTCATCGCGACCGGAGGCCTCACATCCTTTGAAAATTCGAGAGGTCCGCGGAGATCAATGCTTCCAAAGGAAACGATGCCTGACCCCTCTTGAAAATGGATAGGAGTCCCAGGATCCCTGTGGCACGTGGAAAGGGACCCTGGGTCTCCTGCCTCACGTGGAGACGCGTCCCAATTGCCATGCCAAGACTCGAGGAGAATCCCGAGGTGTCCCTCGCACCTAGGCAGGAGTCCTGACGTCGCTGAACAAACACGTGTCTGGAAGCCCCTCCCCTTCGTAACTTGAGAATATACCCCAGGTTCCGGCCGCAACTCGAGAAAAACCATGAGACTTCCCCATCGCCGCGAGATGAGGCCCGATTCCTCTGCACTGCGTGCAGAGCTATTCCGTGTTCCACATCAAACGTGAAAGGAACCTTGATTTCCTTGATGGCACTCCAGAGAAAACCCAAGATCACTGGCTCAAGTCTAGAGGGATCCTGAGGTCACTGGAGCAACACGAAAAGGCTCCGTGGACGCCAAATCAACTCGAGATGAGAGCTTAGTGTCTGGCTTCGAATCAAGAGGAATACCAACTTTCCACAAGCACCTCAAGAGGAGGCTTCTCTCAGCTACAGGTAGGTGAGAGGGACCCTGAGTTTGTGGCCTCAAGTGGAATGGACACCGAGATGCTCTGACTCGAAGTAAGGCCGGATTTCCCTGCAGTGAAGTGAATGCAGGCTCGTCTTGCATCTCCCAAGACGAAGGGATGTGTGAATCCCGTGTGGAGACCAGAGAGAAAGACCTAGTTCCCCGCCTTATCGCGACCGGAGGCCTCACATCCTTTGAAAATTCGAGAGGTCCGCGGAGATCAATGCTTCCAAAGGAGACGATGCCTGACTCCTCTTGAAAATGGATAGGAGTCACAGGATCCCTGTGGCACGTGGAAAGGGATACTGGGTCTCCCGCCTCAAGTGGAGACGCGTCCCAATTGCCATGCCAAGACACGAGGAGAATCACGAGGTGTCCCTCGCACCTAGGCAGGAGTCCTGACGTCGCTGAACAAACACGTGTCTGGAAGGGCCCTCCCCGTCGTAACACGAGAATATACCCATGTTCGGGCCGCAACTCGAGAAAAACCATGAGACTTCCCCCTCGCCGCGAGATGAGACCGGATTCTCCTGCACTGCGTGCAGAGCAATTCCGTGTTCCACATCAAACGTGAAAGGAGCCTTGATTTCCTTGATGGTACTCCAGAGAAAACCCAAGATCACAGTCTCAAGTCTAGAGGGATCCTCAGGTCACTGAGGCAACACGAAAGGGTTCCGTGGACCCCAAATCAACTCGAGATGAGAACTTAGTCCCTGGCTTCGAATCAAGAGGAATACCAACTTTCCACAAGCACCTCAAGAGGAGCCTTCTCTCAGCTACAGGTATGTGAGAGGGACCCTGAGTTTGTGGCCTCAAGTGGGATGGACACCGAGATGCTCTGACTCGAAGTAAGGCCGGATATCCCTGCAGTGAATTGAATGCAGGCTCGTCTTGCATCTCCCAAGACGAATTGATGTCTGAATCCACTGTGGAGACCACAGAGAAAGTCCTAGTCCTCCACCTCAACGCAACCGGAGGCCTCACATCTTTGAAAACTCGAGAGGTCCGCGGAGATCAATACTTCCAAAGGAGACGATGCCTGACTCCTCTGGAAAATGGATAGGAGTCCCAGGATCCCTGTGGCACGTGGAAAGGGACCCTGGGTCTCCCGCCTCATGTGGAGACGCGTCCCAATTGCCATGCAAAGACTCGAGGAGAATCCCGAGGTGTCCCTCGCACCTAGGCAGGAGTCATGACGTCGCTGAACAAACACGTGTCTGGAAGGGCACCCCCCATCGGAACTCGAGAATATACCGCAGTTTCCGGCCGCCACTCGAGAAAAACCATGAGATTTCCCCCTCGACGCGAGCTGAGGCCCAATTCCCCTGCACTGCGTGCAGAGCAATTCCGTGTTCCACATCAAACGTGAAAGGAGCCTTGATTTCCTTGATGGCACTCCAGAGAAAACCCAAGATCACTGTCTCAAGTCTAGAGGTATCCTGAGGTCACTGGAGCAACACGAAAGGGCTCCGTGGACCCCAAATCAACTCGAGATGAGAGATTAGTCCCTGGCTTCATCTCAGGAGGAATACGAACTTTCCACAAGCCCCTCAAGAGGAGGCTTCTCTCAGCTACAGGTATGTGAGCGGGACCCTGAGTTTGTGGCCTCAAGTGGAATGGACACCGAGATGCTCTGACTCGAAATAAGGCCGGATATCCCTGCAGTGAATTGAATGCAGGCTCGTCTTGCATCTACCAAGTCGAAGGGATGTCTGAATCCCGTGTGGAGAGCAGGTGAAAGACCTAGTTCTCCACCTCATCGCGACCGAAGGCCTCACATCCTTTGAAAACTCGAGAGGTCCGCGGAGATCAATGCTTCCAAAGGAGACGATGCCTGACTCCTCTTGTAAAAGGATAGGAGTCCCAGGATCCCTGTGGCACGTGGAAAGGGAACCTGGGTCTCCCGCGTCACGTGGAGACGCGTCCCAATTGCCATACCAAGACTCGAGGAGAATCCCGAGGTGTCCCTCGCACCTAGGCAGGAGTCCTGACGTCGCTGAACAAACACGTGTCTGGAAGGGCCCTCCCCGTCGTAACTCGAGAATATACCCCAGGTACCGGCCGCAACTCGAAAAAAACCATGAGACTTTCCCCTCGCCGCGAGATGAGGCCCGATTCCCCTGCACTGCAGGCAGAGCAATTCCGCGTTCCACATCAAACGTGAAAGGAGCCTTGATTTCCTTGATGGCACTCCAGAGAAAACCCAAGATCACTCTCTCTAGTCTAGAGGGATTGAGGTCACTGGAGCAACAAGAAAGGGCTCCGTGGACCACAAATCAACTCGAGATGAGAGATTAGTCCCTGGCTTCATCTCAGGAGGAATACAAACTTTCCACAAGACCCTCAAGAGGAGGTTGCTCTCAGCTACAGGTATGTGAGAGGGACCCTGAGTTTGTGGCCTCAAGTGGAATGGACACCGAGATGCTCTGACTCGAAGTAAGGCCGGATATCCCTGCAGTGAATTGAATAAAGGCTCATCTTGCATTTCCCAAGACGAAGGGATGTCTGAATCCCCTGTGGAGACCACAGAGAAAGTCCTAGTCCTCCGCCTCATCGCGATCGGAGGCCTCATATCATTTGAACACTTGAGAGGTCCGCTGAGATCAATACTTCCGAAGGAAACGATGCCTGACTCCTCTTGAAAATGGATAGGAGTCCAAGGATATCTGTGGCACGGGGAAAGGGAACCTGGGTCTCCCGCCTAACGTGGAGACGCGTCCCAATTGCAATGCAAGACTCGAGGAGAATCCCGAGGTGTCCCTCGCACCTAGGCAGGAGTCCTGACGTCGCTGAACAAACACGTGTCTCGAAGGGCCCTCCCCATCGTAACTCAAGAATATACCCCAGGTTCCGGCCGCAACTCGAGAATAAGCATGAGACTTCCCCCTCGCCGCGAGATGAGGCCCGATTCCCCTGCACCGCGTGCAGAGCAATTCCGTTTTCCACATCAAACGTGAAAGGAGCCTGATTTCCTTGATGGCACTCCAGAGAAAACCCAAGATATCTGTCTCAAGTCTAGAGGGATCCTGAGGTCACTGGAGCAACTCGAAAGGGCTCCATGGACCCCAAATCAACTCGAGATGAGAGCTTAGTCCCTGGCTTCGACTCAAGAGGAATACGAACTTTCCACAACCTCCTCAAGAGGAGGATTCTCTCAGCTACAGGTATGTGAGAGGGCCCCTGAGTTTGTGGCCTCAAGTGGAATGGACACCGAGATGCTCTGACTCGAAGTAAGGCCGCATATCCCTGCAGTGAATTGAATGCAGGCTCGTCTTGCATCTCCCAAGACGAAGGGATGTCTGAATCCCCTGTGGAGACCACAGAGAAAGACCTAGTCCTCCGCCTCATCGAGACCGGAGGCATCACATCCTTTGAAAACTCGAGAGGTCTGCGGAGGTCAATGCTTCCAAAGGAGATGATGCCTGACTCCTCTTGAAAATGGATAGGAGTCCCAGGATCACTGTGGCACTTGGAAAGGGACACTGGGTCTCCCGCCTCACGTGGAGACGCGTCCCAATTGCCATGCCAAGACTCGAGGAGAATCCCGAGGTGTCCCTCGCACCTAGGCAGGAGTACTGACGTCGCTGAACAAACACGTGTCTGGAAGGGCCCTCCCCGTCGTAACTTGAGAATATACCCCAGGTTCTGGCCGCAACTCGAGAAAAACCATGAGACTTCCCAGTCGCCGCGAGATGAGGCCCGATTCCCCTGCCCTGCGTGCAGAGCAATTCCGTATTCCACATCAAAAATGAAAGGAGCCTTGATTTCCTTGATGGCACTCCAGAGAAAACCCAAGATCACTGTCTCAAGTCTAGAGGGATCCTGAGGTCACTGAAGCAACACGAAAGGGCTCCGTGGACCCCAAATCAACTCGTGATGAGAGCTTAGTAACTGGCTTCGACTCAAGTGGAATACCAACTTTCCACAAGCACCTCAAGAGGAGGCTTCTCTCAGCTACAGGTATGTGAGAGGGCCCCTGAGATTGTGGCCTCAAGTGGAATGGACACAGAGATGCTCTGACTCGAAGTAAGGCCGGATATCCCAACAGTGAATTGAATGCAGGCTCGTCTTGCATCTCCCAAGACGAAGGGATGTCTGAATCCCCTGTGGAGACCACAGAGAAGGACCTAATTCTCCGCCTCATCGCGAGCGGAGGCCTCACATCCTTTGAAAACGCGAGAGGTCCGCGGAGATCAATACTTCCAAAGGAGACGATGCCTGACTCCTCTTGAAAATGGATAGGAGTCCCAGGATCCCTGTGGCACGTGGAAAGTGACCCTGGGTCTCCCGCCTCACGTGGAGACGCGTCCCAATTGCCATGCCAAGACTCGAGGAGAATCCCGAGGTGTCCCTCGCACCTAGGCAGGAGACCTGACGTCGCTGAACAAACACGTGTCTGGAAGGGCCCTCCCCGTCGTTACTCGAGAATATACCCCAGGTTCCGGCCGCAACTCGAGAAAAACCATGAGATTTCCCCCTCGCCACGAGATGAGGCCCGATTCCCCTGCCCTGCGTGCAGAGTAATTCCGTATTCCACATCAAAAATGAAAGGAGCCTTGATTTCCTTGATGGCACTCCAGAGAAAACCCAAGATCACTGTCTCAAGTCTAGAGGGATCCTGAGGTCACTGTAGCAACACGAAAGGGCTCCGTGGACCCCAAATCAACTCGAGATGAGAGCTTAGTCCCTTGCTTCGACTCAAGAGGAATACCAACTTTCCACAAGCACCTCAAGAGGAGGCTTCTCTCAGCTACAGGTATGTGAGAGGGACCCTGAGATTGTGGCCTCAAGTGGAATGGACACCGAGATGCTCTGACTCGAAGTAAGGCAGGATATCCCTGCAGTGAATTTAATGCAGGCTCGTCCTGCATCTCCCAAGACGAAGGGATGTCTGAATCCCCTGTGGAGACCACAGAGAAAGACCTAGTCCTCCGCCTCAACGCGACCGGAGGCCTCACATCCTTTGAAAACTCGAGAGGTCCGCGGAGATCAATGCTTCCAAAGGAGACGATGCCTGACTCCTCTTGAAAATGAATAGGAGTCCCAGGATCCCTGTGGCACTTGGAAAGGGACCCTGGGTCTCCCGCCTCACGTGGAGACGCATCCCAATTGCCATGCCAAGACTCGAGGAGAATCCCGAGGTGTCCCTCACACCTAGGCAGGAGTAGTGACGTCGCTGAACAAACACGTGTCTGGAAGGGCCCTCCCCGTCGTAACTCGAGAATATACCACAGGTTCCGGCCGCAACTCGAGAAAAACCATGAGACTTCCCCCTCGACGCGAGATGAGGCCCGATTCCCCTGCACTGCGTGCAGAGCAATTCCGTGTTACACATCAAACGTGAAAGGAGCCTTGATTTCCTTGATGGCACTCCAGAGAAAACCCAAAGTCACTATCTCAAGTCTAGAGGGATCCTGAGGTCACTGGAGCAACACGAAAGGGCTCCGTGGACCCCAAATCAACTCGAGATGAGAGCTTAGTCCGTGGCTTCGACTCAAGAGGAATACCAAGTTTCCACAAGCACCTCAAGAGGAGGCTTCTCTCAGCTACACTTATGTGAGAGGTACCCAGACTTTGTGGCCTCAAGTGGAATGGACACCGAGATGCTCTGACTCGAAGTAAGGCCGGATATCCCTGCAGTGAATTGAATGCAAGTTCGTCTTACATCTCCCAAGACGAAGGGATGTCTGAATCCCCTGTGGAGACCACAGAGAAAGACCTAGTTCCCTTCCTCATCGCGACCGGAGGCCTCACATCCTTTGAAAATTCGAGAGGTCCGCGGAGATCAATGCTTCCAAAGGAAACGATGCCTGACCCCTCTTGAAAATGGATAGGAGTTCCAGGATCCCTGTGGCACGTGGAAAGGGACCCTGGGTCTCCTGCCTCACGTGGAGACGCGTCCCAATTGCCATGCCAAGACTCGAGGAGAATCCCGAGGTGTCCCTCGCACCTAGGCAGGAGTCCTGACGTCGCTGAACAAACACGTGTCTGGAAGCCCCTCCCCTTCGTAACTTGAGAATATACCCCAGGTTCCGGCCGCAACTCGAGAAAAACCATGAGACTTCCCCATCGCCGCGAGATGAGGCCCGATTCCTCTGCACTGCGTGCAGAGCTATTCCGTGTTCCACATCAAACGTGAAAGGAACCTTGATTTCCTTGATGGCACTCCAGAGAAAACCCAAGATCACTGGCTCAAGTCTAGAGGGATCCTGAGGTCACTGGAGCAACACGAAAAGGCTCCGTGGACGCCAAATAAACTCGAGATGAGAGCTTAGTGTCTGGCTTCGAATCAAGAGGAATACCAACTTTCCACAAGCACCTCAAGAGGAGGCTTCTCTCAGCTACAGGTAGGTGAGAGGGACCCTGAGTTTGTGGCCTCAAGTGGAATGGACACCGAGATGCTCTGACTCGAAGTAAGGCCGGATTTCCCTGCAGTGAAGTGAATGCAGGCTCGTCTTGCATCTCCCAAGACGAAGGGATGTGTGAATCCCGTGTGGAGACCACAGAGAAAGACCTAGTTCCCCGCCTTATCGCGACCGGAGGCCTCACATCCTTTGAAAACTCGAGAGGTCCGCGGAGATCAATGCTTCCAAAGGAGACGATGCCTGACTCCTCTTGAAAATGGATAGGAGTCACAGGATCCCTGTGGCACGTGGAAAGGGATACTGGGTCTCCCGCCTCAAGTGGAGACGCGTCCCAATTGCCATGCCAAGACACGAGGAGAATCACGAGGTGTCCCTCGCACCTAGGCAGGAGTCCTGACGTCGCTGAACAAACACGTGTCTGGAAGGGCCCTCCCCGTCGTAACACGAGAATATACCCCATGTTCGGGCCGCAACTCGAGAAAAACCATGAGACTTCCCCCTCGCCGCGAGATGAGACCGGATTCTCCTGCACTGCGTGCAGAGCAATTCCGTGTTCCACATCAAACGTGAAAGGAGCCTTGATTTCCTTGATGGTACTCCAGAGAAAACCCAAGATCACAGTCTCAAGTCTAGAGGGATCCTCAGGTCACTGAGGCAACACGAAAGGGTTCCGTGGACCCCAAATCAACTCGAGATGAGAACTTAGTCCCTGGCTTCGAATCAAGAGGAATACCAACTTTCCACAAGCACCTCAAGAGGAGCCTTCTCTCAGCTACAGGTATGTGAGAGGGACCCTGAGTTTGTGGCCTCAAGTGGGATGGACACCGAGATGCTCTGACTCGAAGTAAGGCCGGATATCCCTGCAGTGAATTGAATGCAGGCTCGTCTTGCATCTCCCAAGACGAATTGATGTCTGAATCCACTGTGGAGACCACAGAGAAAGTCCTAGTCCTCCACCTCAACGCAACCGGAGGCCTCACATCTTTGAAAACTCGAGAGGTCCGCGGAGATCAATACTTCCAAAGGAGACGATTCCTGACTCCTCTGGAAAATGGATAGGAGTCCCAGGATCCCTGTGGCACGTGGAAAGGGACCCTGGGTCTCCCACCTCATGTGGAGACGCGTCCCAATTGCCATGCAAAGACTCGAGGAGAATCCCGAGGTGTCCCTCGCACCTAGGCAGGAGTCATGACGTCGCTGAACAAACACGTGTCTGGAAGGGCACCCCCCATCGGAACTCGAGAATATACCGCAGTTTCCGGCCGCCACTCGAGAAAAACCATGAGACTTCCCCCTCGACGCGAGCTGAGGCCCAATTCCCCTGCACTGCGTGCAGAGCAATTCCGTGTTCCACATCAAAAGTGAAAGGAGCCTTGATTTCCTTGATGGCACTCCAGAGAAAACCCAAGATCACTGTCTCAAGTCTAGAGGTATCCTGAGGTCACTGGAGCAACACGAAAGGGCTCCGTGGACCCCAAATCAACTCGAGATGAGAGATTAGTCCCTGGC
The DNA here is from genome assembly GCF_033118175.1 of Dama dama. Classification (NCBI taxonomy): domain Eukaryota; kingdom Metazoa; phylum Chordata; class Mammalia; order Artiodactyla; family Cervidae; genus Dama; species Dama dama. Next base: position 7,374,992 of record NC_083712.1, on the reverse strand, counting down.
TTCATCTCAGGAGGAATACGAACTTTCCACAAGCCCCTCAAGAGGAGGCTTCTCTCAGCTACAGGTATGTGAGCGGGACCCTGAGTTTGTGGCCTCAAGTGGAATGGACACCGAGATGCTCTGACTCGAAATAAGGCCGGATATCCCTGCAGTGAATTGAATGCAGGCTCGTCTTGCATCTACCAAGTCGAAGGGATGTCTGAATCCCGTGTGGAGAGCAGGTGAAAGACCTAGTTCTCCACCTCATCGCGACCGAAGGCCTCACATCCTTTGAAAACTCGAGAGGTCCGCGGAGATCAATGCTTCCAAAGGAGACGATGCCTGACTCCTCTTGTAAAAGGATAGGAGTCCCAGGATCCCTGTGGCACGTGGAAAGGGAACCTGGGTCTCCCGCGTCACGTGGAGACGCGTCCCAATTGCCATACCAAGACTCGAGGAGAATCCCGAGGTGTCCCTCGCACCTAGGCAGGAGTCCTGACGTCGCTGAACAAACACGTGTCTGGAAGGGCCCTCCCCGTCGTAACTCGAGAATATACCCCAGGTACCGGCCGCAACTCGAAAAAAACCAGGAGACTTTCCCCTCGCCGCGAGATGAGGCCCGATTCCCCTGCACTGCAGGCAGAGCAATTCCGCGTTCCACATCAAACGTGAAAGGAGCCTTGATTTCCTTGATGGCACTCCAGAGAAAACCCAAGATCACTGTCTCTAGTCTAGAGGGATTGAGGTCACTGGAGCAACAAGAAAGGGCTCCGTGGACCACAAATCAACTCGAGAGGAGAGATTAGTCCCTGGCTTCATCTCAGGAGGAATACAAACTTTCCACAAGACCCTCAAGAGGAGGTTGCTCTCAGCTACAGGTATGTGAGAGGGACCCTGAGTTTGTGGCCTCAAGTGGAATGGACACCGAGATGCTCTGACTCGAAGTAAGGCCGGATATCCCTGCAGTGAATTGAATAAAGGCTCATCTTGCATTTCCCAAGACGAAGGGATGTCTGAATCCCCTGTGGAGACCACAGAGAAAGTCCTAGTCCTCCGCCTCATGGCGATCGGAGGCCTCATATCATTTGAACACTTGAGAGGTCCGCTGAGATCAATACTTCCGAAGGAAACGATGCCTGACTCCTCTTGAAAATGGATAGGAGTCCAAGGATATCTGTGGCACGGGGAAAGGGAACCTGGGTCTCCCGCCTAACGTGGAGACGCGTCCCAATTGCAATGCAAGACTCGAGGAGAATCCCGAGGTGTCCCTCGCACCTAGGCAGGAGTCCTGACGTCGCTGAACAAACACGTGTCTCGAAGGGCCCTCCCCATCGTAACTCAAGAATATACCCCAGGTTCCGGCCGCAACTCGAGAATAAGCATGAGACTTCCCCCTCGCCGCGAGATGAGGCCCGATTCCCCTGCACCGCGTGCAGAGCAATTCCGTTTTCCACATCAAACGTGAAAGGAGCCTGATTTCCTTGATGGCACTCCAGAGAAAACCCAAGATATCTGTCTCAAGTCTAGAGGGATCCTGAGGTCACTGGAGCAACTCGAAAGGGCTCCATGGACCCCAAATCAACTCGAGATGAGAGCTTAGTCCCTGGCTTCGACTCAAGAGGAATACGAACTTTCCACAACCTCCTCAAGAGGAGGATTCTCTCAGCTACAGGTATGTGAGAGGGCCCCTGAGTTTGTGGCCTCAAGTGGAATGGACACCGAGATGCTCTGACTCGAAGTAAGGCCGCATATCCCTGCAGTGAATTGAATGCAGGCTCGTCTTGCATCTCCCAAGATGAAGGGATGTCTGAATCCCCTGTGGAGACCACAGAGAAAGACCTAGTCCTCCGCCTCATCGAGACCGGAGGCATCACATCCTTTGAAAACTCGAGAGGTCTGCGGAGGTCAATGCTTCCAAAGGAGATGATGCCTGACTCCTCTTGAAAATGGATAGGAGTCCCAGGATCACTGTGGCACTTGGAAAGGGACACTGGGTCTCCCGCCTCACGTGGAGACGCGTCCCAATTGCCATGCCAAGACTCGAGGAGAATCCCGAGGTGTCCCTCGCACCTAGGCAGGAGTACTGACGTCGCTGAACAAACACGTGTCTGGAAGGGCCCTCCCCGTCGTAACTTGAGAATATACCCCAGGTTCCGGCCGCAACTCGAGAAAAACCATGAGACTTCCCACTCGCCGCGAGATGAGGCCCGATTCCCCTGCCCTGCGTGCAGAGCAATTCCGTATTCCACATCAAAAATGAAAGGAGCCTTGATTTCCTTGATGGCACTCCAGAGAAAACCCAAGATCACTGTCTCAAGTCTAGAGGGATCCTGAGGTCACTGAAGCAACACGAAAGGGCTCCGTGGACCCCAAATCAACTCGTGATGAGAGCTTAGTAACTGGCTTCGACTCAAGTGGAATACCAACTTTCCACAAGCACCTCAAGAGGAGGCTTCTCTCAGCTACAGGTATGTGAGAGGGCCCCTGAGATTGTGGCCTCAAGTGGAATGGACACAGAGATGCTCTGACTCGAAGTAAGGCCGGATATCCCAACAGTGAATTGAATGCAGGCTCGTCTTGCATCTCCCAAGACGAAGGGATGTCTGAATCCCCTGTGGAGACCACAGAGAAGGACCTAATTCTCCGCCTCATCGCGAGCGGAGGCCTCACATCCTTTGAAAACGCGAGAGGTCCGCGGAGATCAATACTTCCAAAGGAGACGATGCCTGACTCCTCTTGAAAATGGATAGGAGTCCCAGGATCCCTGTGGCACGTGGTAAGTGACCCTGGGTCTCCCGCCTCACGTGGAGACGCGTCCCAATTGCCATGCCAAGACTCGAGGAGAATCCCGAGGTGTCCCTCGCACCTAGGCAGGAGACCTGACGTCGCTGAACAAACACGTGTCTGGAAGGGCCCTCCCCGTCGTTACTCGAGAATATACCCCAGGTTCCGGCCGCAACTCGAGAAAAACCATGAGATTTCCCCCTCGCCACGAGATGAGGCCCGATTCCCCTGCCCTGCGTGCAGAGTAATTCCGTATTCCACATCAAAAATGAAAGGAGCCTTGATTTCCTTGATGGCACTCCAGAGAAAACCCAAGATCACTGTCTCAAGTCTAGAGGGATCCTGAGGTCACTGTAGCAACACGAAAGGGCTCCGTGGACCCCAAATCAACTCGAGATGAGAGCTTAGTCCCTTCCTTCGACTCAAGAGGAATACCAACTTTCCACAAGCACCTCAAGAGGAGGCTTCTCTCAGCTACAGGTATGTGAGAGGGCCCCTGAATTTGTGGCCTCAAGTGGAATGGACACCGAGATGCTCTGACTTGAAGTAAGGCCAGATATCCCTGCAGTGAATTGAATGCACGCTCGTCTTGCATCTCCCACGACGAAGGGATGTCTGAATCCCCTATGGAGAGGAAAGAGAAAGACCTAATTCTCCGCCTTATCGCGAGCGGAGGCCTCACATCCTTTGAAAACTCGAGAGGTCCGCGGAGATCAATGCTTCCAAAGGAGACGATGCCTGACTCCTCTTGAAAATGGATAGGAGTCCCAGAATCACTGTGGCACGTGGAAAGGGACCCTGGGGCTCCCGCCTAACTTGGAGACGTGTCCCAATTTCCATGCCAAGACTCGAGGAGAATCCCGAGGTGTCCCTCGCACCTAGGTAGGTGTCCTGACGTCGCTGAACAAACACGTGTCTGGAAGGGCCCTCCCCGTCGTAACTCGAGAATATACCCCATGTTCCGGCGGCAACTCGAGAAAAACCATGAGACTTCCCCCTCGCCGTGAGATGAGGCCCGATTCCTCTGCACTGCGTGCAGAGCAATTCCGTGTTCCACATCAAACGTGAAAGGAGCCTTGATTTCCTTGATGGCACTCCAGAGAAAACCCAAGATCACTGTCTCAAGTCTAGAGGGATCCTGAGGTCACTGGAGCAACATGAAAGGGCTCCGTGGACCCCAAATCAACTCGAGATGAGAGCTTAGTCCCTGGCTTCGAGTCAAGAGGAATACCAACTTTCCACAAGAACCTCAAGAGGAGGCTTCTCTCAGCTACAGGTATGTGAGAGGGACCCTGAGTATGTGGCCTCAAGTGGAATGGACACCGAGATGCTCTGACTCGAAGTAAGGCCGGATATCCCTGCAGTGAATTGAATGCAGGCTCGTCTTGCATCTCCCAAGATGAAGGGATGTCTGAATCCCCTGTGGAGACCACAGAGAAAGACCTAGTCCTCCGCCTCATCGCGAGCGGAGGCCTCACATCCTTTGAAAACTCGAGAGGTACGCGGAGATCAATACTTCCAAAGGAGACGATGCCTGACTCCTCTTGAAAATGGATAGGAGTCCCAGGATTCCTGTGGCACGTGGAAAGGGACCCTGGGTCTCCCGCCTCACGTGTAGACGCGTCCCAATTGCCATGCCAAGACTCGAGGAGAATCCTGAGGTGTCCCTCGCTCCTAGGCAGGAGTCCTGACGTCGCTGAACAAACACGTGTCTGGAAGGGCCTTCCCCGTCGTAACTCGAGAATATACCCCAGGTTCCGGCCGCAACTCGAGAAAAACCATGAGACTTCCCCCTCGCCGTGAGATGAGGCCCGATTCCCGAGCACTTCGTGCAGAGCAATTCCGTGTTCCACATCAAACGTGAAAAGAGCCTTGATTTCCTTGATGGCACTCCAGAGAAACCCCAAGATCACTGTCTCAAGTCTAGAGGGATCCTGAGGTCACTGGAGCAACATGAAAGGGCTCCGTGGACCCCAAATCAACTCGAGATGAGAGCTTAGTCCCTGGCTTCGACTCAAGAGGAATACCGACTTTCCATAAGCACCTCAAGATGAGGCTTCTCTCAGCTACAGGTATGTGAGAGGGACCCTGAGTTTGTGGCCTCAAGTGGAATGGACACGTAGATGCTCTGACTCGAAGTAAGGCCGGATATCCCAATAGTGAATTGAATGTAGGCTCGTCTTGCATCTCCCAAGACGAAGGGATGTCTGAATCCCCTGTGGAGACCGCAGAGAAAGACCGAGTTCTCCGCCTCATCGCGACCGGAGGCCTCACTTCCTTTGAAAACTCGAGAGGTCCGCGGAGATCAATGCTTCCAAAGGAGACGATGCCTGACTCCTCTTGAAAATGGATAGGAGTCCCAGGATCCCTGTGGCACGTGGAAAGGGACCCTGGGTCTCCCGCCTCACGTGGAGACGCGTCCCAATTGCCATGCCAAGACTCAAGGAGAATCCCGAGGTGTCCCTCGCACCTAGGCAGGAGTCCTGACGTCGCTGAACAAACACGTTTCTGGAAGGGCCCTCCCCGTCGTAACTCGAGAATATACCCCAGGTTCCGGCCGCAACTCGAGAAAAACAATGAGACTTCCCCCTCGCCGCGAGATGAGACCCGATTCCCCTGCAATGCATGCAAAGCAATTCCGTGTTCCTCATCAAACGTGAAAGGAGCCTTGATTTCCTTGATGGCACTCCAGAGAAAACCCAAGATCACTGTCTCAAGTCTAGAGGGATCCTGAGGTCACTGGAGCAACCCGAAAGGGCTCCGTGGACCCCAAATCAACTCGAGGTGAGAGCTTAGTCCCTGGCTTCGAGTCAAGAGAAATACCAACTTTCCACAGGCACCTCAAGAGGAGACTTCTCTCAGCTACAGGTATGTGAGAGGGACCCTGAGTTTGTGGCCTCAAGTGGAATGGACACCGAGATGCTCTGACTCGAACTAAGGCCAGATATCCCTGCAGTGAATTGAATGCAGGCTCGTCTTGCATCTCCCAAGACGAAGGAATGTCTGAATCCCCTGTGGAGACCACAGAGATAGACCTAGTCCTCCGCCTCATCGCGACCGGAGGCCTCACATCCTTTGAAAACTCGAGAGGTCTGCAGAGATCAATGCTTCCAAAGGAGACGATGCCCGACTCCTCTTGAAAATGGATAGGAGTCCCAGGATCCCTGTGGCACGTGGAAAGGGAAACCTGGGTCTCCCGCCTCACGTGGAGACGCATCCCAATTGCCATGCCAAGACTTGAGGAGAATCCCGAGGTGTCCCTCGCACCTAGGCAGAAGTCCTGACGTCGCTGAAAAAACACGTGTCTGGAAGGGCCCTCCCCGTCGTAACTCGAGAATATACCCCAGGTTCCGGCCGCAACTCGAGAAAAACCATGAGACTTCCCCCTCGCCGCGAGATGAGGCCCGATTCCCCTGCCCTGCGTGCAGAGCAATTCCGTATTCTACATCAAAAGTGAAAGGAGCCTTGATTTCCTTGATGGCACTCCAAAGAAAACTCAGAATCACTGTCTCAAGTCTACAGGGATCCTGAGGTCACTGTAGCAACAGGAAAGGGCTCCGTGGACCCCAAATCAACTCGACATGAGAGCTTAGTCCCTGGCTTCGACTCAAGAGGAATGCCAATTTTCCACAAGCATCTCAAGAGGAGGATTCTCTCAGCTACAGGTATGTGAGAGGGACCCTGAGTTTGTGGCCTCAATTGGAATGGACACAGAGATGCTCTGACTCGAAGTAAGGCCGGATATCCCTGCAGTGAATTGAATGCAGGCTCGTCTTGCATCTCCCAAGACGAAGGGTTGTCTGAATCCCCTGTGGAGACCACAGAGAAAGACCTAGTCCTCCGCCTCCTCGTGACCGGAGGCCTCCTATTCTTTGAAAACTCGAGAGGTCCGCTGAGATCAATACTTCCGAAGGAGACGATGCCTGACTCCTCTTGAAAATGGATAGGAGTCCCAGGATATCTGTGGCACGTGGAAAGGGACCCTGGGTCTCCCGCCTCACGTGGTGACGCGTCCCAATTGCAATGCAAAGACTCGATTAGAATCCCGAGGTGTCTCTCGCACCTAGGCAGGGGTCCTGACGTCGCTGAACAAACACGTGTCTGGAAGGTCCCTCCCCGTCGTAACTCGAGAATATACCCCAGGTTCCGGCCGCAACTCGAGAAAAACCATGAGACTTCCCCCTCGCCGCGAGATGAGGCCCGATTCCCCTGCCCTGCGTGCAGACCAATTCCGTGTTCCACATCAAAAGTGAAAGGAGCCTTGATTTTCTTGATGGCACTCCAGAGAAAACCCAAGATTACTGTCTCTAGTCTAGAGGGATCCTGAGGTCACTGAAGCAACACGAAAGGGCTCCGTGGACCCCAAATCAACTCGAGATGAGAGCTTAGTCCCTGGCTTCGACTCAAGAGGAATACCAACTTTTCACAAGCACCTCAATAGGAGGCTTCTCTCATTTACAGGTATGTGAGAGGGCCCGTGAGTTTGTGGCCTCAATTGGAATGGACACCGAGATGCTCTGACTCGAAGTAAGGCCGGATATCCCTGCAGTGAATTGAATGCGGCCTCGTCTTGCATCTCCCAAGACGAAGGGCTGTCTGAATCCCCTGTGGAGACCACAGAGAAAGACCTAGTCCTCCACCTCAACGCAACCGGAGGCCTCACATCCTTTGAAAACTCGAGAGGTCCGCGGAGATCAATACTTCCGAAGGAGACGATGCCTGACTCCTCTTGAAAATGGATAGGAGTCCCAGGATCCCTGTGGCACGTGGAAAGGGACCCTGGGTGTCCCGCCTAACGTGGAGACGCGTCCCAATTGCCATGCCAAGACTCGAGGAGAATCCCGAGGTGTCCCTCGCACCTAGGCACGAGTCCTGACGTCGCTGAACAAACACGTGTCTGGAAGGGCCCTCCCCGTCGTAACTCGAGAATATACCCCAGGTTCCGGCCGCAACTCGAGAAAAACCATGAGACTTCCCCCTCGCCGCGAGATGAGGCCCGATTCCCCTGCACTGCGTGTAGAGCAATTCCATGTTCCACATCAAACGTGAAAGGAGCCTTGATTTCCTTGATGGCACTCCAGAGAAAACCCGAGTTCACTGTCTCAAGTCTAGAGGGATCCTGAGGTCACTGGAGCAACACGAAAGGGCTCCGGGGACCACAAATCAACTCGAGATGAGAGCTTACTCCCTGGCTTCGACTCAAGAGGAATACCGACTTTCCACAAGCACCTGAAGAGGAGGCTTCTCGCAGCCACAGGTATGTGAGAGGGCCCCTGAGTGTGTGGCCTCAAGTGGAATGGTCATCGAGATGCTCTGACTCGAAGTAAGGCCGGATATCCCTGCAGTGAATTGAATGCAGGCTCGTCTTGCATCTCCCAAGATGAAGGGATGTCTGAATCCCCTGTGGAGACCGCAGAGAAAGACCGAGTTCTCCGCCTCATCGCGACCGGAGGCCTCACATCCTTTGAAAACTCGAGAGGTCCGCGGAGATCAATGCTTCCAAAGGAGACGATGCCTGACTACTCTTGAAAATGGATAGCAGTCCCAGGATCCCTGTGGCACGTGGAAACGGACCCTGGGTCTCCCGCCTCACGTGGAGACGCGTCCCAATTGCCATGCCAAGAATCGAGGAGAATACCGAGGTGTCCCTCGCACCTAGGCAGGAGTCCTGACGTCGCTGAACAAACAGGTGTCTGGAAGGGCCCTCCCCGTCGTAACTCGAGAATATACCCCAGGTTCCGGCCGCAACTCGAGAAAAACCATGAGACTTCCACCTCGCCGCGAGATGAGGCCCGATTCCCCTGCCCTGCGTGCAGAGCAATTCCGTATTCCACATCAAAAGTGAAAGGAGCCTTGATTTCCTTGATGGCACTCCAGAGAAAACCCAGGATCACTGTCTCAAGTCTAGAGGGATCCTGAGGTCACTGGAGCAACACGAAAGGAGTCCGTGGACCCCAAATCAACTCGAGATGAGAGCTTAGTCCCTGGCTTCGACTCAAGAGGAATACCAACTTTCCACAAGCACCTCAAGAGGAGGCTTCTCTCAGCTACAGGTAAGTGACAGGGCCCCTGAGTTTGTGGCCTCAAGTGGAATGGACACCGAGATGCTCTGACTCGAAGTAAGGCCGGATATCCCTGCAGTGAATTGAATGCAGGCTTGTCTTGCATCTCCCAAGAAGAAGGGATGTCTGAATCCCCTGTGGAGATGACAGAGAAAGACCGAGTTCTCCGCCTCATCGCGACCGGAGGCCTCACATCCTTTGAAAACTCGAGAGGTCCGCGGAGATCAATGCTTCCAAAGGAGAAGATGCCTGACTCATCTTGAAAATGCATAGGAGTCCCAGGATCCCTGTGGCACGTTGAAAGGGACCCTGGGTCTCCCGCCTCACGTGGAGACGCATCCCAATTGCCATGCCAAGACTCGAGGAGAATCCCGAGGTGTCCCTCGCACCTAGGCAGGAGTCCTGACGTCGGTGAACAAACACGAGTCTGGAAGGTCCTTCCCGGTCGTAACTCGAGAATATACCCCAGGTTCCGGCCGCAACTCAAGAAAAACCATGAGACTTACCCCTCGCCGCGAGATGTGGCCCGATTCCCCTGCCCTGCGTGCAGAGCAATTCCGTATTCCACATCAAAAATGAAAGGAGCCTTGATTTCCTTGATGGCACTCCAGAGAAAACCCAAGATCACTGTCTCAAGTCTAGAGGGATCCTGAGGTCACTGGAGCAAGAGGAAAGGGCCCCATGGACCCCATATCAACTCGAGATGAGAGCTTAGTCCCTGGCTTCGACTCAAGAGGAATACCAACTTTCCACAAGCACCTCAAGAGGAGGCTTCTCTCAGCTACAGGTATGTGAGAGGGCCCCTGAGTTTGTGGCCTCAAGTGGAATGGACACCGAGATGCTCTGACTCGAAGTAAGGCCGAATATCCCAACAGTGAATTGAATGCAGGCTCGTCTTGCATCTCCCAAGACCAAGGTATGTCTGAATCCCCTGTGGAGACCACAGAGAAAGACCTAATTCTCCGCCTCATCGCGACCGGAGGATTCACATCCTTTGAAAACTCGAGAGGTCCGCGGAGATCAATGCTTCCAAAGGAGACGATGCCTGACTCTTCTTGAAAATGGAAAGGCGTCCCAAGATTCCTGTGGCACGTGGAAAGGGACCCTGGGTCTCCCGCTTCACGTGGAGACGCGTCTCCATTGCCATGCCAAGACTCCAGGAGAATCCCGAGGTGTCCCTCGCACCTAGGCAGGAGTCCTGACGTCGCTGAACAAACAGGTGTCTGGAAGGGCCCTCCCCTTCGTAACTCGAGAATATACCCCAGGTTCCGGCCGCAACTCGAGAAAAACCATGAGACTTCCCCCTCGCCGCGAGATGAGGCCCGATTCCCCTGCACTGCGTGCAGAGCAATTCCGTGTTCCACATCAAACGTGAAAAGAGCATTGATTTCCTTGATGGCACTCCAGAGAAAACCCAAGATCACTGTCTCAAGTCTAGAGGGATCCTGAGGTCACTGTAGCAACACGAAAGGGCTCCGTGGACCCCAAATCAACTCGTGATGAGAGCTTAGTCCCTGGCTTCGACTCAAGAGGAATACCGACTTTCCACAAGCACCTCAAGAGGAGGCTTCTCTCAGCTACAGGTATGTGAGAGGAATCGTGAGTTTGTGGCCTCAAGTGGAATGGACACCTAGATGCTCTGACTCGAAGTAAGGCCGGATATCCCTGCAGTGAATTGAATGCAGGCTCGTCTTGCATCTCCCAAGATGAAGGGATGTCTGAATCCCCTATGGAGACCACAGAGAAAGACCAAGTCCTCCGCTTCATCGAGACCGGAGGCATCAAATCCTTTGAAAACTCGAGAGGTCTTCGGAGGTCAATGCTTCCAAAGCAGACGATGCCTGACTCTTCTTGAAAATGGATAGGAGTCCCAGGATCCCTTTGGCACGTGGAAAGGGACCCTGGGTCTCCCGCCTCACGTGGAGACGCGTCCCAATTGCCATGCCAAGACTCGAGGAGAATCCCGAGGTGTCCCTCACACCTAGGCAGGAGTCCTGACGTCGCTGAACAAACACGTGTCTGGAAGGGCCCTCCCCGTCCTAACTCGAGAATATACCCCAGGTTCCGGCCTCAACTCGAGAAAAACCATGAGACTTCCCCCTCGCCGCGAGAAGAGGCCCGATTCCCCTGCAGTGCGTGCAGAGCAATTCCGTGTTCCACATCAAACGTGAAAGGAGCCTTGATTTCCTTGATGGCACTCCAGAGAAAACCCAAGATCACTGTCTCAAGTATAGAGGGATCCTGAGGTCACTGGAGCAACATGAAAGGGCTGTGTGGACCCCAAATCAACTCGAGATGACAGCTTAGTCCCTGGCTTTGACTCAAGAGGAATACGAACTTTCCACAAGCACCTCAAGAGGAGGCTTCTCTCAGCTACAGGTATGTGAGAGGGACCCTGAGTTTGTGGCCTCAAGTGGAATGGACACCGAGATGCTCTGATTCGAAGTAAGGCCGGATATCCCTGCAGTGAATTGAATGCAGGCTCGTCTTGCATCTCCCAATACGAAGGGATGTCTGAATCCCCTGTGGAGACCACAGAGAAAGACCTAGTTCTCCGCCTCATCGAGACCGGAGGCCTCACATCCTTTGAAAACTCGCGAGGTCCGCGGAGATCAATGCTTCCAAAGGAGACGATGCCTGACTCCTCTTGAAAATGGATAGGAGTCCCAGGATCCCTGTGGCACGTGGAAAGGGACCCTGGGTCTCCCGCCTCACGTGGAGACGCGTCCCAATTGCCATGCCAAGACTCGAGGAGAATCCCGAGGTGTCCCTCGCACCTAGGCAGGAGTCCTGACGTCGCTGAACAAACACGTGTCTGGAAGGGCCCTCCCCGTCGTAACTCGAGAATATACCCCAGGTTCCGGCCGCAACTCGAGAAAAACCATGAGACTTCCCCCTCGCCGCGAGATGAGGCCCGATTCCCCTGCCCTGCGTGCAGAGCAATTCCGTATTCCACATCAAAAGTGAAAGGAGCCTTGATTTCCTTGATGGCACTCCAGAGAAAACCCAGGATCACTGTCTGAAGTCTAGAGGGATCCTGAGGTCACTGTAGCAACACGAAAGGGGTCCGTGGACCCCAAATCAACTCGAGATGAGAGCTTAGTCCCTGGCTTCGACTCAAGAGGAATACCAACTTTCCACAAGCACCTCAAGAGGAGGCTTCTCTCAGCTACAGGTAAGTGACAGGGCCCCTGAGTTTGTGGCCTCAAGTGGAATGGACACCGAGATGCTCTGACTCGAAGTAAGGCCGGATATCCCTGCAGTGAATTGAATGCAGGCTTGTCTTGCATCTCCCAAGAAGAAGGGATGTCTGAATCCCCTGTGGAGATGACAGAGAAAGACCGAGTTCTCCGCCTCATCGCGACCGGAGGCCTCACATCCTTTGAAAACTCGAGAGGTCCGCGGAGATCAATGCTTCCAAAGGAGAAGATGCCTGACTCATCTTGAAAATGGATAGGAGTCCCAGGATCCCTGTGGCACGTGGAAAGGGACCCTGGGTCTCCCGCCTCACGTGGAGACGCATCCCAATTGCCATGCCAAGACTCGAGGAGAATCCCGAGGTGTCCCTCGCACCTAGGCAGGAGTCCTGACGTCGCTGAACAAACACGGGTCTGGAAGGTCCCTCCCCGTCGTAACTCGAGAATATACCCCAGGTTCCGGCCGCAACTCAAGAAAAACCATGAGACTTACCCCTCGCCGCGAGATATGGCCCGATTCCCCTGCCCTGCGTGCAGAGCAATTCCGTATTCCACATCAAAAATGAAAGGAGCCTTGATTTCCTTGATGGCACTCCAGAGAAAACCCAAGATCACTGTCTCAAGTCTAGAGGGATCCTGAGGTCACTGGAGCAAGAGGAAAGGGCTCCATGGACCCCAAATCAACTCGAGATGAGAGCTTAGTCCCTGGCTTCGACTCAAGAGGAATACCAACTTTCCACAAGCACCTCAAGAGGAGGCTTCTCTCAGCTACAGGTATGTGAGAGGGCCCCTGAGTTTGTGGCCTCAAGTGGAATGGACACCGAGATGCTCTGACTCGAAGTAAGGCCGAATATCCCAACAGTGAATTGAATGCAGGCTCGTCTTGCATCTCCCAAGACCAAGGTATGTCTGAATCCCCTGTGGAGACCACAGAGTAAGACCTAATTCTCCGCCTCATCGCGACCGGAGGATTCACATCCTTTGAAAACTCGAGAGGTCCGCGGAGATCAATGCTTCCAAAGGAGACGATGCCTGACTCCTCTTGAAAATGGAAAGGCGTCCCAAGATCCCTGTGGCACGTGGAAAGGGACCCTGGGTCTCCCGCTTCACGTGGAGACGCGTCTCCATTGCCATGCCAAGACTCCAGGAGAATCCCGAGGTGTCCCTCGCACGTAGGCAGGAGTCCTGACGTCGGTGAACAAACACGTGTCTGGAAGGGCCCTCCCCGTCGGAACTCGAGAATATACCCCAGGTTCCGGCCGCAACTCGAGAAAAACCATGAGACTTCCCCCTCACCCCGAGATGAGGCCCGATTCCCCTGCCCTGCGTGCAGAGCAATTCCGTGTTCCACATCAAACGTGAAAGGAGCCTTGATTTCCTTGATGGCACTCCAGAGAAAACCCAAGATCACTGTCTCAAGTCTAGAGGGATCCTGAGGTCACTGGAGCAACAAGAAAGGTCTCCGTGGACCCCAAATCAACTCGAGATGAGAGCTTAGTCCCTGGCTTCGACTCAAGAGGAATACCAACTTTCCACAAGCACCTCAAGAGGAGGCTTCTCTCAGCTACAATTATGTGAGAGGCACCCTGAGTTTGTGGCCTCAAGTGGAATGGACACCAAGATGCTCTGACTCGAAGTAAGGCCGGATATCCCTGCAGTGAATTGAATGCAGGCTCGTCTTGAATCTCCCAAGACGAAGGGATGTCTGAATCCCCTGTGGAGGCCACAGAGAAAGACCTAGTCCTCCGCCTCATCGCGACCGGAGGCCTCACATTCTTTGAAAACTCGACAGGTCCACGGAGATCAATGCTTCCAAAGGAGACGATGTCTGACTCCTCTTGAAAATGGATAGGAGTCCCAGGATCCCTGTGGCACGTGGAAAGGGACCCTGGGTCTCCCGCCTCACGTGGAGACGCGTCCGAATTGCCATGCCAAGATTCGAGGAGAATCCCGAGGTGTCCCTCGCACCTAGGCAGGAGTCCTGACGTCGCTGAACAAACAGGTGTCTGGAAGGGCCCTCCCCGTCGTAACTCGACAATATACCCCAGCTTCCGGCCGCAACTCGAGAAAAACCATGAGACTTCCCCCTCGCCGCGAGATGAGGCCCGATTCCCCTGCCCTGCGTGCAGACCAATTCCGTGTTCCACATCAAACGTGAAAGGAGCCTTGATTTTCTTGATGGCACTCCAGAGAAAACCCAAGATCACTGTCTCAAGTCTAGAGGGATCCTGAGGTCACTGAAGCAACACGAAAGGGCTCCGTGGACCACAAATCAACTCGAGATGAGAGCTTAGTCCCTGGCTTCGACTCAAGAGGAATACCAACTTTTCACAAGCACAATAGGAGGCTTCTCTCATTTACAGGTATGTGAGAGGGCCTGTGAGTTTGTGGCCTCAATTGGAATGGACACCGAGATGCTCTGACTCGAAGTAAGGCCGGATATCCCTGCAGTGAATTGAATGCAGGCTCGTCTTGCATCTCCCAAGACGAAGGGCTGTCTGAATCCCCTGTGGAGACCACAGAGAAATACCTAGTCCTCCACCTCAACGCAACCGGAGGCCTCACATCCTTTGAAAACTCGAGAGGTCCGCGGAGATCAATACTTCCGAAGGGGACGATGCCTGACTCCTCTTGAAAATGGATAGGAGTCCCAGGATCCCTGTGGCACGTGGAAAGGGACCCTGGGTGTCCCACCTAACGTGGAGACGCGTCCCAATTGCCATGCCAAGACTCGAGGAGAATACCGAGGTGTCCCTCGCACCTAGGCACGAGTCCTGACGTCGCTGAACAAACACGTGTCTGGAAGGGCCCTCCCCGTCGTAACTCGAGAATATACCCCAGGTTCCGGCCGCAACTCGAGAAAAACCATGAGACTTCCCCCTCGCCGCGAGATGAGGCCCGATTCCCCTGCACTGCGTGCAGAGCAATTCCGTGTTCCACATCAAACGTGAAAGGAGCCTTGATTTCCTTGATGGCACTCCAGAGAAAACCCAAGATCACTGTCTCAAGCCTAGAAGGATCCTGAGGTCACTGGAAGAACACGAAAGGGCTCCGTGGACCCCAAATCAACTCGAGATGAGAGCTTAGTCCCTGGCTTCTACTCAAGAGGAATACCGACTATCCACAAGCACCTGAAGAGGAGGCTTCTCGCAGCCACTGGTATGTGAGAGGGCCCCTGAGTTTGTGGCCTCAAGTGGAATGGTCATCGAGATGCTCTGACTCGAAGTAAGGCCGGATATCCCTGCAGTGAATTGAATGCAGGCTCGTCTTGCATCTCCCAAGATGAAGGGATGTCTGAATCCCCTGTGGAGACCGCAGAGAAAGACCGAGTACTCCGCCTCATCGCGACCGGAGGCCTCACATCCTTTGAAAACTCGAGAGGTCCGCGGAGATCAATGCTTCCAAAGGAGACGATGCCTGACTACTCTTGAAAATGGATAGGAGTCCCAGGATCCCTGTGGCACGTGGAAACGGACACTGGGTCTCCCGCCTCACGTGGAGACGCGTCCCAATGGCCATGCCAAGACTCGAGGAGAATACCGAGGTGTCCCTCGCACCTAGGCAGGAGTCCTGACATCGCTGAACAAACACGTGTCTGGAAGGGCCCTCCCTGTTGTAACTCGAGAATATACCCCAGGTTCCGGCCGCAACTCGAGAAAAACCATGAGACTTCCCCCTCGCCGCGAGATGAGACCCGATTCCCCTGCAATGCGTGCAAAGCAATTCCGTGTTCCTCATCAAACGTGAAAGGAGCCTTGATTTCCTTGATGGCACTCCAGAGAAAACCCAAGATCACTGTCTCAAGTCTAGAGGGATCCTGAGGTCACTGGAGCAACACGAAAGGGCTCCGTGGACCCAAAATCAACTCGAGATGAGAGCTTAGTCCCTGGCTTCGAGTCAAGAGAAATACCAACTTTCCACAAGCACCTCAAGAGGAGGCTTCTCTCAGCTACAGGTATGTGAGAGGGACCCTGAGTTTGTGGCCTCAAGTGGAATGGACACCGAGATGCTCTGACTCGAAGTAAGGCCGGATATCCCTGCAGTGAATTGAATGCAGGCTCGTCTTGCATCTCCCAAGACGAAGGGATGTCTGAATCCCCTGTGGAGACCACAGAGATAGACCTAGTCCTCCACCTCATCGCGACCGGAGGCCTCACATCCTTTGAAAACTCGAGAGGTCTGCAGAGATCAATGCTTCCAAAGGAGACGATGCCCGACTCCTCTTGAAAATGGATAGGAGTCCCAGGATCCCTGTGGCACGTGGAAAGGGAACCCTGGGTCTCCCGACTCACGTGGAGACGCATCCCAATTGCCATGCCAAGACTCGAGGAGAATCCCGAGGTGTCCCTCGCACGTAGGCAGGTGTCCTGACGTCGCTGAAAAAACACGTGTCTGGAAGGGCCCTCCCCGTCGGAACTCGAGAATATACCCCAGGTTCCGGCCGCAACTCGAGAAAAACCATGAGACTTCCCCCTCGCCGCGAGATGAGGCCCGATTCCCCTGCCCTGCGTGCAGAGCAATTCCGTGTTCCACATCAAAAGTGAAAGGAGCCTTGATTTCCTTGATGGCACTCCAGAGAAAACCCAGGATCACTGTCTCAAGTCTAGAGGGATCCTGAGGTCACTGTAGCAACACGAAAGGGGTCCGTGGACCGCAAATCAACTCGAGATGAGAGCTTAGTCCCTGGCTTCGACTCAAGAGGAATACCAACTTTCCACAAGCACCTCAAGAGGAGGCTTCTCTCAGCTATAGGTAAGTGACAGGGCCCCTGAGTTTGTGGCCTCAAGTGGAATGGACACCGAGATGCTCTGACTCGAAGTAAGGCCGGATATCCCTGCAGTGAATTGAATGCAGGCTTGTCTTGCATCTCCTAAGAAGAAGGGATGTCTGAATCCCCTTTGGAGATGACAGAGAAAGACCGAGTTCTCCGCCTCATCGCAACCGGAGGCCTCACATCCTTTGAAAACTCGAGAGGTCCGCGGAGATCAATGCTTCCAAAGGAGAAGATGCCTGACTCATCTTGAAAATGGATAGGAGTCCCAGGATCCCTGTGGCACGTGGAAAGGGACCCTGGGTCTCCCGCCTCACGTGGAGACGCATCCCAATTGCCATGCCAAGACTCGTGGAGAATCCCGAGGTGTCCCTCGCACCTAGGCAGGAGTCCTGACGTCGCTGAACAATCACGAGTCTGGAAGGTCCCTCCCCGTCGTAACTCGAGAATATACCCCAGGTTCCGGCCGCAACTCAAGAAAAACCATGAGACTTACCCCTCGCCGCGAGATGTGGCCCGATTCCCCTGCCCTGCGTGCAGAGCAATTCCGTATTCCACATCAAAAATGAAAGGAGCCTTGATTTCCTTGATGGCACTCCAGAGAAAACCCAAGATCACTGTCTCAAGTCTAGAGGGATCCTGAGGTCACTGGAGCAAGAGGAAAGGGCTCCATGGACCCCAAATCAACTCGAAATGAGAGCTTAGTCCCTGGCTTCGACTCAAGAGGAATACCAACTTTCCACAAGCACCTCAAGAGGAGGCTTCTCTCAGCTACAGTTATGTGAGAGGCACCCTGAGTTTGTGGCCTCAAGTGGAATGGACACCAAGATGCTCTGACTCGAAGTAAGGCCGGATATCCCTGCAGTGAATTGAATGCAGGCTCGTTTTGAATCTCCCAAGACGAAGGGATGTCTGAATCCCCTGTGGAAGCCACAGAGAAAGACCTAGTCCTCCGCCTCATCGCGACCGGAGGCCTCACATTCTTTGAAAACTCGACAGGTCCACGGAGATCAATGCTTCCAAAGGAGACGATGTCTGACTCCTCTTGAAAATGGATAGGAGTCCCAGGATCCCTGTGGCACGTGGAAAGGGACCCTGGGTCTCCCGCCTCACGTGGAGACGCGTCCCAATTGCCATGCCAAGATTCGAGGAGAATCCCGAGGTGTTCCTCGCACCTAGGCACGAGTCCTGACGTCGCTGAACAAACACGTGTCTGGAAGGGCCCTCCCCGTCGTAACTCGAGAATATACCCCAGGTTCCGGCCGCAACTCGAGAAAAACCATGAGACTTCCCCCTCGCCGCGAGATGAGGCCCGATTCCACTGCCCTGCGTGCAGACCAATTCCGTGTTCCACATCAAACGTGAAAGGAGCCTTGATTTTCTTGATGGCACTCCAGAGAAAACCCAAGATCACTGTGTTAAGTCTAGAGGGATCCTGAGGTCACTGAAGCAACACGAAAGGGCTCCGTGGACCACAAATCAACTCGAGATGAGAGCTTAGTCCCTGGTTTCGACTCAAGAGGAATACCAACTTTTCACAAGCACCTCAATAGGAGGCTTCTCTCATTTACAAGTATGTGAGAGGGCCTGTGAGTTTGTGGCCTCAATTGGAATGGACACCGAGATGCTCTGACTCGAAGTAAGGCCGGATATCCCTGCAGTGAATTGAATGCAGGCTCGTCTTGCATCTCCCAAGACGAAGGGCTGTCTGAATCCCCTGTGGAGACCACAGAGAAAGACCTAGTCCTCCACCTCAATGCAACCGGAGGCCTCACATCCTTTGAAAACTCGAGAGGTCCGCGGAGATCAATACTTCCGAAGGGGACGATGCCTGACTCCTCTTGAAAATGGATAGGAGTCCCAGGATCCCTGTGGCACGTGGAAAGGGACCCTGGGTGTCCCGCCTAACGTGGAGACGCGTCCCAATTGCCATGCCAAGACTCGAGGAGAATACCGAGGTGTCCCTCGCACCTAGGCACGAGTCCTGACGTCGCTGAACAAACACGTGTCTGGAAGGGCCCTCCCCGTCGTAACTCGAGAATATACCCCAGGTTCCGGCCGCAACTCGAGAAAAACCATGAGACTTCCCCCTCGCCGCAAGATGAGGCCCGATTACCCTGCACTGCGTGCAGAGCAATTCCGTGTTCCACATCAAACGTGAAAGGAGCCTTGATTTCCTTGATGGCACTCCATAGAAAACCCAAGATCACTGTCTCAAGCCTAGAAGGATCCTGAGGTCACTGGAAGAACACGAAAGGGCTCCGTGGACCCCAAATCAACTCGAGATGAGAGCTTAGTCCCTGGCTTCGACTCAAGAGGAATACCGACTATCCACAAGCACCTGAAGAGGAGGCTTCTCGCAGCCACTGGTATGTGAGAGGGCCCCTGAGTTTGTGGCCTCAAGTGGAATGGTCATCGAGATGCTCTGACTCGAAGTAAGGCCGGATATCCCTGCAGTGAATTGAATGCAGGCTCGTCTTGCATCTCCCAAGATGAAGGGATGTCTGAATCCCCTGTGGAGACCGCAGAGAAAGACCGAGTTCTCCGCCTCATCGCGACCGGAGGCCTCACAAACCTTTGAAAACTCGAGAGGTCCGCGGAGATCAATGCTTCCAAAGGAGACGATGCCTGACTACTCTTGAAAATGGATAGGAGTCCCAGGATCCCTGTGGCACGTGGAAACGGACACTGGGTCTCCCGCCTCACGTGGAGACGCGTCCCAATTGCCATGCCAAGACTCGAGGAGAATCCCGAGGTGTCCCTCGCACCTAGGCAGGAGTCCTGACGTCGCTGAACAAACACGTGTCTGGAAGGGCCCTCCCCGTCGGAACTCGAGAATATACCCCAGGTTCCGGCCGCAACTCGAGAAAAACCATGAGACTTCCCCCTCGCCGCGAGATGAGACCCGATTCCCCTGCAATGCGTGCAAAGCAATTCCGTGTTCCTCATCAAACGTGAAAGGAGCCTTGATTTCCTTGATGGCACTCCAGAGAAAACCCAAGATCACTGTCTCAAGTCTAGAGGGATCCTGAGGTCACTGGAGCAACACGAAAGGGCTCCGTGGACCCAAAATCAACTCGAGATGAGAGCTTAGTCCCTGGCTTCGAGTCAAGAGAAATACCAACTTTCCACAAGCACCTCAAGAGGAGGCTTCTCTCAGCTACAGGTATGTGAGAGGGACCCTGAGTTTGTGGCCTCAAGTGGAATGGACACCGAGATGCTCTGACTCGAAGTAAGGCCGGATATCCCTGCAGTGAATTGAATGCAGGCTCGTCTTGCATCTCCCAAGACGAAGGGATGTCTGAATCCCCTGTGGAGACCACAGAGATAGACCTAGTCCTCCACCTCATCGCGACCGGAGGCCTCACATCCTTTGAAAACTCGAGAGGTCTGCAGAGATCAATGCTTCCAAAGGAGACGATGCCCGACTCCTCTTGAAAATGGATAGGAGTCCCAGGATCCCTGTGGCACGTGGAAAGGGAACCCTGGGTCTCCCGCCTCACGTGGAGACGCATCCCAATTGCCATGCCAAGACTCGAGGAGAATCCCGAGGTGTCCCTCGCACGTAGGCAGGAGTCCTGACGTCGCTGAAAAAACACATGTCTGGAAGGGCCCTCCCCGTCGTAACTCGAGAATATACCCCAGGTTCCGGCCGCAACTCGAGAAAAACCATGAGACTTCCCCCTCGCCGCGAGATGAGGCCCGATTCCCCTGCCCTGCGTGCAGAGCAATTCCGTGTTCCACATCAAAAGTGAAAGGAGCCTTGATTTCCTTGATGGCACTCCAGAGAAAACCCAGGATCACTGTCTCAAGTCTAGAGGGATCCTGAGGTCACTGTAGCAACACGAAAGGGGTCCGTGGACCGCAAATCAACTCGAGATGAGAGCTTAGTCCCTGGCTTCGACTCAAGAGGAATACCAACTTTCCACAAGCACCTCAAGAGGAGGCTTCTCTCAGCTACAGGTAAGTGACAGGGCCCCTGAGTTTGTGGCCTCAAGTGGAATGGACACCGAGATGCTCTGACTCGAAGTAAGGCCGGATATCCCTGCAGTGAATTGAATGCAGGCTTGTCTTGCATCTCCCAAGAAGAAGGGATGTATGAATCCCCTGTGGAGATGACAGAGAAAGACCGAGTTCTCCGCCTCATCGCGACCGGAGGCCTCACATCCTTTGAAAACTCGAGAGGTCCGCGGAGATCAATGCTTCCAAAGGAGACGATGTCTGACTCCTCTTGAAAATGGATAGGAGTCCCAGGATCCCTGTGGCACGTGGAAAGGGACCCTGGGTCTCCCGCCTCACGTGGAGACGCATCCCAATTGCCATGCCAAGACTCGTGGAGAATCCCGAGGTGTCCCTCGCACCTAGGCAGGAGTCCTGACGTCGCTGAACAAACACGAGTCTGGAAGGACCCTCCCCGTCGTAACTCGAGAATATACCCCAGGTTCCGGCCGCAACTCAAGAAAAACCATGAGACTTACCCCTCGCCGCGAGATGTGGCCCGATTCCCCTGCCCTGCGTGCAGAGCAATTCCGTATTCCACATCAAAAATGAAAGGAGCCTTGATTTCCTTGATGGCACTCCAGAGAAAACCCAAGATCACTGTCTCAAGTCTAGAGGGATCCTGAGGTCACTGGAGCAAGAGGAAAGGGCTCCATGCACCCCAAATCAACTCGAAAAGAGATCTTAGTCCCTGGCTTCGACTCAAGAGGAATACCAACTTTCCACAAGCACCTCAAGAGGAGGCTTCTCTCAACTACAGTTATGTGAGAGGGCCCCTGAGTTTGTGGCCTCAAGTGGAATGGACACCGAGATGCTCTGACTCGAAGTAAGGCCGAATATCCCAACAGTGAATTGAATGCAGGCTCGTCTTGCATCTCCCAAGACCAAGGTATGTCTGAATCCCCTGTGGAGACCACAGAGAAAGACCTAATTCTCCGCCTCATCGCGACCGGAGGATTCACATCCTTTGAAAACTCGAGAGGTCCGCGGAGATCAATGCTTCCAAAGGAGACGATGCCTGACTCTTCTTGAAAATGGAAAGGCGTCCCAAGATTCCTGTGGCACGTGGAAAGGGACCCTGGGTTTCCCGCTTCACGTGGAGACGCGTCTCCATTGCCATGCCAAGACTCCAGGAGAATCCCGAGGTGTCCCTCGCACCTAGGCAGGAGTCCTGACGTCGCTGAACAAACAGGTGTCTGGAAGGGCCCTCCCCTTCGTAACTCGAGAATATACCCCAGGTTCCGGCCGCAACTCGAGAAAAACCATGAGACTTCCCCCTCGCCGCGAGATGAGGCCCGATTCCCCTGCACTGCGTGCAGAGCAATTCCGTGTTCCACATCAAACGTGAAAAGAGCCTTGATTTCCTTGATGGCACTCCAGAGAAAACCCAAGATCACTGTCTCAAGTCTAGAGGGATCCTGAGGTCACTGGAGCAACATGAAAGGGCTCTGTGGACCCCAAATCAACTCGAGATGAGAGCTTAGTCCCTGGCTTCGACTCAAGAGGAATACCGACTTTCCACAAGCACCTCAAGAGGAGGCTTCTCTCAGCTACAGGTATGTGAGAGGGACCGTGAGTTTGTGGCCTCAAGTGGAATGGACACCTAGATGCTCTGACTCGAAGTAAGGCCGGATATCCCTGCAGTGAATTGAATGCAGGCTCGTCTTGCATCTCCCAAGATGAAGGGATGTCTGAATCCCCTATGGAGACCACAGAGAAAGACCAAGTCCTCCGCTTCATCGAGACCGGAGGCATCACATCCTTTTTAAACTCGAGAGGTCTGCGGAGGTCAATGCTTCCAAAGGAGACGATGCCTGACTCCTCTTGAAAATGGATAGGAGTCCCAGGATCCCTGTGGCACGTGGAAAGGGACCCTGGGTCTCCCGCCTCACGTGGAGACGCGTCCCAATTGCCATGCCAAGACTCGAGGAGAATCCCGAGGTGTCCCTCGCACCTAGGCAGGAGTCCTGACGTCGCTGAACAAACACGTGTCTGGAAGGGCCCTCCCCGTCCTAACTCGAGAATATATCCCAGGTTCCGGCCTCAACTCGAGAAAAACCATGAGACTTCCCCCTCGCCGCGAGAAGAGGCCCGATTCCCCTGCAGTGCGTGCAGAGCAATTCCGTGTTCCACATCAAACGTGAAAGGAGCCTTGATTTCCTTGATGGCACTCCAGAGAAAACCCAAGATCACTGTCTCAAGTCTAGAGGGATCCTGAGGTCACTGGAGCAACATGAAAGGTCTCCGTGGACCCCAAATCAACTCGAGATGAGAGCTTAGTCCCTGGCTTCGACTCAAGAGGAATACCAACTTTCCACAAGCACCTCAAGAGGAGGCTTCTCTCAGCTACAGTTATGTGAGAGGCACGCTGAGTTTGTGGCCTCAAGTGGAATGGACACCAAGATGCTCTGACTCGAAGTAAGGCCGGATATCCCTGCAGTGAATTGAATGCAGGCTCGTCTTGAATCTCCCAAGACGAAGGGATGTCTGAATCCCCTGTGGAGGCCACAGAGAAAGACCTAGTCCTCCGCCTCATCGCGACCGGAGGCCTCACATTCTTTGAAAACTCGACAGGTCCACGGAGATCAATGCTTCCAAAGGAGACGATGTCTGAATCCTCTTGAAAATGGATAGGAGTCCCAGGATCCCTGTGGCACGTGGAAAGGGACCCTGGGTCTCCCGCCTCACGTGGAGACGCGTCCCAATTGCCATGCCAAGATTCGAGGAGAATCCCGAGGTGTCCCTCGCACCTGGGCAGGAGTCCTGACGTCGCTGAACAAACACGTGTCTGGAAGGGCCTTCCCCGTCGTAACTCGAGAATATACCCCAGGTTCCGGCCGCAACTCGAGAAAAACCATGAGACTTCCCACTCACCCCGAGATGAGGCCCGATTCCCCTGCCCTGCGTGCAGA
Organism: Dama dama; assembly: GCF_033118175.1. Lineage (NCBI taxonomy): Eukaryota > Metazoa > Chordata > Mammalia > Artiodactyla > Cervidae > Dama > Dama dama. Next base: position 7,351,288 of record NC_083712.1, on the reverse strand, counting down.
GCAATTCCGTGTTCCACATCAAACGTGAAAGGAGCCTTGATTTCCTTGATGGCACTCCAGAGAAAACCCAAGATCACTGTCTCAAGTCTAGAGGGATCCTGAGGTCACTGGAGCAACAAGAAAGGTCTCCGTGGACCCCAAATCAACTCGAGATGAGAGCTTAGTCCCTGGCTTCGACTCAAGAGGAATACCAACTTTCCACAAGCACCTCAAGAGGAGGCTTCTCTCAGCTACAGTTATGTGAGAGGCACCCTGAGTTTGTGGCCTCAAGTGGAATGGACACCGAGATGCTCTGACTCGAAGTAAGGCCGGATATCCCTGCAGTGAATTGAATGCAGGCTTGTCTTGCATCTCCCAAGAAGAAGGGATGTCTGAATCCCCTGTGGAGATGACGGAGAAAGACCGAGTTCTCCGCCTCATCGCGACCGGAGGCCTCACATCCTTTGAAAACTCGAGAGGTCCGCGGAGATCAATGCTTCCAAAGGAGACGATGTCTGAATCCTCTTGAAAATGGATAGGAGTCCCAGGATCCCTGTGGCACGTGGAAAGGGACCCTGGGTCTCCCGCCTCACGTGGAGACGCATCCCAATTGCCATGCCAAGACTCGTGGAGAATCCCGAGGTGTCCCTCGCACCTAGGCAGGAGTCCTGACGTCGCTGAACAAACACGAGTCTGGAAGGTCCCTCCCCGTCGTAACTCGAGAATATACCCCAGGTTCCGGCCGCAACTCAAGAAAAACCATGAGACTTACCCCTCGCCGCGAGATGTGGCCCGATTCCCCTGCCCTGCGTGCAGAGCAATTCCGTATTCCACATCAAACGTGAAAAGAGCCTTGATTTCCTTGATGGCACTCCAGAGAAAACCCAAGATCACTGTCTCAAGTCTAGAGGGATCCTGAGGTCACTGGAGCAACATGAAAGGGCTCTGTGGACCCCAAATCAACTCGAGATGAGAGCTTAGTCCCTGGCTTCGACTCAAGAGGAATACCGACTTTCCACAAGCACCTCAAGAGGAGGCTTCTCTCAGCTACAGGTATGTGAGAGGGACCGTGAGTTTGTGGCCTCAAGTGGAATGGACACCTAGATGCTCTGACTCGAAGTAAGGCCGGATATCCCTGCAGTGAATTGAATGCAGACTCGTCTTGCATCTCCCAAGACGAAGGGATGTCTGAATCCCCTATGGAGACCACAGAGAAAGACCAAGTCCTCCGCTTCATCGAGACCGGAGGCATCACATCCTTTTTAAACTCGAGAGGTCTGCGGAGGTCAATGCTTCCAAAGCAGACGATGCCTGACTCTTCTTGAAAATGGATAGGAGTCCCAGGATCCCTTTGGCACGTTGAAAGGGACCCTGGGTCTCCCGCCTCACGTGGAGACGCGTCCCAATTGCCATGCCAAGACTCGAGGAGAATCCCGAGGTGTCCCTCACACCTAGGCAGGAGTCCTGACGTCGCTGAACAAACACGTGTCTGGAAGGGCCCTCCCCGTCCTAACTCGAGAATATACCCCAGGTTCCAGCCTCAACTCGAGAAAAACCATGAGACTTCCCTCTCGCCGCGAGAAGAGGCCCGATTCCCCTGCAGTGCGTGCAGGGCAATTCCGTGTTCCACATCAAACGTGAAAGGAGCCTTGATTTCCTTGATGGCACTCCAGAGAAAACCCAAGATCACTGTCTCAAGTCTAGAGGGATCCTGAGGTCACTGGAGCAACATGAAAGGGCTGTGTGGACCCCAAATCAACTCGAGATGATAGCTTAGTCCCTGGCTTTGACTCAAGAGGAATACGAACTTTCCACAAGCACCTCAAGAGGAGGCTTCTCTCAGCTACAGGTAAGTGACAGGGCCCCTGAGTTTGTGGCCTCAAGTGGAATGGACACCGAGATGCTCTGACTCGAAGTAAGGCCGGATATCCCTGCAGTGAATTGAATGCAGGCTTGTCTTGCATCTCCCAAGAAGAAGGGATGTATGAATCCCCTGTGGAGATGACAGAGAAAGACCGAGTTCTCCGCCTCATCGCGACCGGAGGCCTCACATCCTTTGAAAACTCGAGAGGTCCGCGGAGATCAATGCTTCCAAAGGAGACGATGTCTGACTCCTCTTGAAAATGGATAGGAGTCCCAGGATCCCTGTGGCACGTGGAAAGGGACCCTGGGTCTCCCGCCTCACGTGGAGACGCATCCCAATTGCCATGCCAAGACTCGTGGAGAATCCCGAGGTGTCCCTCGCACCTAGGCAGGAGTCCTGACGTCGCTGAACAAACACGAGTCTGGAAGGACCCTCCCCGTCGTAACTCGAGAATATACCCCAGGTTCCGGCCGCAACTCAAGAAAAACCATGAGACTTACCCCTCGCCGCGAGATGTGGCCCGATTCCCCTGCCCTGCGTGCAGAGCAATTCCGTATTCCACATCAAAAATGAAAGGAGCCTTGATTTCCTTGATGGCACTCCAGAGAAAACCCAAGATCACTGTCTCAAGTCTAGAGGGATCCTGAGGTCACTGGAGCAAGAGGAAAGGGCTCCATGCACCCCAAATCAACTCGAAAAGAGATCTTAGTCCCTGGCTTCGACTCAAGAGGAATACCAACTTTCCACAAGCACCTCAAGAGGAGGCTTCTCTCAACTACAGGTATGTGAGAGGGCCCCTGAGTTTGTGGCCTCAAGTGGAATGGACACCGAGATGCTCTGACTCGAAGTAAGGCCGAATATCCCAACAGTGAATTGAATGCAGGCTCGTCTTGCATCTCCCAAGACCAAGGTATGTCTGAATCCCCTGTGGAGACCACAGAGAAAGACCTAATTCTCCGCCTCATCGCGACCGGAGGATTCACATCCTTTGAAAACTCGAGAGGTCCGCGGAGATCAATGCTTCCAAAGGAGACGATGCCTGACTCTTCTTGAAAATGGAAAGGCGTCCCAAGATTCCTGTGGCACGTGGAAAGGGACCCTGGGTTTCCCGCTTCACGTGGAGACGCGTCTCCATTGCCATGCCAAGACTCCAGGAGAATCCCGAGGTGTCCCTCGCACCTAGGCAGGAGTCCTGACGTCGCTGAACAAACAGGTGTCTGGAAGGGCCCTCCCCTTCGTAACTCGAGAATATACCCCAGGTTCCGGCCGCAACTCGAGAAAAACCATGAGACTTCCCCCTCGCCGCGAGATGAGGCCCGATTCCCCTGCACTGCGTGCAGAGCAATTCCGTGTTCCACATCAAACGTGAAAAGAGCCTTGATTTCCTTGATGGCACTCCAGAGAAAACCCAAGATCACTGTCTCAAGTCTAGAGGGATCCTGAGGTCACTGGAGCAACATGAAAGGGCTCTGTGGACCCCAAATCAACTCGAGATGAGAGCTTAGTCCCTGGCTTCGACTCAAGAGGAATACCGACTTTCCACAAGCACCTCAAGAGGAGGCTTCTCTCAGCTACAGGTATGTGAGAGGGACCGTGAGTTTGTGGCCTCAAGTGGAATGGACACCTAGATGCTCTGACTCGAAGTAAGGCCGGATATCCCTGCAGTGAATTGAATGCAGGCTCGTCTTGCATCTCCCAAGATGAAGGGATGTCTGAATCCCCTATGGAGACCACAGAGAAAGACCAAGTCCTCCGCTTCATCGAGACCGGAGGCATCACATCCTTTTTAAACTCGAGAGGTCTGCGGAGGTCAATGCTTCCAAAGGAGACGATGCCTGACTCCTCTTGAAAATGGATAGGAGTCCCAGGATCCCTGTGGCACGTGGAAAGGGACCCTGGGTCTCCCGCCTCACGTGGAGACGCGTCCCAATTGCCATGCCAAGACTCGAGGAGAATCCCGAGGTGTCCCTCGCACCTAGGCAGGAGTCCTGACGTCGCTGAACAAACACGTGTCTGGAAGGGCCCTCCCCGTCCTAACTCGAGAATATATCCCAGGTTCCGGCCTCAACTCGAGAAAAACCATGAGACTTCCCCCTCGCCGCGAGAAGAGGCCCGATTCCCCTGCAGTGCGTGCAGAGCAATTCCGTGTTCCACATCAAACGTGAAAGGAGCCTTGATTTCCTTGATGGCACTCCAGAGAAAACCCAAGATCACTGTCTCAAGTCTAGAGGGATCCTGAGGTCACTGGAGCAACATGAAAGGTCTCCGTGGACCCCAAATCAACTCGAGATGAGAGCTTAGTCCCTGGCTTCGACTCAAGAGGAATACCAACTTTCCACAAGCACCTCAAGAGGAGGCTTCTCTCAGCTACAGTTATGTGAGAGGCACCCTGAGTTTGTGGCCTCAAGTGGAATGGACACCAAGATGCTCTGACTCGAAGTAAGGCCGGATATCCCTGCAGTGAATTGAATGCAGGCTCGTCTTGAATCTCCCAAGACGAAGGGATGTCTGAATCCCCTGTGGAGGCCACAGAGAAAGACCTAGTCCTCCGCCTCATCGCGACCGGAGGCCTCACATTCTTTGAAAACTCGACAGGTCCACGGAGATCAATGCTTCCAAAGGAGACGATGTCTGACTCCTCTTGAAAATGGATAGGAGTCCCAGGATCCCTGTGGCACGTGGAAAGGGACCCTGGGTCTCCCGCCTCATGTGGAGACGCGTCCCAATTGCCATGCCAAGATTCGAGGAGAATCCCGAGGTGTCCCTCGCACCTGGGCAGGAGTCCTGACGTCGCTGAACAAACACGTGTCTGGAAGGGCCTTCCCCGTCGTAACTCGAGAATATACCCCAGGTTCCGGCCGCAACTCGAGAAAAACCATGAGACTTCCCACTCACCCCGAGATGAGGCCCGATTCCCCTGCCCTGCGTGCAGAGCAATTCCGTGTTCCACATCAAACGTGAAAGGAGCCTTGATTTCCTTGATGGCACTCCAGAGAAAACCCAAGATCACTGTCTCAAGTCTAGAGGGATCCTGAGGTCACTGGAGCAACAAGAAAGGTCTCCGTGGACCCCAAATCAACTCGAGATGAGAGCTTAGTCCCTGGCTTCGACTCAAGAGGAATACCAACTTTCCACAAGCACCTCAAGAGGAGGCTTCTCTCAGCTACAGTTATGTGAGAGGCACCCTGAGTTTGTGGCCTCAAGTGGAATGGACACCGAGATGCTCTGACTCGAAGTAAGGCCGGATATCCCTGCAGTGAATTGAATGCAGGCTTGTCTTGCATCTCCCAAGAAGAAGGGATGTCTGAATCCCCTGTGGAGATGACAGAGAAAGACCGAGTTCTCCGCCTCATCGCGACCGGAGGCCTCACATCCTTTGAAAACTCGAGAGGTCCGCGGAGATCAATGCTTCCAAAGGAGACGATGTCTGACTCCTCTTGAAAATGGATAGGAGTCCCAGGATCCCTGTGGCACGTGGAAAGGGACCCTGGGTCTCCCGCCTCACGTGGAGACGCATCCCAATTGCCATGCCAAGACTCGTGGAGAATCCCGAGGTGTCCCTCGCACCTAGGCAGGAGTCCTGACGTCGCTGAACAAACACGAGTCTGGAAGGTCCCTCCCCGTCGTAACTCGAGAATATACCCCAGGTTCCGGCCGCAACTCAAGAAAAACCATGAGACTTACCCCTCGCCGCGAGATGTGGCCCGATTCCCCTGCCCTGCGTGCAGAGCAATTCCGTATTCCACATCAAACGTGAAAAGAGCCTTGATTTCCTTGATGGCACTCCAGAGAAAACCCAAGATCACTGTCTCAAGTCTAGAGGGATCCTGAGGTCACTGGAGCAACATGAAAGGGCTCTGTGGACCCCAAATCAACTCGAGATGAGAGCTTAGTCCCTGGCTTCGACTCAAGAGGAATACCGACTTTCCACAAGCACCTCAAGAGGAGGCTTCTCTCAGCTACAGGTATGTGAGAGGGACCGTGAGTTTGTGGCCTCAAGTGGAATGGACACCTAGATGCTCTGACTCGAAGTAAGGCCGGATATCCCTGCAGTGAATTGAATGCAGACTCGTCTTGCATCTCCCAAGACGAAGGGATGTCTGAATCCCCTATGGAGACCACAGAGAAAGACCAAGTCCTCCGCTTCATCGAGACCGGAGGCATCACATCCTTTTTAAACTCGAGAGGTCTGCGGAGGTCAATGCTTCCAAAGCAGACGATGCCTGACTCTTCTTGAAAATGGATAGGAGTCCCAGGATCCCTTTGGCACGTTGAAAGGGACCCTGGGTCTCCCGCCTCACGTGGAGACGCGTCCCAATTGCCATGCCAAGACTCGAGGAGAATCCCGAGGTGTCCCTCACACCTAGGCAGGAGTCCTGACGTCGCTGAACAAACACGTGTCTGGAAGGGCCCTCCCCGTCCTAACTCGAGAATATACCCCAGGTTCCAGCCTCAACTCGAGAAAAACCATGAGACTTCCCTCTCGCCGCGAGAAGAGGCCCGATTCCCCTGCAGTGCGTGCAGGGCAATTCCGTGTTCCACATCAAACGTGAAAGGAGCCTTGATTTCCTTGATGGCACTCCAGAGAAAACCCAAGATCACTGTCTCAAGTCTAGAGGGATCCTGAGGTCACTGGAGCAACATGAAAGGGCTGTGTGGACCCCAAATCAACTCGAGATGATAGCTTAGTCCCTGGCTTTGACTCAAGAGGAATACGAACTTTCCACAAGCACCTCAAGAGGAGGCTTCTCTCAGCTACAGGTATGTGAGAAGGACCCTGAGTTTGTGGCCTCAAGTGGAATGGACACCGAGATGCTCTGACTCGAAGTAAGGCCGGATATCCCTGCAGTGAATTGAATGCAGCCTCGTCTTGCATCTCCCAAGACGAAGGGATGTCTGAATCCCCTGTGGAGACCACAGAGAAAGACCTAGTTCTCCGCCTCATCGAGACCGGAGGCCTCACATCCTTTGAAAACTCGCGAGGTCCGCGGAGATCAATGCTTCCAAAGGAGACGATGCCTGACTCCTCTTGAAAATGGATAGGAGTCCCAGGATCCCTTTGGCACGTGGAAAGGGACCCTGGGTCTCCCGCCTCACGTGGAGACGCGTCCCAATTGCCATGCCAAGACTCGAGGAGAATCCCGAGGTGTCCCTCGCACCTAGGCAGGAGTCCTGACGTCGCTGAACAAACACGTGTCTGGAAGGGCCCTCCCCGTCGGAACTCGAGAATATACCCCAGGTTCCGGCCGCAACTCGAGAAAAACCATGAGACTTCCCCCTCACCCCGAGATGAGGCCCGATTCCCCTGCCCTGCGTGCAGAGCAATTCCGTGTTCCACATCAAACGTGAAAGGAGCCTTGATTTCCTTGATGGCACTCCAGAGAAAACCCAAGATCACTGTCTCAAGTCTAGAGGGATCCTGAGGTCACTGGAGCAACAAGAAAGGTCTCCGTGGACCCCAAATCAACTCGAGATGAGAGCTTAGTCCCTGGCTTCGACTCAAGAGGAATACCAACTTTCCACAAGCACCTCAAGAGGAGGCTTCTCTCAGCTACAGTTATGTGAGAGGCACCCTGAGTTTGTGGCCTCAAGTGGAATGGACACCAAGATGCTCTGACTCGAAGTAAGGCCGGATATCACTGCAGTGAATTGAATGCAGGCTCGTCTTGAATCTCCCAAGACGAAGGGATGTCTGAATCCCCTGTGGAGGCCACAGAGAAAGACCTAGTCCTCCGCCTCATCGCGACCGGAGGCCTCACATTCTTTGAAAACTCGACAGGTCCACGGAGATCAATGCTTCCAAAGGAGACGATGTCTGACTCCTCTTGAAAATGGATAGGAGTCCCAGGATCCCTGTGGCACGTGGAAAGGGACCCTGGGTCTCCCGCCTCACGTGGAGACGCGTCCCAATTGCCATGCCAAGATTCGAGGAGAATCCCGAGGTGTCCCTCGCACCTAGGCAGGGGTCCTGACGTCGCTGAACAAACACGTGTCTGGAAGGGCCCTCCCCGTCGTAACTCGAGAATATACCCCAGGTTCCGGCCGCAACTCGAGAAAAACCATGAGACTTCCCCCTCGCCGCGAGATGAGGCCCGATTCCCCTGCCCTGCGTGCAGACCAATTCCGTGTTCCACATCAAAAGTGAAAGGAGCCTTGATTTTCTTGATGGCACTCCAGAGAAAACCCAAGATCACTGTCTCAAGTCTAGAGGGATCCTGAGGTTACTGAAGCAACACGAAAGGGCTCCGTGGACCACAAATCAACTCGAGATGAGAGCTTAGTCCCTGGTTTCGACTCAAGAGGAATACCAACTTTTCACAAGCACCCCAATAGGAGGCTTCTCTCATTTACAGGTATGTGAGAGGGCCCGTGAGTTTGTGGCTTCAATTGGAATGGACACCTAGATGCTCTGACTCGAAGTAAGCCCGGATATCCCTGCAGTGAATTGAATGCAGGCTCGTCTTGCATCTCTCGACGAAGGGCTGTCTGAATCCCCTGTGGAGACCACAGAGAAAGACCTAGTCCTCCACCTCAACGCAACCGGAGGCCTCACATCCTTTGAAAACTCGAGAGGTACGCGGAGATCAATACTTCCGTAGGAGACGATGCCTGACTCCTCTTGAAAATGGATAGGAGTCCCAGGATCCCTGTGGCACGTGGAAAGGGACCCTGGGTGTCCCGCCTAACGTGGAGATGCGTCCCAATTGCCATGTCAAGACTCGAGGAGAATCCCGAGGTGTCCCTCGCACCTAGGCACGAGTCCTGACGTCGCTGAACAAACACGTGTCTGGAAGGGCCCTCCCCGTCGTAACTCGAGAATATACCCCAGGTTCCAGCCGCAACTCGAGAAAAACCATGAGACTTCCCCCTCGCCGCGAGATGAGGCCCGATTCCCCTGCACTGCGTGCAGAGCAATTCCGTGTTCCACATCAAACGTGAAAGGAGCCTTGATTTCCTTGATGGCACTCCAGAGAAAACCCAAGATCACTGTCTCAAGTCTAGAGGGATCCTGAGGTCACTGGAGCAACATGAAAGGGCTGTGTACACCCCAAATCAACTCGAGATGATAGCTTAGTCCCTGGCTTTGACTCAAGAGGAATACGAACTTTCCACAAGCACCTCAAGAGGAGGCTTCTCTCAGCTACAGGTATGTGAGAGGGACCCTGAGTTTGTGGCCTCAAGTGGAATGGACACCGAGATGCTCTGACTCGAAGTAAGGCCGGATATCCCTGCAGTGAATTGAATGCAGGCTCGTCTTGCATCTCCCAAGACGAAGGGATGTCTGAATCCCCTGTGGAGACCACAGAGAAAGACCTAGTTCTCCGCCTCATCGAGACCGGAGGCCTCACATCCTTTGAAAACTCGCGAGGTCCGCGGAGATCAATGCTTCCAAAGGAGACGATGCCTGACTCCTCTTGAAAATGGATAGGAGTCCCAGGATCCCTGTGGCACGTGGAAAGGGACCCTGGGTCTCCCGCCTCACGTGGAGACGCGTCCCAATTGCCATGCCAAGACTCGAGGAGAATCCCGAGGTGTCCCTCGCACCTAGGCAGGAGTCCTGACGTCGCTGAACAAACACGTGTCTGGAAGGGCCCTCCCCGTCGGAACTCGAGAATATACCCCAGGTTCCGGCCGCAACTCGAGAAAAACCATGAGACTTCCCCCTCACCCCGAGATGAGGCCCGATTCCCCTGCCCTGCGTGCAGAGCAATTCCGTGTTCCACATCAAACGTGAAAGGAGCCTTGATTTCCTTGATGGCACTCCAGAGAAAACCCAAGATCACTGTCTCAAGTCTAGAGGGATCCTGAGGTCACTGGAGCAACAAGAAAGGTCTCCGTGGACCCCAAATCAACTCGAGATGAGAGCTTAGTCCCTGGCTTCGACTCAAGAGGAATACCAACTTTCCACAAGCACCTCAAGAGGAGGCTTCTCTCAGCTACAGTTATGTGAGAGGCACCCTGAGTTTGTGGCCTCAAGTGGAATGGACACCAAGATGCTCTGACTCGAAGTAAGGCCGGATATCCCTGCAGTGAATTGAATGCAGGCTCGTCTTGCATCTCCCAAGACGAAGGGCTGTCTGAATCCCCTGTGGAGACCACAGAGAAAGACCTAGTCCTCCACCTCAACGCAACCGGAGGCCTCACATCCTTTGAAAACTCGAGAGGTCCGCGGAGATCAATACTTCCGTAGGAGACGATGCCTGACTCCTCTTGAAAATGGATAGGAGTCCCAGGATCCCTGTGGCACGTGGAAAGGGACCCTGGGTGTCCCGCCTAACGTGGAGACGCGTCCCAATTGCCATGCCAAGACTCGAGGAGAATCCCGAGGTGTCCCTCGCACCTAGGCACGAGTCCTGACGTCGCTGAACAAACACGTGTCTGGAAGGGCCCTCCCCGTCGTAACTCGAGAATATACCCCAGGTTCCGGCCGCAACTCGAGAAAAACCATGAGACTTCCCCCTCGCCGCGAGATGAGGCCCGATTCCCCTGCACTGCGTGCAGAGCAATTCCGTGTTCCACATCAAACGTGAAAGGAGCCTTGATTTCCTTGATGGCACTCCAGAGAAAACCCAAGTTCACTGTCTCAAGTCTATAGGGATCCTGAGGTCACTGGAGTAACACGAAAGGGCTCCGTGGACCACAAATCAACTCGAGATGAGAGCTTACTCCCTGGCTTCGACTCAAGAGGAATACCGACTTTCCACAAGCACCTGAAGAGGAGGCTTCTCGCAGCCACAGGTATGTGAGAGGGCCCCTGAGTTTGTGGCCTCAAGTGGAATGGTCATCGAGATGCTCTGACTCGAAGTAAGGCCGGATATCCCTGCAGTGAATTGAATGCAGGCTCGTCTTGCATCTCCCAAGATGAAGGGATGTCTGAATCCCCTGTGGAGACCGCAGAGAAAGACCGAGTTCTCCGCCTCATCGCGACCGGAGGCCTCACATCCTTTGAAAACTCGAGAGGTCCGCGGAGATCAATGCTTCCAAAGGAGACGATGCCTGACTACTCTTGAAAATGGATAGCAGTCCCAGGATCCCTGTGGCACGTGGAAACGGACCCTGGGTCTCCCGCCTCACGTGGAGACGCGTCCCAATTGCCATGCCAAGACTCGAGGAGAATACCGAGGTGTCCCTCGCACCTAGGCAGGAGTCCTGACGTCGCTGAACAAACAGGTGTCTGGAAGGGCCCTCCCCGTCGTAACTCGAGAATAGACCCCAGGTTCCGGCCGCAACTCGAGAAAAACCATGAGACTTCCCCCTCGCCGCGAGATGAGACCCGATTCCCCTGCAATGCGTGCAAAGCAATTCCGTGTTCCTCATCAAACGTGAAAGGAGCCTTGATTTCCTTGATGGCACTCCAGAGAAAACCCAAGATCACTGTCTCAAGTCTAGAGGGATCCTGAGGTCACTGGAGCAACACGAAAGGGCTCCGTGGACCCCAAATCAACTCGAGATGAGAGCTTAGTCCCTGGCTTCGAGTCAAGAGAAATACCAACTTTCCACAAGCACCTCAAGAGGAGGCTTCTCTCAGCTACAGGTATGTGAGAGGGACCGTGAGTTTGTGGCCTCAAGTGGAATGGACACCTAGATGCTCTGACTCGAAGTAAGGCTGGATATCCCTGCAGTGAATTGAATGCAGGCTCGTCTTGCATCTCCCAAGACCAAGGTATGTCTGAATCCCCTGTGGAGACCACAGAGAAAGACCTAATTCTCCGCCTCATCGCGACCGGAGGATTCACATCCTTTGAAAACTCGAGAGGTCCGCGGAGATCAATGCTTCCAAAGGAGACGATGCCTGACTCTTCTTGAAAATGGAAAGGCGTCCCAAGATTCCTGTGGCACGTGGAAAGGGACCCTGGGTCTCCCGCTTCACGTGGAGACGCGTCTCCATTGCCATGCCAAGACTCCAGGAGAATCCCGAGGTGTCCCTCGCACCTAGGCAGGAGTCCTGACGTCGCTGAACAAACAGGTGTCTGGAAGGGCCCTCCCCGTCCTAACTCGAGAATATACCCCAGGTTCCGGCCTCAACTCGAGAAAAACCATGAGACTTCCCCCTCGCCGCGAGAAGAGGCCCGATTCCCCTGCAGTGCGTGCAGAGCAATTCCGTGTTCCACATCAAACGTGAAAGGAGCCTTGATTTCCTTGATGGCACTCCAGAGAAAACCCAAGATCACTGTCTCAAGTCTAGAGGGATCCTGAGGTCACTGGAGCAACATGAAAGGGCTGTGTGGACCCCAAATCAACTCGAGATGATAGCTTAGTCCCTGGCTTTGACTCAAGAGGAATACGAACTTTCCACAAGCACCTCAAGAGGAGGCTTCTCTCAGCTACAGGTATGTGAGAGGGACCCTGAGTTTGTGGCCTCAAGTGGAATGGACACCGAGATGCTCTGACTCGAAGTAAGGCCGGATATCCCTGCAGTGAATTGAATGCAGGCTCGTCTTGCATCTCCCAAGACGAAGGGATGTCTGAATCCCCTGTGGAGGCCACAGAGAAAGACCTAGTTCTCCGCCTCATCGAGACCGGAGGCCTCACATCCTTTGAAAACTCGCGAGGTCCGCGGAGATCAATGCTTCCAAAGGAGACGATGCCTGACTCCTCTTGAAAATGGATAGGAGTCCCAGGATCCCTGTGGCACGTGGAAAGGGACCCTGGGTCTCCCGCCTCACGTGGAGACGCGTCCCAATTGCCATGCCAAGACTCGAGGAGAATCCCGAGGTGTCCCTCCCACCTAGGCAGGAGTCCTGACGTCGCTGAACAAACACGTGTCTGGAAGGGCCCTCCCCGTCGGAACTCGAGAATATACCCCAGGTTCCGGCCGCAACTCGAGAAAAACCATGAGACTTCCCCCTCACCCCGAGATGAGGCCCGATTCCCCTGCCCTGCGTGCAGAGCAATTCCGTGTTCCACATCAAACGTGAAAGGAGCCTTGATTTCCTTGATGGCACTCCAGAGAAAACCCAAGATCACTGTCTCAAGTCTAGAGGGATCCTGAGGTCACTGGAGCAACAAGAAAGGTCTCCGTGGACCCCAAATCAACTCGAGATGAGAGCTTAGTCCCTGGCTTCGACTCAAGAGGAATACCAACTTTCCACAAGCACCTCAAGAGGAGGCTTCTCTCAGCTACAGTTATGTGAGAGGCACCCTGAGTTTGTGGCCTCAAGTGGAATGGACACCAAGATGCTCTGACTCGAAGTAAGGCCGGATATCCCTGCAGTGAATTGAATGCAGGCTCGTCTTGAATCTCCCAAGACGAAGGGATGTCTGAATCCCCTGTGGAGGCCACAGAGAAAGACCTAGTCCTCCGCCTCATCGCGACCGGAGGCCTCACATTCTTTGAAAACTCGACAGGTCCACGGAGATCAATGCTTCCAAAGGAGACGATGTCTGACTCCTCTTGAAAACGGATAGGAGTCCCAGGATCCCTGTGGCACGTGGAAAGGGACCCTGGGTCTCCCGCCTCACGTGGAGACGCGTCCCAATTGCCATGCCAAGATTCGAGGAGAATCCCGAGGTGTCCCTCGCACCTAGGCAGGAGTCCTGACGTCGCTGAACAAACACGTGTCTGGAAGGGCCCTCCCCGTCGTAACTCGAGAATATACCCCAGATTCCGGCCGCAACTCGAGAAAAACCATGAGACTTCCCCCTCGCCGCGAGATGAGGCCCGATTCCCCTGCCCTGCGTGCAGACCAATTCCGTGTTCCACATCAAACGTGAAAGGAGCCTTGAATTTCTTGATGGCACTCCAGAGAAAACCCAAGATCACTGTCTCAAGTCTAGAGGGATCCTGAGGTCACTGAAGCAACACGAAAGGGCTCCGTGGACCACAAATCAACTCGAGATGACAGCTTAGTCCCTGGCTTCGACTCAAGAGGAATACCAACTTTTCACAAGCACCTCAATAGGAGGCTTCTCTCATTTACAGGTATGTCAGAGGGCCCGTGAGTTTGTGGCCTCAATTGGAATGGACACCGAGATGCTCTGACTCGAAGTAAGGCCGGATATCCCTGCAGTGAATTGAATGCAGGCTCGTCTTGCATCTCCCAAGACGAAGGGCTGTCTGAATCCCCTGTGGAGACCACAGAGAAAGACCTAGTCCTTCACCTCAACGCAACCGGAGGCCTCACATCCTTTGAAAACTCGAGAGGTCCGCGGAGATCACTACTTCCGTAGGAGACGATGCCTGACTCCTCTTGAAAATGGATAGGAGTCCCAGGATCCCTGTGGCACGTGGAAAGGGACCCTGGGTGTCCCGCCTAACGTGGAGACGCGTCCCAATTGCCATGCCAAGACTCGAGGAGAATCCCGAGGTGTCCCTCGCACCTAGGCAAGAGTCCTGACGTCGCTGAACAAACACGTGTCTGGAAGGGCCCTCCCCGTCGTAACTCGAGAATATACCCCAGGTTCCGGCCGCAACTCGAGAAAAACCATGAGACTTCCCCCTCGCCGCGAGATGAGGCCCGATTCCCCTGCACTGCGTGCAGAGCAATTCCGTGTTCCACATCAAACGTGAAAGGAGCCTTGATTTCCTTGATGGCACTCCAGAGAAAACCCAAGTTCACTGTCTCAAGTCTAGAGGGATCCTGAGGTCACTGGAGCAACATGAAAGTGCTCCGTGGACCCAAAATCAACTCGAGATGAGAGCTTAGTCCCTGGCTTCGACTCAAGAGGAATACCGACTTTCCACAAGCACCTGAAGAGGAGGCTTCTCTCAGCTACAGGTATGTGGGAGGGACGCTGAGTTTGTGGCCTCAAGCGGAATGGACACCTAGATGCTCTGACTCGAAGTAAGGCTGGATATCCCTGCAGTGAATTGAATGCAGACTCGTCTTGCATCTCCCAAGACGAAGGGATGTCTGAATCCCCTGTGGAGACCACAGAGAAAGACCTAGTCCTCCGCCTCATCGAGACCGGAGGCATCACATCCTTTGAAAACTCGACAGGTCTGCGGAGGTCAATGCTTCCAAAGGAGATGATGCCTAACTCCTCTTGAAAATGGATAGGAGTCCCAGGATCACTGTGGCACTTGGAAAGGGACACTGGGTCTCCCGCCTCACGTGGAGACGGGTCCCAATTGCCATGCCAAGACTCGAGGAGAATCCCGAGGTGTCCCTCGCACCTAGGCAGGAGTAGTGACGTCGCTGAACAAACACGTGTCTGGAAGGGCCCTCCCCGTCGTAACTTGAGAATATACCCCAGGTTCCGGCCGCAACTCGAGAAAAACCATGAGACTTCCCACTCGCCGCGAGATGAGGCCTGATTCCCCGGCCCTGCATGCAGAGCAATTCCGTATTCCACATCAAAAATGAAAGGAGCCTTGATTTCCTTGATGGCACTCCAGAGAAAACCCAAGATCACTGTCTCAAGTCTAGAGGGATCCTGAGGTCACTGGAGCAACAAGAAAGGGCTCCGTGGACCCCAAATCAACTCGAGATGAGAGCTTAGTAACTGGCTTCGACTCAAGTGGAATACCAACTTTCCACAAGCACCTCAAGAGGAGGCTTCTCTCAGCTACAGGTATGTGAGAGGGCCCCTGAGATTGTGGCCTCAAGTGGAATGGACACAGAGATGCTCTGACTCGAAGTAATGCCGGATATCCCAACAGTGAATTGAATGCAGGCTCGTCTTGCATCTCCCAAGACGAAGGGATGTCTGAATCCCCTGTGGAGACCACAGAGAAGGACCTAATTCTCCGCCTCATCGCGAGCGGAGGCCTCACATCCTTTGAAAACGCGAGAGGTCCGCGGAGATCAATACTTCCAAAGGAGACGATGCCTGACTCCTCTTGAAAATGGATAGGAGTCCCAGGATCCCTGTGGCACATGGAAAGTGACCCTGGGTCTCCCGCCTCACGTGGAGACGCGTCCCAATTGCCATGCCAAGACTCGAGGAGAATCCCGAGGTGTCCCTCGCACCTAGGCAGGAGACCTGACGTCGCTGAACAAACACGTGTCTGGAAGGGCCCTCCCCGTCGTTACTCGAGAATATACCCCAGGTTCCGGCCGCAACTCGAGAAAAACCATGAGATTTCCCCCTCGCCGCGAGATGAGGCCCGATTCCCCTGCCCTGCGTGCAGAGTAATTCCGTATTCCACATCAAAAATGAAAGGAGCCTTGATTTCCTTGATGGCACTCCAGAGAAAACCCAAGATCACTGTCTCAAGTCTAGAGGGATCCTGAGGTCACTGTAGCAACACGAAAGGGCTCCGTGGACCCCAAATCAACTCGAGATGAGAGCTTAGTCCCTTGCTTCGACTCAAGAGGAATACCAACTTTCCACAAGCACCTCAAGAGGAGGCTTCTCTCAGCTACAGGTATGTGAGAGGGCCCCTGAGTTTGTGGCCTCAAGTGGAATGGACACCGAGATGCTCTGACTTGAAGTAAGGCCAGATATCCCTGCAGTGAATTGAATGCACGCTCGTCTTGCATCTCCCACGACGAAGGGATGTCTGAATCCCCTGTGGAGAGCAAAGAGAAAGACCTAATTCTCCGCCTCATCGCGAGCGGAGGCCTCACATCCTTTGAAAACTCGAGAGGTCCGCGGAGATCAATGCTTCCAAAGGAGACGATGCCTGACTCCTCTTGAAAATGGATAGGAGTCCCAGAATCACTGTGACACGTGGAAAGGGACCCTGGGGCTCCCGCCTAACTTGGAGACGTGTCCCAATTTCCATGCCAAGACTCGAGGAGAATCCCGAGGTGTCCCTCGCACCTAGGTAGGTGTCCTGACGTCGCTGAACAAACACGTGTCTGGAAGGGCCCTCCCCGTCGTAACTCGAGAATATACCCCATGTTCCGGCCGCAACTCGAGAAAAACCATGAGACTTCCCCCTCGCCGTGAGATGAGGCCCGATTCCTCTGCACTGCGTGCAGAGCAATTCCGTGTTCCACATCAAACGTGAAAGGAGCCTTGATTTCCTTGATGGCACTCCAGAGAAAAATCAAGATCACTGTCTCAAGTCTAGAGGGATCCTGAGGTCACTGGAGCAACATGAAAGGGCTCCGTGGACCCCAAATCAACTCGAGATGAGAGCTTAGTCCCTGGCTTCGACTCAAGAGGAATACCAACTTTCCACAAGCACCTCAAGAGGAGGCTTCTCTCAGCTACAGGTATGTGAGAGGGACCCTGAGTTTGTGGCCTCAAGTGGAATGGACACCGAGATGCTCTGACTCGAAGTAAGGCTGGATATCCCTGCAGTGAATTGAATGCAGGCTCGTCTTGCATCTCCCAAGATGAAGGGATGTCTGAATCCCCTGTGGAGACCACCGAGAAAGACCTAGTCCTCCGCCTCATCGCGAGCGGAGGCCTCACATCCTTTGAAAACTCGAGAGGTACGCGGAGATCAATACTTCCAAAGGAGACGATGCCTGACTCCTCTTGAAAATGGATAGGAGTCCCAGGATTCCTGTGGCACGTGGAAAGGGACCCTGGGTCTCCCGCCTCACGTGGAGACGCGTCCCAATTGCCATGCCAAGACTCGAGGAGAATCCTGAGGTGTCCCTCGCTCCTAGGCAGGAGTCCTGACGTCGCTGAACAAACACGTGTCTGGAAGGGCCTTCCCCGTCGTAACTCGAGAATATACCCAAGGTTCCGGCCGCAACTCGAGAAAAACCATGAGACTTCCCCATCGCCGGGAGATGAGGCCCGATTCCCCAGCACTGCGTGCAGAGCAATTCCGTGTTCCACATCAAACGTGAAAAGAGCCTTGATTTCCTTGATGGCACTCCAGAGAAACCCCAAGATCACTGTCTCAAGTCTAGAGGGATCCTGAGGTCCCTGGAGCAACATGAAAGGGCTCCGTGGACCCCAAATCAACTCGAGATGAGAGCTTAGTCCCTGGCTTCGACTCAAGAGGAATACCGACTTTCCACAAGCACCACAAGATGAGGCTTCTCTCAGCTACAGGTATGTGAGAGGGACCCTGACTTTGTGGCCTCAAGTGGAATGGACACGTAGATGCTCTGACTCGAAGTAAGGCCGGATATCCCAATAGTGAATTGAATGCAGGCTCGTCTTGCATCTCCCAAGACGAAGGGATGTCTGAATCCCCTGTGGAGACCGCAGAGAAAGACCGAGTTCTCCGCCTCATCGCGACCGGAGGCCTCACTTCCTTTGAAAACTCGAGAGGTCCGCGGAGATCAATGCTTCCAAAGGAGACGATGCCTGACTCCTCTTGAAAATGGATAGGAGTCCCAGGATCCCTGTGGCACGTGGAAAGGGACCCTGGGTCTTCCGCCTCACGTGGAGACGCGTCCCAATTGCCATGCCAAGACTCAAGGAGAATCCCGAGGTGTCCCTCGCACCTAGGCAGGAGTCCTGACGTCGCTGAACAAACACGTGTCTGGAAGGGCCCTCCCGTCGTAACTCGAGAATATACCCCAGGTTCCGGCCGCAACTCGAGAAAAACAATGAGACTTCCCCCTCGCCGCGAGATGAGACCCGATTCCCCTGCAATGCATGCAAAGCAATTCCGTGTTCCTCATCAAACGTGAAAGGAGCCTTGATTTCCTTGATGGCACTCCAGAGAAAACCCAAGATCACTGTCTCAAGTCTAGAGGGATCCTGAGGTCACTGGAGCAACCCGAAAGGGCTCCGTGGACCCCAAATCAACTCGAGGTGAGAGCTTAGTCCCTGGCTTCGAGTCAAGAGAAATACCAACTTTCCACAGGCACCTCAAGAGGAGGCTTCTCTCAGCTACAGGTATGTGAGAGGGACCCTGAGTTTGTGGCCTCAAGTGGAATGGACACCGAGATGCTCTGACTCGAACTAAGGCCAGATATCCCTGCAGTGAATTGAATGCAGGCTCGTCTTGCATCTCCCAAGACGAAGGAATGTCTGAATCCCCTGTGGAGACCACAGAGATAGACCTAGTCCTCCGCCTCATCGCGACCGGAGGCCTCACATCCTTTGAAAACTCGAGAGGTCTGCAGAGATCAATGCTTCCAAAGGAGACGATGCCCGACTCCTCTTGAAAATGGATAGGAGTCCCAGGATCCCTGTGGCACGTGGAAAGGGAATCCTGGGTCTCCCGCCTCACGTGGAGACGCATCCCAATTGCCATGCCAAGACTTGAGGAGAATCCCGAGGTGTCCCTCGCACCTAGGCAGAAGTCCTGACGTCGCTGAAAAAACACGTGTCTGGAAGGGCCCTCCCCGTCGTAACTCGAGAATATACCCCAGGTTCCGGCCGCAACTCGAGAAAAACCATGAGACTTCCCCCTCGCCGCGAGATGAGGCCCGATTCCCCTGCCCTGCGTGCAGTGCAATTCCGTATTCTACATCAAAAGTGAAAGGAGCCTTGATTTCCTTGATGGCACTCCAGAGAAAACCCAGAATCACTGTCTCAAGTCTACAGGGATCCTGAGGTCACTGTAGCAACAGGAAAGGGCTCCGTGGACCCCAAATCAACTCGAGGTGAGAGCTTAGTCCCTGGCTTCGACTCAAGAGGAATGCCAATTTTCCACAAGCATCTCAAGAGGAGGATTCTCTCAGCTACAGGTATGTGAGAGGGACCCTGAGTTTGTGGCCTCAATTGGAATGGACACAGAGATGCTCTGACTCGAAGTAAGGCCGGATATCCCTGCAGTGAATTGAATGCAGGCTCGTCTTGCATCTCCCAAGACGAAGGGTTGTCTGAATCCCCTGTGGAGACCACAGAGAAAGACCTAGTCCTCCGCCTCCTCGTGACCGGAGGCCTCCTATTCTTTGAAAACTCGAGAGGTCCGCTGAGATCAATACTTCCGAAGGAGACGATGCCTGACTCCTCTTGAAAATGGATAGGAGTCCCAGGATATCTGTGGCACGTGGTAAGGGACCCTGGGTCTCCCGCCTCACGTGGTGACGCGTCCCAATTGCAATGCAAAGACTCGATTAGAATCCCGAGGTGTCTCTCGCACCTAGGCAGGGGTCCTGACGTCGCTGAACAAACACGTGTCTGGAAGGTCCCTCCCCGTCGTAACTCGAGAATATACCCCAGGTTCCGGCCGCAACTCGAGAAAAACCATGAGACTTCCCCCTCGCCGCGAGATGAGGCCCGATTCCCCTGCCCTTTGTGCAGACCAATTCCGTGTTCCACATCAAAAGTGAAAGGAGCCTTGATTTTCTTGATGGCACTCCAGAGAAAACCCAAGATTACTGTCTCTAGTCTAGAGGGATCCTGAGGTCACTGAAGCAACACGAAAGGGCTCCGTGGACCCCAAATCAACTCGAGATGAGAGCTTAGTCCCTGGCTTCGACTCAAGAGGAATACCAACTTTTCACAAGCACCTCAATAGGAGGCTTCTCTCATTTACAGGTATGTGAGAGGGCCCGTGAGTTTGTGGCCTCAATTGGAATGGACACCGAGATGCTCTGACTCGAAGTAAGGCCGGATATCCCTGCAGTGAATTGAATGCAGGCTCGTCTTGCATCTCCCAAGACGAAGGCCTGTCTGAATCCCCTGTGGAGACCACAGAGAAAGACCTAGTCCTCCACCTCAACGCAACCGGAGGCCTCACATCCTTTTAAAACTCGAGAGGTCCGCGGAGATCAATATTTCCGAAGGAGACGATGCCTGACTC
This sequence comes from Dama dama, assembly GCF_033118175.1. Taxonomy (NCBI): domain Eukaryota; kingdom Metazoa; phylum Chordata; class Mammalia; order Artiodactyla; family Cervidae; genus Dama; species Dama dama. The sequence continues at coordinate 7,330,889 of NC_083712.1, read as the reverse complement.
CTCTTGAAAATGGATAGGAGTCCCAGGATCCCTGTGGCACGTGGAAAGGGAACCTGGGTGTCCCGCCTAACGTGGAGACGCGTCCCAATTGCCATGCCAAGACTCGAGGAGAATCCCGAGGTGTCCCTCGCACCTAGGCACGAGTCCTGACGTCGCTGAACAAACACGTGTCTGGAAGGGCCCTCCCCGTCGTAACTCGAGAATATACCCCAGGTTCCGGCCGCAACTCGAGAAAAACCATGAGACTTCCCCCTCGCCGCGAGATGAGGCCCGATTCCCCTGCACTGCGTGTAGAGCAATTCCATGTTCCACATCAAACGTGAAAGGAGCCTTGATTTCCTTGATGGCACTCCAGAGAAAACCCAAGTTCACTGTCTCAAGTCTAGAGGGATCCTGAGGTCACTGGAGCAACAGGAAACGGCTCCGGGGACCACAAATCAACTCGAGATGAGAGCTTACTCCCTGGCTTCGACTCAAGAGGAATACCGACTTTCCACAAGCACCTGAAGAGGAGGCTTCTCGCAGCCACAGGTATGTGAGAGGGCCCCTGAGTGTGTGGCCTCAAGTGGAATGGTCATCGAGATGCTCTGACTCGAAGTAAGGCCGGATATCCCTGCAGTGAATTGAATGCAGGCTCGTCTTGCATCTCCCAAGATGAAGGGATGTCTGAATCCCCTGTGGAGACCGCAGAGAAAGACCGAGTTCTCCGCCTCATCGCGACCGGAGGCCTCACATCCTTTGAAAACTCGAGAGGTCCGCGGAGATCAATGCTTCCAAAGGAGACGATGCCTGACTACTCTTGAAAATGGATAGCAGTCCCAGGATCCCTGTGGCACGTGGAAACGGACCCTGGGTCTCCCGCCTCACGTGGAGACGCGTCCCAATTGCCATGCCAAGACTCGAGGAGAATACCGAGGTGTCCCTCGCACCTAGGCAGGAGTCCTGACGTCGCTGAACAAACAGGTGTCTGGAAGGGCCCTCCCCGTCGTAACTCGAGAATATACCCCAGGTTCCGGCCGCAACTCGAGAAAAACCATGAGACTTCCCCCTCGCCGCGAGATGAGGCCCGATTCCCCTGCCCTGCGTGCAGAGCAATTCCGTATTCCACATCAAAAGTGAAAGGAGCCTTGATTTCCTTGATGGCACTCCAGAGAAAACCCAGGATCACTGTCTCAAGTCTAGAGGGATCCTGAGGTCACTGTAGCAACACGAAAGGAGTCCGTGGACCCCAAATCAACTCGAGATGAGAGCTTAGTCCCTGGCTTCGACTCAAGAGGAATACCAACTTTCCACAAGCACCTCAAGAGGAGGCTTCTCTCAGCTACAGGTAAGTGACAGGGCCCCTGAGTTTGTGGCCTCAAGTGGAATGGACACCGAGATGCTCTGACTCGAAGTAAGGCCGGATATCCCTGCAGTGAATTGAATGCAGGCTCGTCTTGCATCTCCCAAGATGAAGGGATGTCTGAATCCCCTATGGAGACCACAGAGATAGACCTAGTCCTCCGCCTCATCGCGACCGGAGGCCTCACATCCTTTGAAAACTCGAGAGGTCTGCAGAGATCAATGCTTCCAAAGGAGATGATGCCTAACTCCTCTTGAAAATGGATAGGAGTCCCAGGATCACTGTGGCACTTGGAAAGGGACACTGGGTCTCCCGCCTCACGTGGAGACGGGTCCCAATTGCCATGCCAAGACTCGAGGAGAATCCCGAGGTGTCCCTCGCACCTAGGCAGGAGTAGTGACGTCGCTGAACAAACACGTGTCTGGAAGGGCCCTCCCCGTCGTAACTTGAGAATATACCCCAGGTTCCGGCCGCAACTCGAGAAAAACCATGAGACTTCCCACTCGCCGCGAGATGAGGCCTGATTCCCCGGCCCTGCATGCAGAGCAATTCCGTATTCCACATCAAAAATGAAAGGAGCCTTGATTTCCTTGATGGCACTCCAGAGAAAACCCAAGATCACTGTCTCAAGTCTAGAGGGATCCTGAGGTCACTGGAGCAACAAGAAAGGGCTCCGTGGACCCCAAATCAACTCGAGATGAGAGATTAGTAACTGGCTTCGACTCAAGTGGAATACCAACTTTCCACAAGCACCTCAAGAGGAGGCTTCTCTCAGCTACAGGTATGTGAGAGGGCCCCTGAGATTGTGGCCTCAAGTGGAATGGACACAGAGATGCTCTGACTCGAAGTAATGCCGGATATCCCAACAGTGAATTGAATGCAGGCTCGTCTTGCATCTCCCAAGACGAAGGGATGTCTGAATCCCCTGTGGAGACCACAGAGAAGGACCTAATTCTCCGCCTCATCGCGAGCGGAGGCCTCACATCCTTTGAAAACGCGAGAGGTCCGCGGAGATCAATACTTCCAAAGGAGACGATGCCTGACTCCTCTTGAAAATGGATAGGAGTCCCAGGATCCCTGTGGCACATGGAAAGTGACCCTGGGTCTTCCGCCTCACGTGGAGACGCGTCCCAATTGCCATGCCAAGACTCGAGGAGAATCCCGAGGTGTCCCTCGCACCTAGGCAGGAGACCTGACGTCGCTGAACAAACACGTGTCTGGAAGGGCCCTCCCCGTCGTTACTCGAGAATATACCCCAGGTTCCGGCCGCAACTCGAGAAAAACCATGAGATTTCCCCCTCGCCGCGAGATGAGGCCCGATTCCCCTGCCCTGCGTGCAGAGTAATTCCGTATTCCACATCAAAAATGAAAGGAGCCTTGATTTCCTTGATGGCACTCCAGAGAAAACCCAAGATCACTGTCTCAAGTCTAGAGGGATCCTGAGGTCACTGTAGCAACACGAAAGGGCTCCGTGGACCCCAAATCAACTCGAGATGAGAGCTTAGTCCCTTGCTTCGACTCAAGAGGAATACCAACTTTCCACAAGCACCTCAAGAGGAGGCTTCTCTCAGCTACAGGTATGTGAGAGGGCCCCTGAGTTTGTGGCCTCAAGTGGAATGGACACCGAGATGCTCTGACTTGAAGTAAGGCCAGATATCCCTGCAGTGAATTGAATGCACGCTCGTCTTGCATCTCCCACGACGAAGGGATGTCTGAATCCCCTGTGGAGAGCAAAGAGAAAGACCTAATTCTCCGCCTCATCGCGAGCGGAGGCCTCACATCCTTTGAAAACTCGAGAGGTCCGCGGAGATCAATGCTTCCAAAGGAGACGATGCCTGACTCCTCTTGAAAATGGATAGGAGTCCCAGAATCACTGTGACACGTGGAAAGGGACCCTGGGGCTCCCGCCTAACTTGGAGACGTGTCCCAATTTCCATGCCAAGACTCGAGGAGAATCCCGAGGTGTCCCTCGCACCTAGGTAGGTGTCCTGACGTCGCTGAACAAACACGTGTCTGGAAGGGCCCTCCCCGTCGTAACTCGAGAATATACCCCATGTTCCGGCCGCAACTCGAGAAAAACCATGAGACTTCCCCCTCGCCGTGAGATGAGGCCCGATTCCTCTGCACTGCGTGCAGAGCAATTCCGTGTTCCACATCAAACGTGAAAGGAGCCTTGATTTCCTTGATGGCACTCCAGAGAAAAATCAAGATCACTGTCTCAAGTCTAGAGGGATCCTGAGGTCACTGGAGCAACATGAAAGGGCTCCGTGGACCCCAAATCAACTCGAGATGAGAGCTTAGTCCCTAGCTTCGAGTTAAGTGGAATACCAACTTTCCACAAGAACCTCAAGAGGAGGCTTCTCTCAGCTACAGGTATGTGAGAGGGACCCTGAGTATGTGGCCTCAAGTGGAATGGACACCGAGATGCTCTGACTCGAAGTAAGGCTGGATATCCCTGCAGTGAATTGAATGCAGGCTCGTCTTGCATCTCCCAAGATGAAGGGATGTCTGAATCCCCTGTGGAGACCACCGAGAAAGACCTAGTCCTCCGCCTCATCGCGAGCGGAGGCCTCACATCCTTTGAAAACTCGAGAGGTACGCGGAGATCAATACTTCCAAAGGAGACGATGCCTGACTCCTCTTGAAAATGGATAGGAGTCCCAGGATTCCTGTGGCACGTGGAAAGGGACCCTGGGTCTCCCGCCTCACGTGGAGACGCGTCCCAATTGCCATGCCAAGACTCGAGGAGAATCCTGAGGTGTCCCTCGCTCCTAGGCAGGAGTCCTGACGTCGCTGAACAAACACGTGTCTGGAAGGGCCTTCCCCGTCGTAACTCGAGAATATACCCAAGGTTCCGGCCGCAACTCGAGAAAAACCATGAGACTTCCCCATCGCCGGGAGATGAGGCCCGATTCCCCAGCACTGCGTGCAGAGCAATTCCGTGTTCCACATCAAACGTGAAAAGAGCCTTGATTTCCTTGATGGCACTCCAGAGAAACCCCAAGATCACTGTCTCAAGTCTAGAGGGATCCTGAGGTCCCTGGAGCAACATGAAAGGGCTCCGTGGACCCCAAATCAACTCGAGATGAGAGCTTAGTCCCTGGCTTCGACTCAAGAGGAATACCGACTTTCCACAAGCACCACAAGATGAGGCTTCTCTCAGCTACAGGTATGTGAGAGGGACCCTGACTTTGTGGCCTCAAGTGGAATGGACACGTAGATGCTCTGACTCGAAGTAAGGCCGGATATCCCAATAGTGAATTGAATGCAGGCTCGTCTTGCATCTCCCAAGACGAAGGGATGTCTGAATCCCCTGTGGAGACCGCAGAGAAAGACCGAGTTCTCCGCCTCATCGCGACCGGAGGCCTCACTTCCTTTGAAAACTCGAGAGGTCCGCGGAGATCAATGCTTCCAAAGGAGACGATGCCTGACTCCTCTTGAAAATGGATAGGAGTCCCAGGATCCCTGTGGCACGTGGAAAGGGACCCTGGGTCTTCCGCCTCACGTGGAGACGCGTCCCAATTGCCATGCCAAGACTCAAGGAGAATCCCGAGGTGTCCCTCGCACCTAGGCAGGAGTCCTGACGTCGCTGAACAAACACGTGTCTGGAAGGGCCCTCCCGTCGTAACTCGAGAATATACCCCAGGTTCCGGCCGCAACTCGAGAAAAACAATGAGACTTCCCCCTCGCCGCGAGATGAGACCCGATTCCCCTGCAATGCATGCAAAGCAATTCCGTGTTCCTCATCAAACGTGAAAGGAGCCTTGATTTCCTTGATGGCACTCCAGAGAAAACCCAAGATCACTGTCTCAAGTCTAGAGGGATCCTGAGGTCACTGGAGCAACCCGAAAGGGCTCCGTGGACCCCAAATCAACTCGAGGTGAGAGCTTAGTCCCTGGCTTCGAGTCAAGAGAAATACCAACTTTCCACAGGCACCTCAAGAGGAGGCTTCTCTCAGCTACAGGTATGTGAGAGGGACCCTGAGTTTGTGGCCTCAAGTGGAATGGACACCGAGATGCTCTGACTCGAACTAAGGCCAGATATCCCTGCAGTGAATTGAATGCAGGCTCGTCTTGCATCTCCCAAGACGAAGGAATGTCTGAATCCCCTGTGGAGACCACAGAGATAGACCTAGTCCTCCGCCTCATCGCGACCGGAGGCCTCACATCCTTTGAAAACTCGAGAGGTCTGCAGAGATCAATGCTTCCAAAGGAGACGATGCCCGACTCCTCTTGAAAATGGATAGGAGTCCCAGGATCCCTGTGGCACGTGGAAAGGGAATCCTGGGTCTCCCGCCTCACGTGGAGACGCATCCCAATTGCCATGCCAAGACTTGAGGAGAATCCCGAGGTGTCCCTCGCACCTAGGCAGAAGTCCTGACGTCGCTGAAAAAACACGTGTCTGGAAGGGCCCTCCCCGTCGTAACTCGAGAATATACCCCAGGTTCCGGCCGCAACTCGAGAAAAACCATGAGACTTCCCCCTCGCCGCGAGATGAGGCCCGATTCCCCTGCCCTGCGTGCAGTGCAATTCCGTATTCTACATCAAAAGTGAAAGGAGCCTTGATTTCCTTGATGGCACTCCAGAGAAAACCCAGAATCACTGTCTCAAGTCTACAGGGATCCTGAGGTCACTGTAGCAACAGGAAAGGGCTCCGTGGACCCCAAATCAACTCGAGGTGAGAGCTTAGTCCCTGGCTTCGACTCAAGAGGAATGCCAATTTTCCACAAGCATCTCAAGAGGAGGATTCTCTCAGCTACAGGTATGTGAGAGGGACCCTGAGTTTGTGGCCTCAATTGGAATGGACACAGAGATGCTCTGACTCGAAGTAAGGCCGGATATCCCTGCAGTGAATTGAATGCAGGCTCGTCTTGCATCTCCCAAGACGAAGGGTTGTCTGAATCCCCTGTGGAGACCACAGAGAAAGACCTAGTCCTCCGCCTCCTCGTGACCGGAGGCCTCCTATTCTTTGAAAACTCGAGAGGTCCGCTGAGATCAATACTTCCGAAGGAGACGATGCCTGACTCCTCTTGAAAATGGATAGGAGTCCCAGGATATCTGTGGCACGTGGTAAGGGACCCTGGGTCTCCCGCCTCACGTGGTGACGCGTCCCAATTGCAATGCAAAGACTCGATTAGAATCCCGAGGTGTCTCTCGCACCAAGGCAGGGGTCCTGACGTCGCTGAACAAACACGTGTCTGGAAGGTCCCTCCCCGTCGTAACTCGAGAATATACCCCAGGTTCCGGCCGCAACTCGAGAAAAACCATGAGACTTCCCCCTCGCCGCGAGATGAGGCCCGATTCCCCTGCCCTTTGTGCAGACCAATTCCGTGTTCCACATCAAAAGTGAAAGGAGCCTTGATTTTCTTGATGGCACTCCAGAGAAAACCCAAGATTACTGTCTCTAGTCTAGAGGGATCCTGAGGTCACTGAAGCAACACGAAAGGGCTCCGTGGACCCCAAATCAACTCGAGATGAGAGCTTAGTCCCTGGCTTCGACTCAAGAGGAATACCAACTTTTCACAAGCACCTCAATAGGAGGCTTCTCTCATTTACAGGTATGTGAGAGGGCCCGTGAGTTTGTGGCCTCAATTGGAATGGACACCGAGATGCTCTGACTCGAAGTAAGGCCGGATATCCCTGCAGTGAATTGAATGCAGGCTCGTCTTGCATCTCCCAAGACGAAGGCCTGTCTGAATCCCCTGTGGAGACCACAGAGAAAGACCTAGTCCTCCACCTCAACGCAACCGGAGGCCTCACATCCTTTTAAAACTCGAGAGGTCCGCGGAGATCAATATTTCCGAAGGAGACGATGCCTGACTCCTCTTGAAAATGGATAGGAGTCCCAGGATCCCTGTGGCACGTGGAAAGGGAACCTGGGTGTCCCGCCTAACGTGGAGACGCGTCCCAATTGCCATGCCAAGACTCGAGGAGAATCCCGAGGTGTCCCTCGCACCTAGGCACGAGTCCTGACGTCGCTGAACAAACACGTGTCTGGAAGGGCCCTCCCCGTCGTAACTCGAGAATATACCCCAGGTTCCGGCCGCAACTCGAGAAAAACCATGAGACTTCCCCCTCGCCGCGAGATGAGGCCCGATTCCCCTGCACTGCGTGTAGAGCAATTCCATGTTCCACATCAAACGTGAAAGGAGCCTTGATTTCCTTGATGGCACTCCAGAGAAAACCCAAGTTCACTGTCTCAAGTCTAGAGGGATCCTGAGGTCACTGGAGCAACAGGAAACGGCTCCGGGGACCACAAATCAACTCGAGATGAGAGCTTACTCCCTGGCTTCGACTCAAGAGGAATACCGACTTTCCACAAGCACCTGAAGAGGAGGCTTCTCGCAGCCACAGGTATGTGAGAGGGCCCCTGAGTGTGTGGCCTCAAGTGGAATGGTCATCGAGATGCTCTGACTCGAAGTAAGGCCGGATATCCCTGCAGTGAATTGAATGCAGGCTCGTCTTGCATCTCCCAAGATGAAGGGATGTCTGAATCCCCTGTGGAGACCGCAGAGAAAGACCGAGTTCTCCGCCTCATCGCGACCGGAGGCCTCACATCCTTTGAAAACTCGAGAGGTCCGCGGAGATCAATGCTTCCAAAGGAGACGATGCCTGACTACTCTTGAAAATGGATAGCAGTCCCAGGATCCCTGTGGCACGTGGAAACGGACCCTGGGTCTCCCGCCTCACGTGGAGACGCGTCCCAATTGCCATGCCAAGACTCGAGGAGAATACCGAGGTGTCCCTCGCACCTAGGCAGGAGTCCTGACGTCGCTGAACAAACAGGTGTCTGGAAGGGCCCTCCCCGTCGTAACTCGAGAATATACCCCAGGTTCCGGCCGCAACTCGAGAAAAACCATGAGACTTCCCCCTCGCCGCGAGATGAGGCCCGATTCCCCTGCCCTGCGTGCAGAGCAATTCCGTATTCCACATCAAAAGTGAAAGGAGCCTTGATTTCCTTGATGGCACTCCAGAGAAAACCCAGGATCACTGTCTCAAGTCTAGAGGGATCCTGAGGTCACTGTAGCAACACGAAAGGAGTCCGTGGACCCCAAATCAACTCGAGATGAGAGCTTAGTCCCTGGCTTTGACTCAAGAGGAATACGAACTTTCCACAAGCACCTCAAGAGGAGGCTTCTCTCAGCTACAGGTATGTGAGAGGGACCCTGAGTTTGTGGCCTCAAGTGGAATGGACACCGAGATGCTCTGACTCGAAGTAAGGCCGGATATCCCTGCAGTGAATTGAATGCAGGCTCGTCTTGCATCTCCCAAGACGAAGGGATGTCTGAATCCCCTGTGGAGACCACAGAGAAAGACCTAGTTCTCCGCCTCATCGAGACCGGAGGCCTCACATCCTTTGAAAACTCGCGAGGTCCGCGGAGATCAATGCTTCCAAAGGAGACGATGCCTGACTCCTCTTGAAAATGGATAGGAGTCCCAGGATCCCTGTGGCACGTGGAAAGGGACCCTGGGTCTCCCGCCTCACGTGGAGACGCGTCCCAATTGCCATGCCAAGACTCGAGGAGAATCCCGAGGTGTCCCTCGCACCTAGGCAGGAGCCCTGATGTCGCTGAACAAACACGTGTCTGGAAGGGCCCTCCCCGTCGTAACTCGAGAATATACCCCAGGTTCCGGCCTCAACTCGAGAAAAACCATGAGACTTCCCCCTCACCCCGAGATGAGGCCCGATTCCCCTGCCCTGCGTGCAGAGCAATTCCGTGTTCCACATCAAACGTGAAAGGAGCCTTGATTTCCTTGATGGCACTCCAGAGAAAACCCAAGATCACTGTCTCAAGTCTAGAGGGATCCTGAGGTCACTGGAGCAACAAGAAAGGTCTCCGTGGACCCCAAATCAACTCGAGATGAGAGCTTAGTCCCTGGCTTCGACTCAAGAGGAATACCAACTTTCCACAAGCACCTCAAGAGGAGGCTTCTCTCAGCTACAATTATGTGAGAGGCACCCTGAGTTTGTGGCCTCAAGTGGAATGGACACCAAGATGCTCTGACTCGAAGTAAGGCCGGATATCCCTGCAGTGAATTGAATGCAGGCTCGTCTTGAATCTCCCAAGACGAAGGGATGTCTGAATCCCCTGTGGAGGCCACAGAGAAAGACCTAGTCCTCCGCCTCATCGCGACCGGAGGCCTCACATTCTTTGAAAACTCGACAGGTCCACGGAGATCAATGCTTCCAAAGGAGACGATGTCTGACTCCTCTTGAAAATGGATAGGAGTCCCAGGATCCCTGTGGCATGTGGAAAGGGACCCTGGGTGTCCCGCCTAACGTGGAGACGCGTCCCAATTGCCATGCCAAGACTCCAGGAGAATCCCGAGGTGTCCCTCGCACCTAGGCACGAGTCCTGACGTCGCTGAACAAACACGTGTCTGGAAGGGCCCTCCCCGTCGTAACTCGAGAATATACCCCAGGTTCCGGCCGCAACTCGAGAAAAACCATGAGACTTCCCCCTCGCCGCGAGATGAGGCCCGATTCCCCTGCACTGCGTGCAGAGCAATTCCGTGTTCCACATCAAACGTGAAAGGAGCCTTGATTTCCTTGATGGCACTCCAGAGAAAACCCAAGATCACTGTCTCAAGCCTAGAAGGATCCTGAGGTCACTGGAAGAACACGAAAGTGCTCCGTGGACCCCAAATCAACTCGAGATGAGAGCTTAGTCCCTGGCTTCGACTCAAGAGGAATACCGACTATCCACAAGCACCTGAAGAGGAGGCTTCTCGCAGCCACTGGTATGTGAGAGGGCCCCTGAGTTTGTGGCCTCAAGTGGAATGGTCATCGAGATGCTCTGACTGGAAGTAAGGCCGGATATCCCTGCAGTGAATTGAATGCAGGCTCGTCTTGCATCTCCCAAGATGAAGGGGTGTCTGAATCCCCTGTGGAGACCACAGAGAAAGACCGAGTTCTCCGCCTCATCGCGACCGGAGGCCTCACATCCTTTGAAAACTCGAGAGGTCCGCGGAGATCAATGCTTCCAAAGGAGACGATGCCTGACTACTCTTGAAAATGGATAGGAGTCCCAGGATCCCTGTGGCACGTGGAAACGGACACTGGGTCTCCCGCCTCACGTGGAGACGCGTCCCAATTGCCATGCCAAGACTCGAGGAGAATACCGAGGTGTCCCTCGCACCTAGGCAGGAGTCCTGACATCGCTGAACAAACAGGTGTCTGGAAGGGCCCTCCCCGTCGTAACTCGAGAATATACCCCAGGTTCCGGCCGCAACTCGAGAAAAACCATGAGACTTCCCCCTCGCCGCGAGATGAGACCCGATTCCCCTGCAATGCGTGCAAAGCATTTCCGTGTTCCTCATCAAACGTGAAAGGAGCCTTGATTTCCTTGATGGCACTCCAGAGAAAACCCAAGATCACTGTCTCAAGTCTAGAGGGATCCTGAGGTCACTGGAGCAACACGAAAGGGCTCCGTGGACCCAAAATCAACTCGAGATGAGAGCTTAGTCCCTGGCTTCGAGTCAAGAGAAATACCAACTTTCCACAAGCACCTCAAGAGGAGGCTTCTCTCAGCTACAGGTAAGTGACAGGGCCCCTGAGTTTGTGGCCTCAAGTGGAATGGACACCGAGATGCTCTGACTCGAAGTAAGGCCGGATATCCCTGCAGTGAATTGAATGCAGGCTTGTCTTGCATCTCCCAAGAAGAAGGGATGTCTGAATCCCCTTTGGAGATGACAGAGAAAGACCGAGTTCTCCGCCTCATCGAGACCGGAGGCCTCACATCCTTTGAAAACTCGAGAGGTCCGCGGAGATCAATGCTTCCAAAGGAGAAGATGCCTGACTCATCTTGAAAATGGATAGGAGTCCCAGGATCCCTGTGGCACGTGGAAAGGGACCCTGGGTCTCCCGCCTCACGTGGAGACGCATCCCAATTGCCATGCCAAGACTCGTGGAGAATCCCGAGGTGTCCCTCGCACCTAGGCAGGAGTCCTGACGTCGCTGAACAAACACGAGTCTGAAAGGTCCCTCCCCGTCGTAACTCGAGAATATACCCCAGGTTCCGGCCGCAACTCAAGAAAAACCATGAGACTTACCCCTCGCCGCGAGATGTGGCCCGATTCCCCTGCCCTGCGTGCAGAGCAATTCCGTATTCCACATCAAAAATGAAAGGAGCCTTGATTTCCTTGATGGCACTCCAGAGAAAACCCAAGATCACTGTCTCAAGTCTAGAGGGATCCTGAGGTCACTGGAGCAAGAGGAAAGGGCTCCATGGACCCCAAATCAACTCGAAATGAGAGCTTAGTCCCTGGCTTCGACTCAAGAGGAATACCAACTTTCCACAAGCACCTCAAGAGGAGGCTTCTCACAGCTACAGGTATGTGAGAGGGCCCCTGAGTTTGTGGCCTCAAGTGGAATGGACACCGAGATGCTCTGACTCGAAGTAAGGCCGAATATCCCAACAGTGAATTGAATGCAGGCTCGTCTTGCATCTCCCAAGACCAAGGTATGTCTGAATCCCCTGTGGAGACCAAGAGAAAGACCTAATTCTCCGCCTCATCGCGACCGGAGGATTCACATCCTTTGAAAACTCGAGAGGTCCGCGGAGATCAATGCTTCCAAAGGAGACGATGTCTGACTCTTCTTGAAAATGGAAAGGCGTCCCAAGATTCCTGTGGCACGTGGAAAGGGACCCTGGGTCTCCCGCTTCACGTGGAGACGCGTCTCCATTGCCATGCCAAGACTCCAGGAGAATCCCGAGGTGTCCCTCGCACCTAGGCAGGAGTCCTGACGTCGCTGAACAAACACGTGTCTGGAGGGCCCTCCCCGTCCTAACTCGAGAATATACCCCAGGTTCCGGCCTCAACTCGAGAAAAACCATGAGACTTCCCCCTCGCCGTGAGAAGAGGCCCGATTCCCCTGCAGTGCGTGCAGAGCAATTCCGTGTTCCACATCAAACGTGAAAGGAGCCTTGATTTCCTTGATGGCACTCCAGAGAAAACCCAAGATCACTGTCTCATGTCTAGAGGGATCCTGAGGTCACTGGAGCAACATGAAAGGTCTCCGTGGACCCCAAATCAACTCGAGATGAGAGCTTAGTCCCTGGCTTCGACTCAAGAGGAATACCAACTTTCCACAAGCACCTCAAGAGGAGGCTTCTCTCAGCTACAGTTATGTGAGAGGCACCCTGAGTTTGTGGCCTCAAGTGGAATGGACACGAAGATGCTCTGACTCGAAGTAAGGCCGGATATCCGTGCAGTGAATTGAATGCAGGCTCGTCTTGCATCTCCCAAGACGAAGGGCTGTCTGAATCCCCTGTGGAGACCACAGAGAAAGACCTAGTCCTCCACCTCAACGCAACCGGAGGCCTCACATCCTTTGAAAACTCGAGAGGTCCGCGGAGATCAATACTTCCGAAGGGGACGATGCCTGACTCCTCTTGAAAATGGATAGGAGTCCCAGGATCCCTGTGGCACGTGGAAAGGGACCCTGGGTGTCCCGCCTAACGTGGAGACGCGTCCCAATTGCCATGCCAAGACTCGAGGAGAATCCCGAGGTGTCCCTCGCACCTAGGCACGAGTCCTGACGTCGCTGAACAAACATTTGTCTGGAAGGGCCCTCCCCGTCGTAACTCGAGAATATACCCCAGGTTCCGGCCGCAACTCGAGAAAAACCATGAGACTTCCCCCTCGCCGCGAGATGAGGCCCGATTCCCATGCACTGCGTGCAGAGCAATTCCGTGTTCCACATCAAACGTGAAAGGAGCCTTGATTTCCTTGATGGCACTCCAGAGAAAACCCAAGATCACTGTCTCAAGCCTAGAAGGATCCTGAGGTCACTGGAAGAACACGAAAGGGCTCCGTGGACCCCAAATCAACTCGAGATGAGAGCTTACTCCCTGGCTTCGACTCAAGAGGAATACCGACTATCCACAAGCACCTGAAAAGGAGGCTTCTCGCAGCCACTGGTATGTGAGAGGGCCCCTGAGTTTGTGGCCTCAAGTGGAATGGTCATCGAGATGCTCTGACTCGAAGTAAGGCCGGATATCCCTGCAGTGAATTGAATGCAGGCTCGTCTTGCATCTCCCAAGATGAAGGGATGTCTGAATCCCCTGTGGAGACCGCAGAGAAAGACCGAGTTCTCCGCCTCATCGCGACCGGAGGCCTCACATCCTTTGAAAACTCGAGAGGTCCGCGGAGATCAATGCTTCCAAAGGAGACGATGCCTGACTACTCTTGAAAATGGATAGGAGTCCCAGGATCCCTGTGGCACGTGGAAACGGACACTGGGTCTCCCGCCTCACGTGGAGACGCGTCCCAATTGCCATGCCAAGACTCGAGGAGAATACCGAGGTGTCCCTCGCACCTAGGCAGGAGTCCTGACGTCGCTGAACAAACAGGTGTCTGGAAGGGCCCTCCCCGTCGTAACTCGAGAATATACCCCAGGTTCCGGCCGCAACTCGAGAAAAACCATGAGACTTCCCCCTCGCCGCGAGATGAGACCCGATTCCCCTGCAATGCGTGCAAAGCAATTCCGTGTTCCTCATCAAACGTGAAAGGAGCCTTGATTTCCTTGATGGCACTCCAGAGAAAACCCAAGATCACTGTCTCAAGTCTAGAGGGATCCTGAGGTCACTGGAGCAACACGAAAGGGCTCCGTGGACCCAAAATCAACTCGAGATGAGAGCTTAGTCCCTGGCTTCGAGTCAAGAGAAATACCAACTTTCCACAAGCACCTCAAGAGGAGGCTTCTCTCAGCTACAGGTATGTGAGAGGGACCCTGAGTTTGTGGCCTCAAGTGGAATGGACACCGAGATGCTCTGACTCGAAGTAAGGCCGGATATCCCTGCAGTGAATTGAATGCAGGCTCGTCTTGCATCTCCCAAGACGAAGGGATGTCTGAATCCCCTGTGGAGACCACAGAGATAGACCTAGTCCTCCACCTCATCGCGACCGGAGGCCTCACATCCTTTGAAAACTCGCGAGGTCCGCGGAGATCAATGCTTCCAAAGGAGACGATGCCCGACTCCTCTTGAAAATGGATAGGAGTCCCAGGATCCCTGTGGCACGTGGAAAGGGAACACTGGGTCTCCCGCCTCACGTGGAGACGCATCCCAATTGCCATGCCAAGACTCGAGGAGAATCCCGAGGTGTCCCTCGCACGTAGGCAGGAGTCCTGACGTCGCTGAAAAAACACGTGTCTGGAAGGGCCCTCCCCGTCGTAACTCGAGAATATACCCCAGGTTCCGGCCGCAACTCGAGAAAAACCATGAGACTTCCCCCTCGCCGCGAGATGAGGCCCGATTCCCCTGCCCTGCGTGCAGAGCAATTCCGTGTTCCACATCAAAAGTGAAAGGAGCCTTGATTTCCTTGATGGCACTCCAGAGAAAACCCAGGATCACTGTCTCAAGTCTAGAGGGATCCTGAGGTCACTGTAGCAACACGAAAGGGGTCCGTGGACCGCAAATCAACTCGAGATGAGAGCTTAGTCCCTGGCTTCGACTCAAGAGGAATACCAACTTTCCACAAGCACCTCAAGAGGAGGCTTCTCTCAGCTACAGGTATGTGAGAGGGCCCCTGAGTTTGTGGCCTCAAGTGGAATGGACACCGAGATGCTCTGACTCGAAGTAAGGCCGAATATCCCAACAGTGAATTGAATGCAGGCTCGTCTTGCATCTCCCAAGACCAAGGTATGTCTGAATCCCCTGTGGAGACCACAGAGAAAGACCTAATTCTCCGCCTCATCGCGACCGGAGGATTCACATCCTTTGAAAACTCGAGAGGTCCGCGGAGATCAATGCTTCCAAAGGAGACGATGCCTGACTCTTCTTGAAAATGGAAAGGCTTCCCAAGATTCCTGTGGCACGTGGAAAGGGACCCTGGGTCTCCCGGTTCACGTGGAGACGCGTCTCCATTGCCATGCCAAGACTCCAGGAGAATCCCGAGGTGTCCCTCGCACCTAGGCAGGAGTCCTGACGTCACTGAACAAACAGGTGTCTGGAAGGGCCCTCCCCTTCGTAACTCGAGAATATACCCCAGGTTCCGGCCGCAACTCGAGAAAAACCATGAGACTTCCCCCTCGCCGCGAGATGAGGCCCGATTCCCCTGCACTGCGTGCAGAGCAATTCCGTGTTCCACATCAAACGTGAAAAGAGCCTTGATTTCCTTGATGGCACTCCAGAGAAAACCCAAGATCACTGTCTCAAGTCTAGAGGGATCCTGAGGTCACTGGAGCAACATGAAAGGGCTCTGTGGACCCCAAATCAACTCGAGATGAGAGCTTAGTCCCTGGCTTCGACTCAAGAGGAATACCGACTTTCCACAAGCACCTCAAGAGGAGGCTTCTCTCAGCTACAGGTATGTGAGAGGGACCGTGAGTTTGTGGCCTCAAGTGGAATGGACACCTAGATGCTCTGACTCGAAGTAAGGCCGGATATCCCTGCAGTGAATTGAATGCAGGCTCGTCTTGCATCTCCCAAGATGAAGGGATGTCTGAATCCCCTATGGAGACCACAGAGAAAGACCAAGTCCTCTGCTTCATCGAGACCGGAGGCATCACATCCTTTGAAACCTCGAGAGGTCTGCGGAGGTCAATGCTTCCAAAGCAGACGATGCCTGACTCTTCTTGAAAATGGATAGGAGTCCCAGGATCCCTTTGGCACGTGGAAAGGGACCCTGGGTCTCCCGCCTCACGTGGAGACGCGTCCCAATTGCCATGCCAAGACTCGAGGAGAATCCCGAGGTGTCCCTCACACCTAGGCAGGAGTCCTGACGTCGCTGAACAAACACGTGTCTGGAAGGGCCCTCCCCGTCCTAACTCGAGAATATACCCCAGGTTCCGGCCTCAACTCGAGAAAAACCATGAGACTTCCCCCTCGCCGCGAGAAGAGGCCCGATTCCCCTGCAGTGCGTGCAGAGCAATTCCGTGTTCCACATCAAACGTGAAAGGAGCCTTGATTTCCTTGATGGCACTCCAGAGAAAACCCAAGATCACTGTCTCAAGTCTAGAGGGATCCTGAGGTCACTGGAGCAACATGAAAGGGCTGTGTGGACCCCAAATCAACTCGAGATGATAGCTTAGTCCCTGGCTTTGACTCAAGAGGAATACGAACTTTCCACAAGCACCTCAAGAGGAGGCTTCTCTCAGCTACAGGTATGTGAGAGGGACCCTGAGTTTGTGGCCTAAAATGGAATGGACACCGAGATGCTCTGACTCGAAGGAAGGCCGGATATCCCTGCAGTGAATTGAATGCAGGCTCGTCTTGCATCTCCCAAGACGAAGGTATGTCTGAATCCCCTGTGGAGACCACAGAGAAAGACCTAGTTCTCCGCCTCATCGAGACCGGAGGCCTCACATCCTTTGAAAACTCGCGAGGTCCGCGGAGATCAATGCTTCCAAAGGAGACGATGCCTGACTCCTCTTGAAAATGGATAGGAGTCCCAGGATCCCTGTGGCACGTGGAAAGGGACCCTGGGTCTCCCGCCTCACGTGGAGACGCGTCCCAATTGCCATGCCAAGACTCGAGGAGAATCCCGAGGTGTCCCTCGCACCTAGGCAGGAGTCCTGACGTCGCTGAACAAACACGTGTCTGGAAGGGCCCTCCCCGTCGGAAATCGAGAATATACCCCAGGTTCCGGCCGCAACTCGAGAAAAACCATGAGACTTCCCCCTCACCCCGAGATGAGGCCCGATTCCCCTGCCCTGCGTGCAGAGCAATTCCGTGTTCCACATCAAACGTGAAAGGAGCCTTGATTTCCTTGATGGCACTCCAGAGAAAACCCAAGATCACTGTCTCAAGTCTAGAGGGATCCTGAGGTCACTGGAGCAACAAGAAAGGTCTCCGTGGACCCCAAATCAACTCGAGATGAGAGCTTAGTCCCTGGCTTTGACTCAAGAGGAATACGAACTTTCCACAAGCACCTCAAGAGGAGGCTTCTCTCAGCTACAGTTATGTGAGAGGCACCCTGAGTTTGTGGCCTCAAGTGGAATGGACACCACGATGCTCTGACTCGAAGTAAGGCCGGATATCCCTGCAGTGAATTGAATGCAGGCTCGTCTTGCATCTCCCAAGACGAAGGGCTGTCTGAATCCCCTGTGGAGACCACAGAGAAAGACCTAGTCCTCCACCTCAATGCAACCGGAGGCCTCACATCCTTTGAAAACTCGAGAGGTCCGCGGAGATCAATACTTCCGAAGGGGACGATGCCTGACTCCTCTTGAAAATGGATAGGAGTCCCAGGATCCCTGTGGCACGTGGAAAGGGACCCTGGGTGTCCCGCCTAACGTGGAGACGCGTCCCAATTGCCATGCCAAGACTCGAGGAGAATACCGAGGTGTCCCTCGCACCTAGGCACGAGTCCTGACGTCGCTGAACAAACACGTGTCTGGAAGGGCCCTCCCCGTCGTAACTCGAGAATATACCCCAGGTTCCGGCCGCAACTCGAGAAAAACCATGAGACTTCCCCCTCGCCGCAAGATGAGGCCCGATTACCCTGCACTGCGTGCAGAGCAATTCCGTGTTCCACATCAAACGTGAAAGGAGCCTTGATTTCCTTGATGGCACTCCATAGAAAACCCAAGATCACTGTCTCAAGCCTAGAAGGATCCTGAGGTCACTGGAAGAACACGAAAGGGCTCCGTGGACCCCAAATCAACTCGAGATGAGAGCTTAGTCCCTGGCTTCGACTCAAGAGGAATACCGACTATCCACAAGCACCTGAAGAGGAGGCTTCTCGCAGCCACTGGTATGTGAGAGGGCCCCTGAGTTTGTGGCCTCAAGTGGAATGGTCATCGAGATGCTCTGACTCGAAGTAAGGCCGGATATCCCTGCAGTGAATTGAATGCAGGCTCGTCTTGCATCTCCCAAGATGAAGGGATGTCTGAATCCCCTGTGGAGACCGCAGAGAAAGACCGAGTTCTCCGCCTCATCGCGACCGGAGGCCTCACAAACCTTTGAAAACTCGAGAGGTCCGCGGAGATCAATGCTTCCAAAGGAGACGATGCCTGACTACTCTTGAAAATGGATAGGAGTCCCAGGATCCCTGTGGCACGTGGAAACGGACACTGGGTCTCCCGCCTCACGTGGAGACGCGTCCCAATTGCCATGCCAAGACTCGAGGAGAATCCCGAGGTGTCCCTCGCACCTAGGCAGGAGTCCTGACGTCGCTGAACAAACACGTGTCTGGAAGGGCCCTCCCCGTCGGAACTCGAGAATATACCCCAGGTTCCGGCCGCAACTCGAGAAAAACCATGAGACTTCCCCCTCGCCGCGAGATGAGACCCGATTCCCCTGCAATGCGTGCAAAGCAATTCCGTGTTCCTCATCAAACGTGAAAGGAGCCTTGATTTCCTTGATGGCACTCCAGAGAAAACCCAAGATCACTGTCTCAAGTCTAGAGGGATCCTGAGGTCACTGGAGCAACACGAAAGGGCTCCGTGGACCCAAAATCAACTCGAGATGAGAGCTTAGTCCCTGGCTTCGAGTCAAGAGAAATACCAACTTTCCACAAGCACCTCAAGAGGAGGCTTCTCTCAGCTACAGGTATGTGAGAGGGACCCTGAGTTTGTGGCCTCAAGTGGAATGGACACCGAGATGCTCTGACTCGAAGTAAGGCCGGATATCCCTGCAGTGAATTGAATGCAGGCTCGTCTTGCATCTCCCAAGACGAAGGGATGTCTGAATCCCCTGTGGAGACCACAGAGATAGACCTAGTCCTCCACCTCATCGCGACCGGAGGCCTCACATCCTTTGAAAACTCGAGAGGTCTGCAGAGATCAATGCTTCCAAAGGAGACGATGCCCGACTCCTCTTGAAAATGGATAGGAGTCCCAGGATCCCTGTGGCACGTGGAAAGGGAACCCTGGGTCTCCCGCCTCACGTGGAGACGCATCCCAATTGCCATGCCAAGACTCGAGGAGAATCCCGAGGTGTCCCTCGCACGTAGGCAGGAGTCCTGACGTCGCTGAAAAAACACATGTCTGGAAGGGCCCTCCCCGTCGTAACTCGAGAATATACCCCAGGTTCCGGCCGCAACTCGAGAAAAACCATGAGACTTCCCCCTCGCCGCGAGATGAGGCCCGATTCCCCTGCCCTGCGTGCAGAGCAATTCCGTGTTCCACATCAAAAGTGAAAGGAGCCTTGATTTCCTTGATGGCACTCCAGAGAAAACCCAGGATCACTGTCTCAAGTCTAGAGGGATCCTGAGGTCACTGTAGCAACACGAAAGGGGTCCGTGGACCGCAAATCAACTCGAGATGAGAGCTTAGTCCCTGGCTTCGACTCAAGAGGAATACCAACTTTCCACAAGCACCTCAAGAGGAGGCTTCTCTCAGCTACAGGTAAGTGACAGGGCCCCTGAGTTTGTGGCCTCAAGTGGAATGGACACCGAGATGCTCTGACTCGAAGTAAGGCCGGATATCCCTGCAGTGAATTGAATGCAGGCTTGTCTTGCATCTCCCAAGAAGAAGGGATGTATGAATCCCCTGTGGAGATGACAGAGAAAGACCGAGTTCTCCGCCTCATCGCGACCGGAGGCCTCACATCCTTTGAAAACTCGAGAGGTCCGCGGAGATCAATGCTTCCAAAGGAGACGATGTCTGACTCCTCTTGAAAATGGATAGGAGTCCCAGGATCCCTGTGGCACGTGGAAAGGGACCCTGGGTCTCCCGCCTCACGTGGAGACGCATCCCAATTGCCATGCCAAGACTCGTGGAGAATCCCGAGGTGTCCCTCGCACCTAGGCAGGAGTCCTGACGTCGCTGAACAAACACGAGTCTGGAAGGACCCTCCCCGTCGTAACTCGAGAATATACCCCAGGTTCCGGCCGCAACTCAAGAAAAACCATGAGACTTACCCCTCGCCGCGAGATGTGGCCCGATTCCCCTGCCCTGCGTGCAGAGCAATTCCGTATTCCACATCAAAAATGAAAGGAGCCTTGATTTCCTTGATGGCACTCCAGAGAAAACCCAAGATCACTGTCTCAAGTCTAGAGGGATCCTGAGGTCACTGGAGCAAGAGGAAAGGGCTCCATGCACCCCAAATCAACTCGAAAAGAGATCTTAGTCCCTGGCTTCGACTCAAGAGGAATACCAACTTTCCACAAGCACCTCAAGAGGAGGCTTCTCTCAACTACAGGTATGTGAGAGGGCCCCTGAGTTTGTGGCCTCAAGTGGAATGGACACCGAGATGCTCTGACTCGAAGTAAGGCCGAATATCCCAACAGTGAATTGAATGCAGGCTCGTCTTGCATCTCCCAAGACCAAGGTATGTCTGAATCCCCTGTGGAGACCACAGAGAAAGACCTAATTCTCCGCCTCATCGCGACCGGAGGATTCACATCCTTTGAAAACTCGAGAGGTCCGCGGAGATCAATGCTTCCAAAGGAGACGATGCCTGACTCTTCTTGAAAATGGAAAGGCGTCCCAAGATTCCTGTGGCACGTGGAAAGGGACCCTGGGTTTCCCGCTTCACGTGGAGACGCGTCTCCATTGCCATGCCAAGACTCCAGGAGAATCCCGAGGTGTCCCTCGCACCTAGGCAGGAGTCCTGACGTCGCTGAACAAACAGGTGTCTGGAAGGGCCCTCCCCTTCGTAACTCGAGAATATACCCCAGGTTCCGGCCGCAACTCGAGAAAAACCATGAGACTTCCCCCTCGCCGCGAGATGAGGCCCGATTCCCCTGCACTGCGTGCAGAGCAATTCCGTGTTCCACATCAAACGTGAAAAGAGCCTTGATTTCCTTGATGGCACTCCAGAGAAAACCCAAGATCACTGTCTCAAGTCTAGAGGGATCCTGAGGTCACTGGAGCAACATGAAAGGGCTCTGTGGACCCCAAATCAACTCGAGATGAGAGCTTAGTCCCTGGCTTCGACTCAAGAGGAATACCGACTTTCCACAAGCACCTCAAGAGGAGGCTTCTCTCAGCTACAGGTATGTGAGAGGGACCGTGAGTTTGTGGCCTCAAGTGGAATGGACACCTAGATGCTCTGACTCGAAGTAAGGCCGGATATCCCTGCAGTGAATTGAATGCAGGCTCGTCTTGCATCTCCCAAGATGAAGGGATGTCTGAATCCCCTATGGAGACCACAGAGAAAGACCAAGTCCTCCGCTTCATCGAGACCGGAGGCATCACATCCTTTTTAAACTCGAGAGGTCTGCGGAGGTCAATGCTTCCAAAGGAGACGATGCCTGACTCCTCTTGAAAATGGATAGGAGTCCCAGGATCCCTGTGGCACGTGGAAAGGGACCCTGGGTCTCCCGCCTCACGTGGAGACGCGTCCCAATTGCCATGCCAAGACTCGAGGAGAATCCCGAGGTGTCCCTCGCACCTAGGCAGGAGTCCTGACGTCGCTGAACAAACACGTGTCTGGAAGGGCCCTCCCCGTCCTAACTCGAGAATATATCCCAGGTTCCGGCCTCAACTCGAGAAAAACCATGAGACTTCCCCCTCGCCGCGAGAAGAGGCCCGATTCCCCTGCAGTGCGTGCAGAGCAATTCCGTGTTCCACATCAAACGTGAAAGGAGCCTTGATTTCCTTGATGGCACTCCAGAGAAAACCCAAGATCACTGTCTCAAGTCTAGAGGGATCCTGAGGTCACTGGAGCAACATGAAAGGTCTCCGTGGACCCCAAATCAACTCGAGATGAGAGCTTAGTCCCTGGCTTCGACTCAAGAGGAATACCAACTTTCCACAAGCACCTCAAGAGGAGGCTTCTCTCAGCTACAGTTATGTGAGAGGCACCCTGAGTTTGTGGCCTCAAGTGGAATGGACACCAAGATGCTCTGACTCGAAGTAAGGCCGGATATCCCTGCAGTGAATTGAATGCAGGCTCGTCTTGAATCTCCCAAGACGAAGGGATGTCTGAATCCCCTGTGGAGGCCACAGAGAAAGACCTAGTCCTCCGCCTCATCGCGACCGGAGGCCTCACATTCTTTGAAAACTCGACAGGTCCACGGAGATCAATGCTTCCAAAGGAGACGATGTCTGACTCCTCTTGAAAATGGATAGGAGTCCCAGGATCCCTGTGGCACGTGGAAAGGGACCCTGGGTCTCCCGCCTCACGTGGAGACGCGTCCCAATTGCCATGCCAAGATTCGAGGAGAATCCCGAGGTGTCCCTCGCACCTGGGCAGGAGTCCTGACGTCGCTGAACAAACACGTGTCTGGAAGGGCCTTCCCCGTCGTAACTCGAGAATATACCCCAGGTTCCGGCCGCAACTCGAGAAAAACCATGAGACTTCCCACTCACCCCGAGATGAGGCCCGATTCCCCTGCCCTGCGTGCAGAGCAATTCCGTGTTCCACATCAAACGTGAAAGGAGCCTTGATTTCCTTGATGGCACTCCAGAGAAAACCCAAGATCACTGTCTCAAGTCTAGAGGGATCCTGAGGTCACTGGAGCAACAAGAAAGGTCTCCGTGGACCCCAAATCAACTCGAGATGAGAGCTTAGTCCCTGGCTTCGACTCAAGAGGAATACCAACTTTCCACAAGCACCTCAAGAGGAGGCTTCTCTCAGCTACAGTTATGTGAGAGGCACCCTGAGTTTGTGGCCTCAAGTGGAATGGACACCGAGATGCTCTGACTCGAAGTAAGGCCGGATATCCCTGCAGTGAATTGAATGCAGGCTTGTCTTGCATCTCCCAAGAAGAAGGGATGTCTGAATCCCCTGTGGAGATGACGGAGAAAGACCGAGTTCTCCGCCTCATCGCGACCGGAGGCCTCACATCCTTTGAAAACTCGAGAGGTCCGCGGAGATCAATGCTTCCAAAGGAGACGATGTCTGACTCCTCTTGAAAATGGATAGGAGTCCCAGGATCCCTGTGGCACGTGGAAAGGGACCCTGGGTCTCCCGCCTCACGTGGAGACGCATCCCAATTGCCATGCCAAGACTCGTGGAGAATCCCGAGGTGTCCCTCGCACCTAGGCAGGAGTCCTGACGTCGCTGAACAAACACGAGTCTGGAAGGTCCCTCCCCGTCGTAACTCGAGAATATACCCCAGGTTCCGGCCGCAACTCAAGAAAAACCATGAGACTTACCCCTCGCCGCGAGATGTGGCCCGATTCCCCTGCCCTGCGTGCAGAGCAATTCCGTATTCCACATCAAACGTGAAAAGAGCCTTGATTTCCTTGATGGCACTCCAGAGAAAACCCAAGATCACTGTCTCAAGTCTAGAGGGATCCTGAGGTCACTGGAGCAACATGAAAGGGCTCTGTGGACCCCAAATCAACTCGAGATGAGAGCTTAGTCCCTGGCTTCGACTCAAGAGGAATACCGACTTTCCACAAGCACCTCAAGAGGAGGCTTCTCTCAGCTACAGGTATGTGAGAGGGACCGTGAGTTTGTGGCCTCAAGTGGAATGGACACCTAGATGCTCTGACTCGAAGTAAGGCCGGATATCCCTGCAGTGAATTGAATGCAGACTCGTCTTGCATCTCCCAAGACGAAGGGATGTCTGAATCCCCTATGGAGACCACAGAGAAAGACCAAGTCCTCCGCTTCATCGAGACCGGAGGCATCACATCCTTTTTAAACTCGAGAGGTCTGCGGAGGTCAATGCTTCCAAAGCAGACGATGCCTGACTCTTCTTGAAAATGGATAGGAGTCCCAGGATCCCTTTGGCACGTTGAAAGGGACCCTGGGTCTCCCGCCTCACGTGGAGACGCGTCCCAATTGCCATGCCAAGACTCGAGGAGAATCCCGAGGTGTCCCTCACACCTAGGCAGGAGTCCTGACGTCGCTGAACAAACACGTGTCTGGAAGGGCCCTCCCCGTCCTAACTCGAGAATATACCCCAGGTTCCAGCCTCAACTCGAGAAAAACCATGAGACTTCCCTCTCGCCGCGAGAAGAGGCCCGATTCCCCTGCAGTGCGTGCAGGGCAATTCCGTGTTCCACATCAAACGTGAAAGGAGCCTTGATTTCCTTGATGGCACTCCAGAGAAAACCCAAGATCACTGTCTCAAGTCTAGAGGGATCCTGAGGTCACTGGAGCAACATGAAAGGGCTGTGTGGACCCCAAATCAACTCGAGATGATAGCTTAGTCCCTGGCTTTGACTCAAGAGGAATACGAACTTTCCACAAGCACATCAAGAGGAGGCTTCTCTCAGCTACAGGTAAGTGACAGGGCCCCTGAGTTTGTGGCCTCAAGTGGAATGGACACCGAGATGCTCTGACTCGAAGTAAGGCCGGATATCCCTGCAGTGAATTGAATGCAGGCTTGTCTTGCATCTCCCAAGAAGAAGGGATGTATGAATCCCCTGTGGAGATGACAGAGAAAGACCGAGTTCTCCGCCTCATCGCGACCGGAGGCCTCACATCCTTTGAAAACTCGAGAGGTCCGCGGAGATCAATGCTTCCAAAGGAGACGATGTCTGACTCCTCTTGAAAATGGATAGGAGTCCCAGGATCCCTGTGGCACGTGGAAAGGGACCCTGGGTCTCCCGCCTCACGTGGAGACGCATCCCAATTGCCATGCCAAGACTCGTGGAGAATCCCGAGGTGTCCCTCGCACCTAGGCAGGAGTCCTGACGTCGCTGAACAAACACGAGTCTGGAAGGACCCTCCCCGTCGTAACTCGAGAATATACCCCAGGTTCCGGCCGCAACTCAAGAAAAACCATGAGACTTACCCCTCGCCGCGAGATGTGGCCCGATTCCCCTGCCCTGCGTGCAGAGCAATTCCGTATTCCACATCAAAAATGAAAGGAGCCTTGATTTCCTTGATGGCACTCCAGAGAAAACCCAAGATCACTGTCTCAAGTCTAGAGGGATCCTGAGGTCACTGGAGCAAGAGGAAAGGGCTCCATGCACCCCAAATCAACTCGAAAAGAGATCTTAGTCCCTGGCTTCGACTCAAGAGGAATACCAACTTTCCACAAGCACCTCAAGAGGAGGCTTCTCTCAACTACAGGTATGTGAGAGGGCCCCTGAGTTTGTGGCCTCAAGTGGAATGGACACCGAGATGCTCTGACTCGAAGTAAGGCCGAATATCCCAACAGTGAATTGAATGCAGGCTCGTCTTGCATCTCCCAAGACCAAGGTATGTCTGAATCCCCTGTGGAGACCACAGAGAAAGACCTAATTCTCCGCCTCATCGCGACCGGAGGATTCACATCCTTTGAAAACTCGAGAGGTCCGCGGAGATCAATGCTTCCAAAGGAGACGATGCCTGACTCTTCTTGAAAATGGAAAGGCGTCCCAAGATTCCTGTGGCACGTGGAAAGGGACCCTGGGTTTCCCGCTTCACGTGGAGACGCGTCTCCATTGCCATGCCAAGACTCCAGGAGAATCCCGAGGTGTCCCTCGCACCTAGGCAGGAGTCCTGACGTCGCTGAACAAACAGGTGTCTGGAAGGGCCCTCCCCTTCGTAACTCGAGAATATACCCCAGGTTCCGGCCGCAACTCGAGAAAAACCATGAGACTTCCCCCTCGCCGCGAGATGAGGCCCGATTCCCCTGCACTGCGTGCAGAGCAATTCCGTGTTCCACATCAAACGTGAAAAGAGCCTTGATTTCCTTGATGGCACTCCAGAGAAAACCCAAGATCACTGTCTCAAGTCTAGAGGGATCCTGAGGTCACTGGAGCAACATGAAAGGGCTCTGTGGACCCCAAATCAACTCGAGATGAGAGCTTAGTCCCTGGCTTCGACTCAAGAGGAATACCGACTTTCCACAAGCACCTCAAGAGGAGGCTTCTCTCAGCTACAGGTATGTGAGAGGGACCGTGAGTTTGTGGCCTCAAGTGGAATGGACACCTAGATGCTCTGACTCGAAGTAAGGCCGGATATCCCTGCAGTGAATTGAATGCAGGCTCGTCTTGCATCTCCCAAGATGAAGGGATGTCTGAATCCCCTATGGAGACCACAGAGAAAGACCAAGTCCTCCGCTTCATCGAGACCGGAGGCATCACATCCTTTTTAAACTCGAGAGGTCTGCGGAGGTCAATGCTTCCAAAGGAGACGATGCCTGACTCCTCTTGAAAATGGATAGGAGTCCCAGGATCCCTGTGGCACGTGGAAAGGGACCCTGGGTCTCCCGCCTCACGTGGAGACGCGTCCCAATTGCCATGCCAAGACTCGAGGAGAATCCCGAGGTGTCCCTCGCACCTAGGCAGGAGTCCTGACGTCGCTGAACAAACACGTGTCTGGAAGGGCCCTCCCCGTCCTAACTCGAGAATATATCCCAGGTTCCGGCCTCAACTCGAGAAAAACCATGAGACTTCCCCCTCGCCGCGAGAAGAGGCCCGATTCCCCTGCAGTGCGTGCAGAGCAATTCCGTGTTCCACATCAAACGTGAAAGGAGCCTTGATTTCCTTGATGGCACTCCAGAGAAAACCCAAGATCACTGTCTCAAGTCTAGAGGGATCCTGAGGTCACTGGAGCAACATGAAAGGTCTCCGTGGACCCCAAATCAACTCGAGATGAGAGCTTAGTCCCTGGCTTCGACTCAAGAGGAATACCAACTTTCCACAAGCACCTCAAGAGGAGGCTTCTCTCAGCTACAGTTATGTGAGAGGCACCCTGAGTTTGTGGCCTCAAGTGGAATGGACACCAAGATGCTCTGACTCGAAGTAAGGCCGGATATCCCTGCAGTGAATTGAATGCAGGCTCGTCTTGAATCTCCCAAGACGAAGGGATGTCTGAATCCCCTGTGGAGGCCACAGAGAAAGACCTAGTCCTCCGCCTCATCGCGACCGGAGGCCTCACATTCTTTGAAAACTCGACAGGTCCACGGAGATCAATGCTTCCAAAGGAGACGATGTCTGACTCCTCTTGAAAATGGATAGGAGTCCCAGGATCCCTGTGGCACGTGGAAAGGGACCCTGGGTCTCCCGCCTCACGTGGAGACGCGTCCCAATTGCCATGCCAAGATTCGAGGAGAATCCCGAGGTGTCCCTCGCACCTGGGCAGGAGTCCTGACGTCGCTGAACAAACACGTGTCTGGAAGGGCCTTCCCCGTCGTAACTCGAGAATATACCCCAGGTTCCGGCCGCAACTCGAGAAAAACCATGAGACTTCCCACTCACCCCGAGATGAGGCCCGATTCCCCTGCCCTGCGTGCAGAGCAATTCCGTGTTCCACATCAAACGTGAAAGGAGCCTTGATTTCCTTGATGGCACTCCAGAGAAAACCCAAGATCACTGTCTCAAGTCTAGAGGGATCCTGAGGTCACTGGAGCAACAAGAAAGGTCTCCGTGGACCCCAAATCAACTCGAGATGAGAGCTTAGTCCCTGGCTTCGACTCAAGAGGAATACCAACTTTCCACAAGCACCTCAAGAGGAGGCTTCTCTCAGCTACAGTTATGTGAGAGGCACCCTGAGTTTGTGGCCTCAAGTGGAATGGACACCGAGATGCTCTGACTCGAAGTAAGGCCGGATATCCCTGCAGTGAATTGAATGCAGGCTTGTCTTGCATCTCCCAAGAAGAAGGGATGTCTGAATCCCCTGTGGAGATGACAGAGAAAGACCGAGTTCTCCGCCTCATCGCGACCGGAGGCCTCACATCCTTTGAAAACTCGAGAGGTCCGCGGAGATCAATGCTTCCAAAGGAGACGATGTCTGACTCCTCTTGAAAATGGATAGGAGTCCCAGGATCCCTGTGGCACGTGGAAAGGGACCCTGGGTCTCCCGCCTCACGTGGAGACGCATCCCAATTGCCATGCCAAGACTCGTGGAGAATCCCGAGGTGTCCCTCGCACCTAGGCAGGAGTCCTGACGTCGCTGAACAAACACGAGTCTGGAAGGTCCCTCCCCGTCGTAACTCGAGAATATACCCCAGGTTCCGGCCGCAACTCAAGAAAAACCATGAGACTTACCCCTCGCCGCGAGATGTGGCCCGATTCCCCTGCCCTGCGTGCAGAGCAATTCCGTATTCCACATCAAACGTGAAAAGAGCCTTGATTTCCTTGATGGCACTCCAGAGAAAACCCAAGATCACTGTCTCAAGTCTAGAGGGATCCTGAGGTCACTGGAGCAACATGAAAGGGCTCTGTGGACCCCAAATCAACTCGAGATGAGAGCTTAGTCCCTGGCTTCGACTCAAGAGGAATACCGACTTTCCACAAGCACCTCAAGAGGAGGCTTCTCTCAGCTACAGGTATGTGAGAGGGACCGTGAGTTTGTGGCCTCAAGTGGAATGGACACCTAGATGCTCTGACTCGAAGTAAGGCCGGATATCCCTGCAGTGAATTGAATGCAGACTCGTCTTGCATCTCCCAAGACGAAGGGATGTCTGAATCCCCTATGGAGACCACAGAGAAAGACCAAGTCCTCCGCTTCATCGAGACCGGAGGCATCACATCCTTTTTAAACTCGAGAGGTCTGCGGAGGTCAATGCTTCCAAAGCAGACGATGCCTGACTCTTCTTGAAAATGGATAGGAGTCCCAGGATCCCTTTGGCACGTTGAAAGGGACCCTGGGTCTCCCGCCTCACGTGGAGACGCGTCCCAATTGCCATGCCAAGACTCGAGGAGAATCCCGAGGTGTCCCTCACACCTAGGCAGGAGTCCTGACGTCGCTGAACAAACACGTGTCTGGAAGGGCCCTCCCCGTCCTAACTCGAGAATATACCCCAGGTTCCAGCCTCAACTCGAGAAAAACCATGAGACTTCCCTCTCGCCGCGAGAAGAGGCCCGATTCCCCTGCAGTGCGTGCAGGGCAATTCCGTGTTCCACATCAAACGTGAAAGGAGCCTTGATTTCCTTGATGGCACTCCAGAGAAAACCCAAGATCACTGTCTCAAGTCTAGAGGGATCCTGAGGTCACTGGAGCAACATGAAAGGGCTGTGTGGACCCCAAATCAACTCGAGATGATAGCTTAGTCCCTGGCTTTGACTCAAGAGGAATACGAACTTTCCACAAGCACCTCAAGGGGAGGCTTCTCTCAGCTACAGGTATGTGAGAAGGACCCTGAGTTTGTGGCCTCAAGTGGAATGGACACCGAGATGCTCTGACTCGAAGTAAGGCCGGATATCCCTGCAGTGAATTGAATGCAGCCTCGTCTTGCATCTCCCAAGACGAAGGGATGTCTGAATCCCCTGTGGAGACCACAGAGAAAGACCTAGTTCTCCGCCTCATCGAGACCGGAGGCCTCACATCCTTTGAAAACTCGCGAGGTCCGCGGAGATCAATGCTTCCAAAGGAGACGATGCCTGACTCCTCTTGAAAATGGATAGGAGTCCCAGGATCCCTTTGGCACGTGGAAAGAGACCCTGGGTCTCCCGCCTCACGTGGAGACGCGTCCCAATTGCCATGCCAAGACTCGAGGAGAATCCCGAGGTGTCCCTCGCACCTAGGCAGGAGTCCTGACGTCGCTGAACAAACACGTGTCTGGAAGGGCCCTCCCCGTCGGAACTCGAGAATATACCCCAGGTTCCGGCCGCAACTCGAGAAAAACCATGAGACTTCCCCCTCACCCCGAGATGAGGCCCGATTCCCCTGCCCTGCGTGCAGAGCAATTCCGTGTTCCACATCAAACGTGAAAGGAGCCTTGATTTCCTTGATGGCACTCCAGAGAAAACCCAAGATCACTGTCTCAAGTCTAGAGGGATCCTGAGGTCACTGGAGCAACAAGAAAGGTCTCCGTGGACCCCAAATCAACTCGAGATGAGAGCTTAGTCCCTGGCTTCGACTCAAGAGGAATACCAACTTTCCACAAGCACCTCAAGAGGAGGCTTCTCTCAGCTACAGTTATGTGAGAGGCACCCTGAGTTTGTGGCCTCAAGTGGAATGGACACCAAGATGCTCTGACTCGAAGTAAGGCCGGATATCACTGCAGTGAATTGAATGCAGGCTCGTCTTGAATCTCCCAAGACGAAGGGATGTCTGAATCCCCTGTGGAGGCCACAGAGAAAGACCTAGTCCTCCGCCTCATCGCGACCGGAGGCCTCACATTCTTTGAAAACTCGACAGGTCCACGGAGATCAATGCTTCCAAAGGAGACGATGTCTGACTCCTCTTGAAAATGGATAGGAGTCCCAGGATCCCTGTGGCACGTGGAAAGGGACCCTGGGTCTCCCGCCTCACGTGGAGACGCGTCCCAATTGCCATGCCAAGATTCGAGGAGAATCCCGAGGTGTCCCTCGCACCTAGGCAGGGGTCCTGACGTCGCTGAACAAACACGTGTCTGGAAGGGCCCTCCCCGTCGTAACTCGAGAATATACCCCAGGTTCCGGCCGCAACTCGAGAAAAACCATGAGACTTCCCCCTCGCCGCGAGATGAGGCCCGATTCCCCTGCCCTGCGTGCAGACCAATTCCGTGTTCCACATCAAAAGTGAAAGGAGCCTTGATTTTCTTGATGGCACTCCAGAGAAAACCCAAGATCACTGTCTCAAGTCTAGAGGGATCCTGAGGTTACTGAAGCAACACGAAAGGGCTCCGTGGACCACAAATCAACTCGAGATGAGAGCTTAGTCCCTGGTTTCGACTCAAGAGGAATACCAACTTTTCACAAGCACCCCAATAGGAGGCTTCTCTCATTTACAGGTATGTGAGAGGGCCCGTGAGTTTGTGGCTTCAATTGGAATGGACACCTAGATGCTCGGACTCGAAGTAAGCCCGGATATCCCTGCAGTGAATTGAATGCAGGCTCGTCTTGCATCTCTCGACGAAGGGCTGTCTGAATCCCCTGTGGAGACCACAGAGAAAGACCTAGTCCTCCACCTCAACGCAACCGGAGGCCTCACATCCTTTGAAAACTCGAGAGGTACGCGGAGATCAATACTTCCGTAGGAGACGATGCCTGACTCCTCTTGAAAATGGATAGGAGTCCCAGGATCCCTGTGGCACGTGGAAAGGGACCCTGGGTGTCCCGCCTAACGTGGAGATGCGTCCCAATTGCCATGTCAAGACTCGAGGAGAATCCCGAGGTGTCCCTCGCACCTAGGCACGAGTCCTGACGTCGCTGAACAAACACGTGTCTGGAAGGGCCCTCCCCGTCGTAACTCGAGAATATACCCCAGGTTCCAGCCGCAACTCGAGAAAAACCATGAGACTTCCCCCTCGCCGCGAGATGAGGCCCGATTCCCCTGCACTGCGTGCAGAGCAATTCCGTGTTCCACATCAAACGTGAAAGGAGCCTTGATT
This sequence comes from Dama dama, assembly GCF_033118175.1. Classification (NCBI taxonomy): domain Eukaryota; kingdom Metazoa; phylum Chordata; class Mammalia; order Artiodactyla; family Cervidae; genus Dama; species Dama dama. The sequence goes on along the minus strand of NC_083712.1, from coordinate 7,299,509 downwards.
TCCTTGATGGCACTCCAGAGAAAACCCAAGATCACTGTCTCAAGTCTAGAGGGATCCTGAGGTCACTGGAGCAACATGAAAGGGCTGTGTGGACCCCAAATCAACTCGAGATGATAGCTTAGTCCCTGGCTTTGACTCAAGAGGAATACGAACTTTCCACAAGCACCTCAAGAGGAGGCTTCTCTCAGCTACAGGTATGTGAGAGGGACCCTGAGTTTGTGGCCTCAAGTGGAATGGACACCGAGATGCTCTGACTCGAAGTAAGGCCGGATATCCCTGCAGTGAATTGAATGCAGGCACGTCTTGCATCTCCCAAGACGAAGGGATGTCTGAATCCCCTGTGGAGACCACAGAGAAAGACCTAGTTCTCCGCCTCATCGAGACCGGAGGCCTCACATCCTTTGAAAACTCGCGAGGTCCGCGGAGATCAATGCTTCCAAAGGAGACGATGCCTGACTCCTCTTGAAAATGGATAGGAGTCCCAGGATCCCTGTGGCACGTGGAAAGGGACCCTGGGTCTCCCGCCTCACGTGGAGACGCGTCCCAATTGCCATGCCAAGACTCGAGGAGAATCCCGAGGTGTCCCTCGCACCTAGGCAGGAGTCCTGACGTCGCTGAACAAACACGTGTCTGGAAGGGCCCTCCCCGTCGGAACTCGAGAATATACCCCAGGTTCCGGCCGCAACTCGAGAAAAACCATGAGACTTCCCCCTCACCCCGAGATGAGGCCCGATTCCCCTGCCCTGCGTGCAGACCAATTCCGTGTTCCACATCAAACGTGAAAGGAGCCTTGATTTCCTTGATGGCACTCCAGAGAAAACCCAAGATCACTGTCTCAAGTCTAGAGGGATCCTGAGGTCACTGGAGCAACAAGAAAGGTCTCCGTGGACCCCAAATCAACTCGAGATGAGAGCTTAGTCCCTGGCTTCGACTCAAGAGGAATACCAACTTTCCACAAGCACCTCAAGAGGAGGCTTCTCTCAGCTACAGTTATGTGAGAGGCACCCTGAGTTTGTGGCCTCAAGTGGAATGGACACCAAGATGCTCTGACTCGAAGTAAGGCCGGATATCCCTGCAGTGAATTGAATGCAGGCTCGTCTTGCATCTCCCAAGACGAAGGGCTGTCTGAATCCCCTGTGGAGACCACAGAGAAAGACCTAGTCCTCCACCTCAACGCAACCGGAGGCCTCACATCCTTTGAAAACTCGAGAGGTCCGCGGAGATCAATACTTCCGTAGGAGACGATGCCTGACTCCTCTTGAAAATGGATAGGAGTCCCAGGATCCCTGTGGCACGTGGAAAGGGACCCTGGGTGTCCCGCCTAACGTGGAGACGCGTCCCAATTGCCATGCCAAGACTCGAGGAGAATCCCGAGGTGTCCCTCGCACCTAGGCACGAGTCCTGACGTCGCTGAACAAACACGTGTCTGGAAGGGCCCTCCCCGTCGTAACTCGAGAATATACCCCAGGTTCCGGCCGCAACTCGAGAAAAACCATGAGACTTCCCCCTCGCCGCGAGATGAGGCCCGATTCCCCTGCACTGCGTGCAGAGCAATTCCGTGTTCCACATCAAACGTGAAAGGAGCCTTGATTTCCTTGATGGCACTCCAGAGAAAACCCAAGTTCACTGTCTCAAGTCTATAGGGATCCTGAGGTCACTGGAGTAACACGAAAGGGCTCCGTGGACCACAAATCAACTCGAGATGAGAGCTTACTCCCTGGCTTCGACTCAAGAGGAATACCGACTTTCCACAAGCACCTGAAGAGGAGGCTTCTCGCAGCCACAGGTATGTGAGAGGGCCCCTGAGTTTGTGGCCTCAAGTGGAATGGTCATCGAGATGCTCTGACTCGAAGTAAGGCCGGATATCCCTGCAGTGAATTGAATGCAGGCTCGTCTTGCATCTCCCAAGATGAAGGGATGTCTGAATCCCCTGTGGAGACCGCAGAGAAAGACCGAGTTCTCCGCCTCATCGCGACCGGAGGCCTCACATCCTTTGAAAACTCGAGAGGTCCGCGGAGATCAATGCTTCCAAAGGAGACGATGCCTGACTACTCTTGAAAATGGATAGCAGTCCCAGGATCCCTGTGGCACGTGGAAACGGACCCTGGGTCTCCCGCCTCACGTGGAGACGCGTCCCAATTGCCATGCCAAGACTCGAGGAGAATACCGAGGTGTCCCTCGCACCTAGGCAGGAGTCCTGACGTCGCTGAACAAACAGGTGTCTGGAAGGGCCCTCCCCGTCGTAACTCGAGAATAGACCCCAGGTTCCGGCCGCAACTCGAGAAAAACCATGAGACTTCCCCCTCGCCGCGAGATGAGACCCGATTCCCCTGCAATGCGTGCAAAGCAATTCCGTGTTCCTCATCAAACGTGAAAGGAGCCTTGATTTCCTTGATGGCACTCCAGAGAAAACCCAAGATCACTGTCTCAAGTCTAGAGGGATCCTGAGGTCACTGGAGCAACACGAAAGGGCTCCGTGGACCCCAAATCAACTCGAGATGAGAGCTTAGTCCCTGGCTTCGAGTCAAGAGAAATACCAACTTTCCACAAGCACCTCAAGAGGAGGCTTCTCTCAGCTACAGGTATGTGAGAGGGACCGTGAGTTTGTGGCCTCAAGTGGAATGGACACCTAGATGCTCTGACTCGAAGTAAGGCTGGATATCCCTGCAGTGAATTGAATGCAGGCTCGTCTTGCATCTCCCAAGACCAAGGTATGTCTGAATCCCCTGTGGAGACCACAGAGAAAGACCTAATTCTCCGCCTCATCGCGACCGGAGGATTCACATCCTTTGAAAACTCGAGAGGTCCGCGGAGATCAATGCTTCCAAAGGAGACGATGCCTGACTCTTCTTGAAAATGGAAAGGCGTCCCAAGATTCCTGTGGCACGTGGAAAGGGACCCTGGGTCTCCCGCTTCACGTGGAGACGCGTCTCCATTGCCATGCCAAGACTCCAGGAGAATCCCGAGGTGTCTCTCGCACCTAGGCAGGAGTCCTGACGTCGCTGAACAAACAGGTGTCTGGAAGGGCCCTCCCCGTCCTAACTCGAGAATATACCCCAGGTTCCGGCCTCAACTCGAGAAAAACCATGAGACTTCCCCCTCGCCGCGAGAAGAGGCCCGATTCCCCTGCAGTGCGTGCAGAGCAATTCCGTGTTCCACATCAAACGTGAAAGGAGCCTTGATTTCCTTGATGGCACTCCAGAGAAAACCCAAGATCACTGTCTCAAGTCTAGAGGGATCCTGAGGTCACTGGAGCAAGATGAAAGGGCTGTGTGGACCCCAAATCAACTCGAGATGATAGCTTAGTCCCTGGCTTTGACTCAAGAGGAATACGAACTTTCCACAAGCACCTCAAGAGGAGGCTTCTCTCAGCTACAGGTATGTGAGAGGGACCCTGAGTTTGTGGCCTCAAGTGGAATGGACACCGAGATGCTCTGACTCGAAGTAAGGCCGGATATCCCTGCAGTGAATTGAATGCAGGCTCGTCTTGCATCTCCCAAGACGAAGGGATGTCTGAATCCCCTGTGGAGGCCACAGAGAAAGACCTAGTTCTCCGCCTCATCGAGACCGGAGGCCTCACATCCTTTGAAAACTCGCGAGGTCCGCGGAGATCAATGCTTCCAAAGGAGACGATGCCTGACTCCTCTTGAAAATGGATAGGAGTCCCAGGATCCCTGTGGCACGTGGAAAGGGACCCTGGGTCTCCCGCCTCACGTGGAGACGCGTCCCAATTGCCATGCCAAGACTCGAGGAGAATCCCGAGGTGTCCCTCCCACCTAGGCAGGAGTCCTGACGTCGCTGAACAAACACGTGTCTGGAAGGGCCCTCCCCGTCGGAACTCGAGAATATACCCCAGGTTCCGGCCGCAACTCGAGAAAAACCATGAGACTTCCCCCTCACCCCGAGATGAGGCCCGATTCCCCTGCCCTGCGTGCAGAGCAATTCCGTGTTCCACATCAAACGTGAAAGGAGCCTTGATTTCCTTGATGGCACTCCAGAGAAAACCCAAGATCACTGTCTCAAGTCTAGAGGGATCCTGAGGTCACTGGAGCAACAAGAAAGGTCTCCGTGGACCCCAAATCAACTCGAGATGAGAGCTTAGTCCCTGGCTTCGACTCAAGAGGAATACCAACTTTCCACAAGCACCTCAAGAGGAGGCTTCTCTCAGCTACAGTTATGTGAGAGGCACCCTGAGTTTGTGGCCTCAAGTGGAATGGACACCAAGATGCTCTGACTCGAAGTAAGGCCGGATATCCCTGCAGTGAATTGAATGCAGGCTCGTCTTGAATCTCCCAAGACGAAGGGATGTCTGAATCCCCTGTGGAGGCCACAGAGAAAGACCTAGTCCTCCGCCTCATCGCGACCGGAGGCCTCACATTCTTTGAAAACTCGACAGGTCCACGGAGATCAATGCTTCCAAAGGAGACGATGTCTGACTCCTCTTGAAAATGGATAGGAGTCCCAGGATCCCTGTGGCACGTGGAAAGGGACCCTGGGTCTCCCGCCTCACGTGGAGACGCGTCCCAATTGCCATGCCAAGATTCGAGGAGAATCCCGAGGTGTCCCTCGCACCTAGGCAGGAGTCCTGACGTCGCTGAACAAACACGTGTCTGGAAGGGCCCTCCCCGTCGTAACTCGAGAATATACCCCAGATTCCGGCCGCAACTCGAGAAAAACCATGAGACTTCCCCCTCGCCGCGAGATGAGGCCCGATTCCCCTGCCCTGCGTGCAGACCAATTCCGTGTTCCACATCAAACGTGAAAGGAGCCTTGAATTTCTTGATGGCACTCCAGAGAAAACCCAAGATCACTGTCTCAAGTCTAGAGGGATCCTGAGGTCACTGAAGCAACACGAAAGGGCTCCGTGGACCACAAATCAACTCGAGATGACAGCTTAGTCCCTGGCTTCGACTCAAGAGGAATACCAACTTTTCACAAGCACCTCAATAGGAGGCTTCTCTCATTTACAGGTATGTCAGAGGGCCCGTGAGTTTGTGGCCTCAATTGGAATGGACACCGAGATGCTCTGACTCGAAGTAAGGCCGGATATCCCTGCAGTGAATTGAATGCAGGCTCGTCTTGCATCTCCCAAGATGAAGGGCTGTCTGAATCCCCTGTGGAGACCACAGAGAAAGACCTAGTCCTTCACCTCAACGCAACCGGAGGCCTCACATCCTTTGAAAACTCGAGAGGTCCGCGGAGATCACTACTTCCGTAGGAGACGATGCCTGACTCCTCTTGAAAATGGATAGGAGTCCCAGGATCCCTGTGGCACGTGGAAAGGGACCCTGGGTGTCCCGCCTAACGTGGAGACGCGTCCCAATTGCCATGCCAAGACTCGAGGAGAATCCCGAGGTGTCCCTCGCACCTAGGCAAGAGTCCTGACGTCGCTGAACAAACACGTGTCTGGAAGGGCCCTCCCCGTCGTAACTCGAGAATATACCCCAGGTTCCGGCCGCAACTCGAGAAAAACCATGAGACTTCCCCCTCGCCGCGAGATGAGGCCCGATTCCCCTGCACTGCGTGCAGAGCAATTCCGTGTTCCACATCAAACGTGAAAGGAGCCTTGATTTCCTTGATGGCACTCCAGAGAAAACCCAAGTTCACTGTCTCAAGTCTAGAGGGATCCTGAGGTCACTGGAGCAACATGAAAGTGCTCCGTGGACCCAAAATCAACTCGAGATGAGAGCTTAGTCCCTGGCTTCGACTCAAGAGGAATACCGACTTTCCACAAGCACCTGAAGAGGAGGCTTCTCTCAGCTACAGGTATGTGGGAGGGACCCTGAGTTTGTGGCCTCAAGCGGAATGGACACCTAGATGCTCTGACTCGAAGTAAGGCTGGATATCCCTGCAGTGAATTGAATGCAGACTCGTCTTGCATCTCCCAAGACGAAGGGATGTCTGAATCCCCTGTGGAGACCACAGAGAAAGACCTAGTCCTCCGCCTCATCGAGACCGGAGGCATCACATCCTTTGAAAACTCGACAGGTCTGCGGAGGTCAATGCTTCCAAAGGAGATGATGCCTAACTCCTCTTGAAAATGGATAGGAGTCCCAGGATCACTGTGGCACTTGGAAAGGGACACTGGGTCTCCCGCCTCACGTGGAGACGGGTCCCAATTGCCATGCCAAGACTCGAGGAGAATCCCGAGGTGTCCCTCGCACCTAGGCAGGAGTAGTGACGTCGCTGAACAAACACGTGTCTGGAAGGGCCCTCCCCGTCGTAACTTGAGAATATACCCCAGGTTCCGGCCGCAACTCGAGAAAAACCATGAGACTTCCCACTCGCCGCGAGATGAGGCCTGATTCCCCGGCCCTGCATGCAGAGCAATTCCGTATTCCACATCAAAAATGAAAGGAGCCTTGATTTCCTTGATGGCACTCCAGAGAAAACCCAAGATCACTGTCTCAAGTCTAGAGGGATCCTGAGGTCACTGGAGCAACAAGAAAGGGCTCCGTGGACCCCAAATCAACTCGAGATGAGAGCTTAGTAACTGGCTTCGACTCAAGTGGAATACCAACTTTCCACAAGCACCTCAAGAGGAGGCTTCTCTCAGCTACAGGTATGTGAGAGGGCCCCTGAGATTGTGGCCTCAAGTGGAATGGACACAGAGATGCTCTGACTCGAAGTAATGCCGGATATCCCAACAGTGAATTGAATGCAGGCTCGTCTTGCATCTCCCAAGACGAAGGGATGTCTGAATCCCCTGTGGAGACCACAGAGAAGGACCTAATTCTCCGCCTCATCGCGAGCGGAGGCCTCACATCCTTTGAAAACGCGAGAGGTCCGCGGAGATCAATACTTCCAAAGGAGACGATGCCTGACTCCTCTTGAAAATGGATAGGAGTCCCAGGATCCCTGTGGCACATGGAAAGTGACCCTGGGTCTCCCGCCTCACGTGGAGACGCGTCCCAATTGCCATGCCAAGACTCGAGGAGAATCCCGAGGTGTCCCTCGCACCTAGGCAGGAGACCTGACGTCGCTGAACAAACACGTGTCTGGAAGGGCCCTCCCCGTCGTTACTCGAGAATATACCCCAGGTTCCGGCCGCAACTCGAGAAAAACCATGAGATTTCCCCCTCGCCGCGAGATGAGGCCCGATTCCCCTGCCCTGCGTGCAGAGTAATTCCGTATTCCACATCAAAAATGAAAGGAGCCTTGATTTCCTTGATGGCACTCCAGAGAAAACCCAAGATCACTGTCTCAAGTCTAGAGGGATCCTGAGGTCACTGTAGCAACACGAAAGGGCTCCGTGGACCCCAAATCAACTCGAGATGAGAGCTTAGTCCCTTGCTTCGACTCAAGAGGAATACCAACTTTCCACAAGCACCTCAAGAGGAGGCTTCTCTCAGCTACAGGTATGTGAGAGGGCCCCTGAGTTTGTGGCCTCAAGTGGAATGGACACCGAGATGCTCTGACTTGAAGTAAGGCCAGATATCCCTGCAGTGAATTGAATGCACGCTCGTCTTGCATCTCCCACGACGAAGGGATGTCTGAATCCCCTGTGGAGAGCAAAGAGAAAGACCTAATTCTCCGCCTCATCGCGAGCGGAGGCCTCACATCCTTTGAAAACTCGAGAGGTCCGCGGAGATCAATGCTTCCAAAGGAGACGATGCCTGACTCCTCTTGAAAATGGATAGGAGTCCCAGAATCACTGTGACACGTGGAAAGGGACCCTGGGGCTCCCGCCTAACTTGGAGACGTGTCCCAATTTCCATGCCAAGACTCGAGGAGAATCCCGAGGTGTCCCTCGCACCTAGGTAGGTGTCCTGACGTCGCTGAACAAACACGTGTCTGGAAGGGCCCTCCCCGTCGTAACTCGAGAATATACCCCATGTTCCGGCCGCAACTCGAGAAAAACCATGAGACTTCCCCCTCGCCGTGAGATGAGGCCCGATTCCTCTGCACTGCGTGCAGAGCAATTCCGTGTTCCACATCAAACGTGAAAGGAGCCTTGATTTCCTTGATGGCACTCCAGAGAAAAATCAAGATCACTGTCTCAAGTCTAGAGGGATCCTGAGGTCACTGGAGCAACATGAAAGGGCTCCGTGGACCCCAAATCAACTCGAGATGAGAGCTTAGTCCCTAGCTTCGAGTTAAGTGGAATACCAACTTTCCACAAGAACCTCAAGAGGAGGCTTCTCTCAGCTACAGGTATGTGAGAGGGACCCTGAGTATGTGGCCTCAAGTGGAATGGACACCGAGATGCTCTGACTCGAAGTAAGGCTGGATATCCCTGCAGTGAATTGAATGCAGGCTCGTCTTGCATCTCCCAAGATGAAGGGATGTCTGAATCCCCTGTGGAGACCACCGAGAAAGACCTAGTCCTCCGCCTCATCGCGAGCGGAGGCCTCACATCCTTTGAAAACTCGAGAGGTACGCGGAGATCAATACTTCCAAAGGAGACGATGCCTGACTCCTCTTGAAAATGGATAGGAGTCCCAGGATTCCTGTGGCACGTGGAAAGGGACCCTGGGTCTCCCGCCTCACGTGGAGACGCGTCCCAATTGCCATGCCAAGACTCGAGGAGAATCCTGAGGTGTCCCTCGCTCCTAGGCAGGAGTCCTGACGTCGCTGAACAAACACGTGTCTGGAAGGGCCTTCCCCGTCGTAACTCGAGAATATACCCAAGGTTCCGGCCGCAACTCGAGAAAAACCATGAGACTTCCCCATCGCCGGGAGATGAGGCCCGATTCCCCAGCACTGCGTGCAGAGCAATTCCGTGTTCCACATCAAACGTGAAAAGAGCCTTGATTTCCTTGATGGCACTCCAGAGAAACCCCAAGATCACTGTCTCAAGTCTAGAGGGATCCTGAGGTCCCTGGAGCAACATGAAAGGGCTCCGTGGACCCCAAATCAACTCGAGATGAGAGCTTAGTCCCTGGCTTCGACTCAAGAGGAATACCGACTTTCCACAAGCACCACAAGATGAGGCTTCTCTCAGCTACAGGTATGTGAGAGGGACCCTGACTTTGTGGCCTCAAGTGGAATGGACACGTAGATGCTCTGACTCGAAGTAAGGCCGGATATCCCAATAGTGAATTGAATGCAGGCTCGTCTTGCATCTCCCAAGACGAAGGGATGTCTGAATCCCCTGTGGAGACCGCAGAGAAAGACCGAGTTCTCCGCCTCATCGCGACCGGAGGCCTCACTTCCTTTGAAAACTCGAGAGGTCCGCGGAGATCAATGCTTCCAAAGGAGACGATGCCTGACTCCTCTTGAAAATGGATAGGAGTCCCAGGATCCCTGTGGCACGTGGAAAGGGACCCTGGGTCTTCCGCCTCACGTGGAGACGCGTCCCAATTGCCATGCCAAGACTCAAGGAGAATCCCGAGGTGTCCCTCGCACCTAGGCAGGAGTCCTGACGTCGCTGAACAAACACGTGTCTGGAAGGGCCCTCCCCGTCGTAACTCGAGAATATACCCCAGGTTCCGGCCGCAACTCGAGAAAAACAATGAGACTTCCCCCTCGCCGCGAGATGAGACCCGATTCCCCTGCAATGCATGCAAAGCAATTCCGTGTTCCTCATCAAACGTGAAAGGAGCCTTGATTTCCTTGATGGCACTCCAGAGAAAACCCAAGATCACTGTCTCAAGTCTAGAGGGATCCTGAGGTCACTGGAGCAACCCGAAAGGGCTCCGTGGACCCCAAATCAACTCGAGGTGAGAGCTTAGTCCCTGGCTTCGAGTCAAGAGAAATACCAACTTTCCACAGGCACCTCAAGAGGAGGCTTCTCTCAGCTACAGGTATGTGAGAGGGACCCTGAGTTTGTGGCCTCAAGTGGAATGGACACCGAGATGCTCTGACTCGAACTAAGGCCAGATATCCCTGCAGTGAATTGAATGCAGGCTCGTCTTGCATCTCCCAAGACGAAGGAATGTCTGAATCCCCTGTGGAGACCACAGAGATAGACCTAGTCCTCCGCCTCATCGCGACCGGAGGCCTCACATCCTTTGAAAACTCGAGAGGTCTGCAGAGATCAATGCTTCCAAAGGAGACGATGCGCGACTCCTCTTGAAAATGGATAGGAGTCCCAGGATCCCTGTGGCACGTGGAAAGGGAATCCTGGGTCTCCCGCCTCACGTGGAGACGCATCCCAATTGCCATGCCAAGACTTGAGGAGAATCCCGAGGTGTCCCTCGCACCTAGGCAGAAGTCCTGACGTCGCTGAAAAAACACGTGTCTGGAAGGGCCCTCCCCGTCGTAACTCGAGAATATACCCCAGGTTCCGGCCGCAACTCGAGAAAAACCATGAGACTTCCCCCTCGCCGCGAGATGAGGCCCGATTCCCCTGCCCTGCGTGCAGTGCAATTCCGTATTCTACATCAAAAGTGAAAGGAGCCTTGATTTCCTTGATGGCACTCCAGAGAAAACCCAGAATCACTGTCTCAAGTCTACAGGGATCCTGAGGTCACTGTAGCAACAGGAAAGGGCTCCGTGGACCCCAAATCAACTCGAGGTGAGAGCTTAGTCCCTGGCTTCGACTCAAGAGGAATGCCAATTTTCCACAAGCATCTCAAGAGGAGGATTCTCTCAGCTACAGGTATGTGAGAGGGACCCTGAGTTTGTGGCCTCAATTGGAATGGACACAGAGATGCTCTGACTCGAAGTAAGGCCGGATATCCCTGCAGTGAATTGAATGCAGGCTCGTCTTGCATCTCCCAAGACGAAGGGTTGTCTGAATCCCCTGTGGAGACCACAGAGAAAGACCTAGTCCTCCGCCTCCTCGTGACCGGAGGCCTCCTATTCTTTGAAAACTCGAGAGGTCCGCTGAGATCAATACTTCCGAAGGAGACGATGCCTGACTCCTCTTGAAAATGGATAGGAGTCCCAGGATATCTGTGGCACGTGGTAAGGGACCCTGGGTCTCCCGCCTCACGTGGTGACGCGTCCCAATTGCAATGCAAAGACTCGATTAGAATCCCGAGGTGTCTCTCGCACCTAGGCAGGGGTCCTGACGTCGCTGAACAAACACGTGTCTGGAAGGTCCCTCCCCGTCGTAACTCGAGAATATACCCCAGGTTCCGGCCGCAACTCGAGAAAAACCATGAGACTTCCCCCTCGCCGCGAGATGAGGCCCGATTCCCCTGCCCTTCGTGCAGACCAATTCCGTGTTCCACATCAAAAGTGAAAGGAGCCTTGATTTTCTTGATGGCACTCCAGAGAAAACCCAAGATTACTGTCTCTAGTCTAGAGGGATCCTGAGGTCACTGAAGCAACACGAAAGGGCTCCGTGGACCCCAAATCAACTCGAGATGAGAGCTTAGTCCCTGGCTTCGACTCAAGAGGAATACCAACTTTTCACAAGCACCTCAATAGGAGGCTTCTCTCATTTACAGGTATGTGAGAGGGCCCGTGAGTTTGTGGCCTCAATTGGAATGGACACCGAGATGCTCTGACTCGAAGTAAGGCCGGATATCCCTGCAGTGAATTGAATGCAGGCTCGTCTTGCATCTCCCAAGACGAAGGCCTGTCTGAATCCCCTGTGGAGACCACAGAGAAAGACCTAGTCCTCCACCTCAACGCAACCGGAGGCCTCACATCCTTTTAAAACTCGAGAGGTCCGCGGAGATCAATATTTCCGAAGGAGACGATGCCTGACTCCTCTTGAAAATGGATAGGAGTCCCAGGATCCCTGTGGCACGTGGAAAGGGACCCTGGGTGTCCCGCCTAACGTGGAGACGCGTCCCAATTGCCATGCCAAGACTCGAGGAGAATCCCGAGGTGTCCCTCGCACCTAGGCACGAGTCCTGACGTCGCTGAACAAACACGTGTCTGGAAGGGCCCTCCCCGTCGTAACTCGAGAATATACCCCAGGTTCCGGCCGCAACTCGAGAAAAACCATGAGACTTCCCCCTCGCCGCGAGATGAGGCCCGATTCCCCTGCACTGCGTGTAGAGCAATTCCATGTTCCACATCAAACGTGAAAGGAGCCTTGATTTCCTTGATGGCACTCCAGAGAAAACCCAAGTTCACTGTCTCAAGTCTAGAGGGATCCTGAGGTCACTGGAGCAACAGGAAACGGCTCCGGGGACCACAAATCAACTCGAGATGAGAGCTTACTCCCTGGCTTCGACTCAAGAGGAATACCGACTTTCCACAAGCACCTGAAGAGGAGGCTTCTCGCAGCCACAGGTATGTGAGAGGGCCCCTGAGTGTGTGGCCTCAAGTGGAATGGTCATCGAGATGCTCTGACTCGAAGTAAGGCCGGATATCCCTGCAGTGAATTGAATGCAGGCTCGTCTTGCATCTCCCAAGATGAAGGGATGTCTGAATCCCCTGTGGAGACCGCAGAGAAAGACCGAGTTCTCCGCCTCATCGCGACCGGAGGCCTCACATCCTTTGAAAACTCGAGAGGTCCGCGGAGATCAATGCTTCCAAAGGAGACGATGCCTGACTACTCTTGAAAATGGATAGCAGTCCCAGGATCCCTGTGGCACGTGGAAACGGACCCTGGGTCTCCCGCCTCACGTGGAGACGCGTCCCAATTGCCATGCCAAGACTCGAGGAGAATACCGAGGTGTCCCTCGCACCTAGGCAGGAGTCCTGACGTCGCTGAACAAACAGGTGTCTGGAAGGGCCCTCCCCGTCGTAACTCGAGAATATACCCCAGGTTCCGGCCGCAACTCGAGAAAAACCATGAGACTTCCCCCTCGCCGCGAGATGAGGCCCGATTCCCCTGCCCTGCGTGCAGAGCAATTCCGTATTCCACATCAAAAGTGAAAGGAGCCTTGATTTCCTTGATGGCACTCCAGAGAAAACCCAGGATCACTGTCTCAAGTCTAGAGGGATCCTGAGGTCACTGTAGCAACACGAAAGGAGTCCGTGGACCCCAAATCAACTCGAGATGAGAGCTTAGTCCCTGGCTTCGACTCAAGAGGAATACCAACTTTCCACAAGCACCTCAAGAGGAGGCTTCTCTCAGCTACAGGTAAGTGACAGGGCCCCTGAGTTTGTGGCCTCAAGTGGAATGGACACCGAGATGCTCTGACTCGAAGTAAGGCCGGATATCCCTGCAGTGAATTGAATGCAGGCTCGTCTTGCATCTCCCAAGATGAAGGGATGTCTGAATCCCCTATGGAGACCACAGAGAAAGACCAAGACCTCCGCTTCATCGAGACCGGAGGCATCACATCCTTTGAAAACTCGAGAGGTCTGCGGAGGTCAATGCTTCCAAAGCAGACGATGCCTGACTCTTCTTGAAAATGGATAGGAGTCCCAGGATCCCTTTGGCACGTGGAAAGGGACCCTGGGTCTCCCGCCTCACGTGGAGACGCGTCCCAATTGCCATGCCAAGACTCGAGGAGAATCCCGGGGTGTCCCTCACACCTAGGCAGGAGTCCTGACGTCGCTGAACAAACACGTGTCTGGAAGGGCCCTCCCCGTCCTAACTCGAGAATATACCCCAGGTTCCGGCCTCAACTCGAGAAAAACCATGAGACTTCCCCCTCGCCGCGAGAAGAGGCCCGATTCCCCTGCAGTGCGTGCAGAGCAATTCCGTGTTCCACATCAAACGTGAAAGGAGCCTTGATTTCCTTGATGGCACTCCAGAGAAAACCCAAGATCACTGTCTCAAGTCTAGAGGGATCCTGAGGTCACTGGAGCAACATGAAAGGGCTGTGTGGACCCCAAATCAACTCGAGATGATAGCTTAGTCCCTGGCTTTGACTCAAGAGGAATACGAACTTTCCACAAGCACCTCAAGAGGAGGCTTCTCTCAGCTACAGGTATGTGAGAGGGACCCTGAGTTTGTGGCCTCAAGTGGAATGGACACCGAGATGCTCTGATTCGAAGTAAGGCCGGATATCCCTGCAGTGAATTGAATGCAGGCTCGTCTTGCATCTCCCAAGACGAAGGGATGTCTGAATCCCCTGTGGAGACCACAGAGAAAGACCTAGTTCTCCGCCTCATCGAGACCGGAGGCCTCACATCCTTTGAAAACTCGCGAGGTCCGCGGAGATCAATGCTTCCAAAGGAGACGATGCCTGACTCCTCTTGAAAATGGATAGGAGTCCCAGGATCCCTGTGGCACGTGGAAAGGGACCCTGGGTCTCCCGCCTCACGTGGAGACGCGTCCCAATTGCCATGCCAAGACTCGAGGAGAATCCCGGGGTGTCCCTCGCACCTAGGCAGGAGTCCTGACGTCGCTGAACAAACACGTGTCTGGAAGGGCCCTCCCCGTCGTAATTCGAGAATATACCCCAGGTTCCGGCCGCAACTCGAGAAAAACCATGAGACTTCCCCCTCACCCCGAGATGAGGCCCGATTCCCCTGCCCTGCGTGCAGAGCAATTCCGTGTTCCACATCAAACGTGAAAGGAGCCTTGATTTCCTTGATGGCACTCCAGAGAAAACCCAAGATCACTGTCTCAAGTCTAGAGGGATCCTGAGGTCACTGGAGCAACAAGAAAGGTCTCCGTGGACCCCAAATCAACTCGAGATGAGAGCTTAGTCCCTGGCTTCGACTCAAGAGGAATACCAACTTTCCACAAGCACCTCAAGAGGAGGCTTCTCTCAGCTACAGTTATGTGAGAGGCACCCTGAGTTTGTGGCCTCAAGTGGAATGGACACCGAGATGCTCTGACTCGAAGTAAGGCCGGATATCCCTGCAGTGAATTGAATGCAGGCTCGTCTTGCATCTCCCAAGATGAAGGGATGTCTGAATCCCCTATGGAGACCACAGAGAAAGACCAAGACCTCCGCTTCATCGAGACCGGAGGCATCACATCCTTTGAAAACTCGAGAGGTCTGCGGAGGTCAATGCTTCCAAAGGAGACGATGCCTGACTCTTCTTGAAAATGGATAGGAGACCCAGGATCCCTTTGGCACGTGGAAAGGGACCCTGGGTCTCCCGCCTCACGTGGAGACGCGTCCCAATTGCCATGCCAAGACTCGAGGAGAATCCCGAGGTGTTCCTCACACCTAGGCAGGAGTCCTGACGTCGCTGAACAAACACGTGTCTGGAAGGGCCCTCCCCGTCCTAACTCGAGAATATACCCCAGGTTCCGGCCTCAACTCGAGAAAAACCATGAGACTTCCCCCTCGCCGCGAGAAGAGGCCCGATTCCCCTGCAGTGCGTGCAGAGCAATTCCGTGTTCCACATCAAACGTGAAAGGAGCCTTGATTTCCTTGATGGCACTCCAGAGAAAACCCAAGATCACTGTCTCAAGTCTAGAGGGATCCTGAGGTCACTGGAGCAACATGAAAGGGCTGTGTGGACCCCAAATCAACTCGAGATGATAGCTTAGTCCCTGGCTTTGACTCAAGAGGAATACGAACTTTCCACAAGCACCTCAAGAGGAGGCTTCTCTCAGCTACAGGTATGTGAGAGGGACCCTGAGTTTGTGGCCTCAAGTGGAATGGACACCGAGATGCTCTGACTCGAAGTAAGGCCGGATATCCCTGCAGTGAATTGAATGCAGGCTCGTCTTGCATCTCCCAAGACGAAGGGATGTCTGAATCCCCTGTGGAGACCACAGAGAAAGACCTAGTTCTCCGCCTCATCGAGACCGGAGGCCTCACATCCTTTGAAAACTCGCGAGGTCCGCGGAGATCAATGCTTCCAAAGGAGACGATGCCTGACTCCTCTTGAAAATGGATAGGAGTCCCAGGATCCCTGTGGCACGTGGAAAGGGACCCTGGGTCTCCCGCCTCACGTGGAGACGCGTCCCAATTGCCATGCCAAGACTCGAGGAGAATCCCGAGGTGTCCCTCGCACCTAGGCAGGAGCCCTGACGTCGCTGAACAAACACGTGTCTGGAAGGGCCCTCCCCGTCGTAACTCGAGAATATACCCCAGGTTCCGGCCTCAACTCGAGAAAAACCATGAGACTTCCCCCTCACCCCGAGATGAGGCCCGATTCCCCTGCCCTGCGTGCAGAGCAATTCCGTGTTCCACATCAAACGTGAAAGGAGCCTTGATTTCCTTGATGGCACTCCAGAGAAAACCCAAGATCACTGTCTCAAGTCTAGAGGGATCCTGAGGTCACTGGAGCAACAAGAAAGGTCTCCGTGGACCCCAAATCAACTCGAGATGAGAGCTTAGTCCCTGGCTTCGACTCAAGAGGAATACCAACTTTCCACAAGCACCTCAAGAGGAGGCTTCTCTCAGCTACAATTATGTGAGAGGCACCCTGAGTTTGTGGCCTCAAGTGGAATGGACACCAAGATGCTCTGACTCGAAGTAAGGCCGGATATCCCTGCAGTGAATTGAATGCAGGCTCGTCTTGAATCTCCCAAGACGAAGGGATGTCTGAATCCCCTGTGGAGGCCACAGAGAAAGACCTAGTCCTCCGCCTCATCGCGACCGGAGGCCTCACATTCTTTGAAAACTCGACAGGTCCACGGAGATCAATGCTTCCAAAGGAGACGTTGCCTGACTACTCTTGAAAATGGATAGCAGTCCCAGGATCCCTGTGGCACGTGGAAACGGACCCAGGGTCTCCCGCCTCACGTGGAGACGCGTCCCAATTGCCATGCCAAGACTCGAGGAGAATACCGAGGTGTCCCTCGCACCTAGGCAGGAGTCCTGACGTCGCTGAACAAACAGGTGTCTGGAAGGGCCCTCCCCGTCGTAACTCGAGAATATACCCCAGGTTCCGGCCGCAACTCGAGAAAAATCATGAGACTTCCCCCTCGCCGCGAGATGAGACCCGATTCCCCTGCAATGCGTGCAAAGCAATTCCGTGTTCCTCATCAAACGTGAAAGGAGCCTTGATTTCCTTGATGGCACTCCAGAGAAAACCCAAGATCACTGTCTCAAGTCTAGAGGGATCCTGAGGTCACTGGAGCAACACGAAAGGGCTCCGTGGACCCCAAATCAACTCGAGATGAGAGCTTAGTCCCTGGCTTCGAGTCAAGAGAAATACCAACTTTCCACAAGCACCTCAAGAGGAGGCTTCTCTCAGCTACAGGTATGTGAGAGGGACCGTGAGTTTGTGGCCTCAAGTGGAATGGACACCTAGATGCTCTGACTCGAAGTAAGGCCGGATATCCCTGCAGTGAATTGAATGCAGGCTCGTCTTGCATCTCCCAAGACCAAGGTATGTCTGAATCCCCTGTGGAGACCACAGAGAAAGACCTAATTCTCCGCCTCATCGCGACCGGAGGATTCACATCCTTTGAAAACTCGAGAGGTCCGCGGAGATCAATGCTTCCAAAGGAGACGATGCCTGACTCTTCTTGAAAATGGAAAGGCGTCCCAAGATTCCTGTGGCACGTGGAAAGGGACCCTGGGTCTCCCGCTTCACGTGGAGACGCGTCTCCATTGCCATGCCAAGACTCCAGGAGAATCCCGAGGTGTCCCTCGCACCTAGGCAGGAGTCCTGACGTCGCTGAACAAACAGGTGTCTGGAAGGGCCCTCCCCTTCGTAACTCGAGAATATACCCCAGGTTCCGGCCGCAACTCGAGAAAAACCATGAGACTTCCCCCTCGCCGCGAGATGAGGCCCGATTCCCCTGCACTGCGTGCAGAGCAATTCCGTGTTCCACATCAAACGTGAAAAGAGCCTTGATTTCCTTGATGGCACTCCAGAGAAAACCCAAGATCACTGTCTCAAGTCTAGAGGGATCCTGAGGTCACTGGAGCAACATGAAAGGGCTCTGTGGACCCCAAATCAACTCGAGATGAGAGCTTAGTCCCTGGCTTCGACTCAAGAGGAATACCGACTTTCCACAAGCACCTCAAGAGGAGGCTTCTCTCAGCTACAGGTATGTGAGAGGGACCGTGAGTTTGTGGCCTCAAGTGGAATGGACACCTAGATGCTCTGACTCGAAGTAAGGCCGGATATCCCTGCAGTGAATTGAATGCAGGCTCGTCTTGCATCTCCCAAGATGAAGGGATGTCTGAATCCCCTATGGAGACCACAGAGAAAGACCAAGTCCTCCGCTTCATCGAGACCGGAGGCATCACATCCTTTGAAAACTCGAGAGGTCCGCGGAGATCAATGCTTCCAAAGGAGACGATGCCTGACTACTCTTGAAAATGGATAGCAGTCCCAGGATCCCTGTGGCACGTGGAAACGGACCCTGGGTCTCCCGCCTCACGTGGAGACGCGTCCCAATTGCCATGCCAAGACTCGAGGAGAATACCGAGGTGTCCCTCGCACCTAGGCAGGAGTCCTGACGTCGCTGAACAAACAGGTGTCTGGAAGGGCCCTCCCCGTCGTAACTCGAGAATATACCCCAGGTTCCGGCCGCAACTCGAGAAAAACCATGAGACTTCCCCCTCGCCGCGAGATGAGACCCGATTCCCCTGCAATGCGTGCAAAGCAATTCCGTGTTCCTCATCAAACGTGAAAGGAGCCTTGATTTCCTTGATGGCACTCCAGAGAAAACCCAAGATCACTGTCTCAAGTCTAGAGGGATACTGAGGTCACTGGAGCAACACGAAAGGGCTCCGTGGACCCCAAATCAACTCGAGATGAGAGCTTAGTCCCTGGCTTCGAGTCAAGAGAAATACCAACTTTCCACAAGCACCTCAAGAGGAGGCTTCTCTCAGCTACAGGTATGTGAGAGTGACCCTGAGTTTGTGGCCTCAAGTGGAATGGACACCGAGATGCTCTGACTCGAAGTAAGGCCGGATATCCCTGCAGTGAATTGAATGCAGGCTCGTCTTGCATCTCCCAAGACGAAGGGCTGTCTGAATCCCCTGTGAAGACCACAGAGAAAGACCTAGTCCTCCACCTCAACGCAACCGGAGGCCTCACATCCTTTGAAAACTCGAGAGGTCTGCAGAGATCAATGCTTCCAAAGGAGACGATGCCCGACTCCTCTTGAAAATGGATAGGAGTCCCAGGATCCCTGTGGCACATGGAAAGGGAACCCTGGGTCTCCCGCCTCACGTGGAGACGCATCCCAATTGCCATGCCAAGACTCGAGGAGAATCCCGAGGTGTCCCTCGCACGTAGGCAGGAGTCCTGACGTCGCTGAAAAAACACGTGTCTGGAAGGGCCCTCCCCGTCGTAACTCGAGAATATACACCAGGTTTCAGCCGCAACTCGAGAAAAACCATGAGACTTCCCCCTCGCCGCGAGATGAGGCCCGATTCCCCTGCCCTGCGTGCAGAGCAATTCCGTATTCCACATCAAAAGTGAAAGGAGCCTTGATTTCCTTGATGGCACTCCAGAGAAAACCCAGGATCACTGTCTCAAGTCTAGAGGGATCCTGAGGTCACGGTAGCAACATGAAAGGGCTCTGTGGACCCCAAATCAACTCGAGATGAGAGCTTAGTCCCTAGCTTCGACTCAAGAGGAATACGAACTTTCCACAAGCACCTCAAGAGGAGGCTTCTCTCAGCTACAGGTATGTGAGAGGGACCCTGAGTTTGTGGCCTCAAGTGGAATGGACACCGAGATGCTCTGACTCGAAGTAAGGCCGGATATCCCTGCAGTGAATTGAATGCAGGCTCGTCTTGCATCTCCCAAGATGATGGGATGTCTGAATCACCTGTGGAGACCACAGAGAAAGACCTAGTTCTCCGCCTCATCCCGACCGGAGGCCTCACATCCTTTGAAAACTCGAGAGGTCCGCGGAAATCAATGCTTCCAAAGGAGACGATGCCTGACTCCTCTTGAAAATGGATAGGAGTCCCAGGATCCCTGTGGCACGTGGAAAGGGACACTGGGTCTCCCGCCTCACGTGGAGACGCGTCCCAATTGCCATGCCAGGATTCGAGGAGAATCCCGAGGTGTCCCTCACACCTAGGCAGGAGTCCTGACGTCGCTGAACAAACACATGTCTGGAAGGGCCCTCCCCGTCGTAACTCGAGAATATACCCCAGGTTCCGGCCGCAACTCGAGAAAAACCATGAGAATTCCCCCTCGCCGCGAGATGATGCCCGATTCCCCTGTGCTGCGTGCAGAGCAATTCCGTGTTTCACTTCCAACGTCAAAGGAGCCTTGATTTCCTTGATGGCATTCCAGAGAAAACCCAAGATCACTGTCTCAAGTCTAGAGGGATCCTGAGGTCACTGGAGCAACACGAAAAGGCTCTGTGGACCCCAAATCAACTCGAGATGATAGCTTAGTCCCTGGCTTCGACTCAAGAGGAATACCAACTTTCCACAAGCACCTCAAGAGGATTCTTCTCTCAGCTACAGGTATGTGAGAGGGACCCTGAGTTTGTGGCCTCAAGTGGAATAGCCACCGAGATGCTCTGACTCGAAGTAAGGCTGGATATCCCTGCAGTGAATTGAATGCAGACTCGTCTTGCATCTCCCAAGACGAAGGGATGTCTGAGTCCCCTGTGGAGACCACAGAGAAAGACCTAGTTCTCCACCTCATCGCGACCGGAGGCCTCACATCCTTTGAAAACTCGAGAGGTCCGCGGAGATCAATGCTTCCAAAGGAGACAATGCCTGACTCCTCTTGAAAATGGATAGGAGTCCCAGGATCCCTGTGGTACGTGGAAAGGGAACGTGGGTTTCCGCCTCCCGTGGAGACGCGTCCCAATTGCCATGGCAAGGCTCGAGGAGAATCCCGAGGTGTCCCTCGCACCTAGGCAGGAGTCCTGACGTCGCTGAACAAACACGTGTCTGGAAGGGCCCTCCCCGTCGTAACTCGAGAATATACCCCAGGTTCCGGGCGCAACTCGAGAAAAACCATTAGACTTCCCCCTCGCCACGAGTTTATGCCCGATTCCTTTGCACTGCGTGCAAAGCAATTCCGTGTTCCACATCAAAAGTGAAAGGAGCCTTGATTTCCTTGATGACACTCCAGAGAAAACCCAAGATCACTGTCTCAAGTCTAGAGGGATCCTGAGGTCACTGGAGCAACACGAAAGGGCTCCGGGGACCCCAAATCAATTCGAGATGAGAGCTTAGTCCCTGGCTTCGACTCAAGTGGAACACCAACTTTCCACAAGCACCTCAAGAGGAGGCTTCTCTCAGCTACAGGTATGTGAGAGGGACCCTGAGTTTGCGGCCTCAAATGGAATGAACACCGAGATGCTCTGACTCGAATTCAGGCCGGATATCCCTGCAGTGAAGTGAATGCAGGCTCGTCTTGCATCTCCCAAGACGAAGGGTTGTCTGAATCCCCTGTGGAGACCACAGAGAAAGACCTAGTCCTCCGCCTCATCGCGACCGGAGGCCTCACATCCTTTGAAAACTCGAGAGGTCCGCGGAGATCAATGCTTCCAAAGGAGACGATGCCTGACTCCTCTTGAAAATGGATAGGAGTCCCAGGATCCCTGTCCACGTGGAAGGGGACCCTGGGTCTCCCGCTTCACGTGAAGACGCGTCCCAATTGCCATGCCAAGACTCGAGGAGAATCCCGAGGTGTCCCTCGCACCTAGGCATGAGTCCTGACGTCGCTGAACAAACACGTGTCTGGAAGGGCCCTCCCCGTCGTAACTCGAGAATATACCCCAGGTTCCGGCCGCAACTAGAGAAAAACCATGAGACTTCCCCCTCGCCACGAGATGAGGCCCGATTCCCCTGCACTGCGTGCAGAGCAATTCCGTGTTCCACATCAAACGTGAAAGGAGCCTTGATTTCCTTGATGGCACTCCAGAGAAAACCCAAGATCACTGTCTCAAGTCTAGAGGGATCCTGAGGTCACTGGAGCAACACGAAAGGGCTGTTTGGACCCCAAATCAACTCGAGATGAGAGCTTAGTCCCTGGCTTCGACTCAAGAGGAATACCAACTTTCCACAAGCACCTCAAGAGGAGGCTTCTCTCAGCTACATGTATGTGAGAGGGACCCTGAGTTTGTGGCCTCAAGTGGAATGGATACCGAGATGCTCTGACTTGAAGTAAGGCCGGATATCCCTGCAGTGAATTGAATGCAGGCTCGTCTTGCATCTCCCAAGACGAAGGGATGTCTGAATCCCCTGTGGAGACCACAGAGAAAGACCTAGTTTTCCGCCTCATCGCGACCGGAGTCCTCACATCCTTTGAAAACTCAGGAGGTCTGCGGAGATCAATGCTTCCAAAGGAGACGATGCCTCACTCCTACAGAAAATGGATAGGAGTCCCAGGATCCCTGTGGCACGTGGAAAGGGACCCTGGGTCTCCCGCCTGACTTGGAGACGCGTCCCAATTGCCATGCCAAGACTCGAGGAGAATCCCGAGGTGTCCCTCGCACCTAGGCAGGAGTCCTGACGTCGCTGAACAAACTCGTGTCTAGAAGGGCCCTCCCCGTCGTAACTCGAGAATATACCCCAGGTTCTGGCCGCAACTCGAGAAAAACCATGAGACTTCCCCCTCGCCGCGAGATGAGGCCCGATTCCCCTGCACTGCGTGCAGAGCAATTCCGTGTTCCACATCAAACGTGAAAGGAGCCTTGATTTCCTTGATGGCACTCCAGAGAAAACCCAAGATCACTGTATCAAGTCTAGAGGGATCCTGAAGTCACTGGAGCAACACGAAAGGGCTCCGTGGACCCCAAATCAACTCGGGATGAGAGCTTAGTGTCTGGCTTCGACTCAAGAGGATTACCAACTTTCCACAAGCACCTCAAGAGGAGGCTTCTCTCATCTACAGGTATGTGAGAGGGACCCTGAGTTTGTGGCCTCAAGTGGAATGGACACCGAGATGCTCTGACTCGAAGTAAGGCCGGATATCCCTAGAGTGAATTGAATGCAGGCTAGTCTTGCATCTCCCAAGACGAAGGGTTGTTTGAATCCCCTGTGGAGAACACAGAAATAGACCTAGTCCACCGCCTCAACCAACCGGAGGCCTCATATCCTTTGAAAACTCGAGAGGTCCGGGGAGATCAATGCTTCCAAAGGAGGCGATGCCTGACTCCTCTTGAAAATGGATACTAGTCCCAGGATCCCTGTGGTACGTGGAAAGGGAACGTGGGTTTCCGCCTCACGTGGAGACGCGTCCCTATTGCCATGCAAAGACTCGAGGAGAATCCCGAGGTGTCCCTTGCACCTAGGCAGAAGTCCTGACGTCGCTGAACAAACACATGTCTGGAAGGGCCCTCCCCGTCGTAACTCGATAATATACCCCTGGTTCCGGCTGCAACTCGAGAAAAACCATGAGACTTCCCCCTCGCCGAGAGATGAGGCCAGATTCCCCTGCACTGCGTGCAGAGCAATTCCGTGTTCCACATCAAACGTGAAAGGAGCCTTGATTTCCTTGATGGCACTCCAGAGAAAACCCAAGATCACTGTCTCAAGTCTAGAACGATCCTGAGATCACTGTAGCAACACGAAAGGGCTCCGTGGACCCCAAATCAACTCGAGATGAGAGCTTAGTCCCTGGCTTCGACTCAAGAGGAATACCAACTTTCCACAAGCACCTGAAGAGGAGGCTTCTCTCAGCCACATGTATGTGAGAGGGACCCTGAATTTGTGGCCTCAAGTGTAATGGACACCGAGATGCTCTGACTCAAAGTAAGGCCGGATATCCCTGCAGTGAATTGAATGCAGGCTCGTCTTGCATCTCCCAAGACGAAGGGATGTCTGAATCCCCTGTGGAGACGACAGAGAAAGACCTAGTCCTCCGCCTCATCGCGACCGGAGGCCTCACATCCTTTGAAAACTCGAGAGGTATGCGGAGATCAATGCTTCCAAAAGAGACGATGCCTGACTCCTCTTGAAAACGGATAGGAGTCCCAGGATCCCTGTGGCACGTGGAAAGGTACCCTGCGTCTCCCGCCTCACGTGGAGACGCGTCCCAATTGCCATGCCAAGACTCGAGGAGAATCCCGAGGTGTCCCTCGCACCTAGGCAGGAGTCCTGACGTCGCTGAACAAACACGTGTCTGGAAGGGCCCTCCCCGTCGTAACTCGAGAATATACCCCAGGTTCCGGCCGCAACTCGAGAAAAACGATGAGACTTCCCCCTCGCCGCGAGATGAGGCCTGATTCCCCTGCACTGCGTGGAGAGAAATTCCGTGTTCCACATCAAACGTGAAAGGAGCCTTGATTTCCTTGATGGCACTCCAGAGAAAACCCAAGATCACTGTCTCAAGTCTAGAGGGAACCTGAGGTCACTGGAGCAACAGGAAAGTACTCCATGGACTCCAAATCAACTCGAGATGAGAGCTTAGTCCCTGGCTTCGACTCAAGAGGAATACCAACTTTCCACAAGCACCTCAAGAGGTGGCTTCTCTCAGCTACAGGTATGTGAGAGGGACCATGAGTTTGTGGCCTCAAGTGGAATGGACACCGAGATGCTCTGACTCGAAGTAAGGACAGATATCCCTGCAGTGAATTGGATGCAGGCTCGTCTTCCATCTCCCAAGAGGAAGGGATGTCTGAATACCCTGTGGAGACCACAGAGAAAGACCTAGTTCTCGCCACATCGCGACTGGAGGCCTCACATCCTTTGAAAACTCGAGAGGTCCGAGGAGATCAATGCTTCCAAAGGAAACGATGCCTGACTCCTCTTGAAATTGGATAGGAGTCCCAGGAACCTGTGGCACGTGGAAAGGGACACTGGGTCTCCCGCCTCACGTGGAGACGCGTCCCAATTGCCATGCCAAGCCGCGGGGAGAATACCGAGGTGTCCATCGAACCTAGGCATGGTTCTGACGTCGCTGAACAAACACGTGTCTGGAAGGGAAACCCCCGTCGTACCTCGAGAATATACCCCAGGTTCCAGCCACAACTCGAGAAAAACCATGAGACTTCCCCCTCGCCGTGAGATGAGGCCCGATTCCCCTGCACTGCGTGCAGAGCAATTCCGTGTTCCATATCAAACGTGAAAGGAGCCTTGATTTGCTTGATGTCACTCCAGAGAAAACCCAAGATCACTGTCTCAAGTCTAGAGGGATCCTGAGGTCACTGTATCAACACGAAAATGCTCCGTGGACCCTAAATCAACTCGAGATGAGAGCTTAGTCCCTGGCTTCGACTCAAGAGGAATACCAACTTTCCACAAGCACCTCAAGAGGAGGCTTCTCTCAGCTACAGGTATGTGAGAGGGACCCTGAGTTTGTGGCCTCAAATGGAATGGACACCGAGATGCTCTGACTCGAAGTAAGGCCGGATATCCCTGCAGTGAATTGAAAGCAGTCTTGCCTTTCATCTCCCAAGACGAAGGGATCTCTGAATCGCATCTGGAGACCACAGAGAAAGAACTAGTTCTCCGCCTCTTCGCGACCGGAGGCCTCACATCCTTTGAAAATTCGAGAGGTCTGCAGAGTTCAATGCTTCCAAAGGAGACAATGCCTGACTCCTCTTGAAAATGGATAGGAGTCCCAGGATCCCTGTGGCACGTGGAAAGGGACCCTGGGTCTCCCGCCTCACGTGGAGACGCTTCCCAATTGCCATGCCAAGATTTGAGGAGAATACCGAGGTGTCCCTCACACCTAGGCAAAAGTCCTGACGTCGCTGAACAAACACATGTCTGGAAGGGCCCTCGCCGTCGTAACTCGAGAATATACCCCAGGTTCCGGCCGCAACTCGAGAAAAACAATGAGATTTCCCCCTCGACGTGAGATGAGGCCAGATTCCCCTGCCCTGCGTGCAGAGCAATTCCGTATTCCACATCAAACGTGAAAGGAGCCTTGATTTCCATCATGGCACTCCAGATAAAACCCAAGATCACTGTCTCAAGTCTAGAGGGATCCTGAGGTAACTGGAGCAACACGAAAGGGCTCCGTGGACCCAAAATCAACTCGAGATGAGAGGTTAGTCCCTGGCTTCGACTCAAGAGGAATACCAACTTTCCACAAGCACCTCAAGAAGAGGCTTCTCTCAGCTACAGGTATGTGAGAGGGACCCTGAGTTTGTGGCCTCAAGTGGAATGGACACCGAGATGCTCTGACTCGAACTAAAGCCGGATATCAATGCAGTGAATTGAATGCAGGTTGCCTTGCATCTCCCAAGACGAAGGGAGGTCTGAATCCCCTGTGGAGACCACAGAGAAAGAACTAGTTCTCCGCCTCATCGCGACCGGAGGCCTCACATCCTTTGAAAACTCGAGAGGTCCGCGGAGATCAATGCTTCCAAAGGAGACGATCCCTGACTCCTCTTGAAAATGGATAGGAGTCCCAGGATCCCTGTGGCACGGGGAAATTGACCCTGGGTCTCACGCCTCTTGTGGAGACGCGTCGCAATTGGCATGCCAAGACTCGAGGAGAATCTCGAGGTTTCCCTCGCACCTAGGCAGGAGTCCTGACTAAGCTTAACAAACAGGTGTCTGGAAGTGTCCTCCCCAACGTAACTCGAGAATATACCCCAGGTTCCGGCCGCAACTCGAGAAAAACCATGAGACTTCCCCCTCGCCGCGAGATGAGACCCGATTCCCCTGCAATGCGTGCAAAGCAATTGCGTGTTCCTCATCAAACGTGAAAGGAGCCTTGATTTCCTTGATGGCACTCCAGAGAAAACCCAAGATCACGGTCTCAAGTCTAGAGGGATCCTGAGGTCACTGGAGCAACACGAAAGGGCTCCGTGGACCCCAAAGCAACTCGAGATGAGAGCTTAGTCCCTGGCTTCGACTCAAGAGGAATACCAACTTTCCACAAGCACCTCAAGAGGAGGCTTCTCTCAGCTACAGGTATGTGAGATTGCCCCTGAGTTTGTTGCCTCAAGTGGAATGGAGACCGAGATGCTGTGACTCGAAGTAAGGCCGGATATCCCTGCAGTGAATTGAATAAAGGCTCGTCTTGCATCTCCCAAGACGAAGGGATGTCTGAATCCCCTGTTGAGATGACAGAGAAAGACCGAGTTCTCCGCCTCATCGCGAGCGGAGGCCTCACATCCTTTGAAAACTCGAGAGGTCCGCGGAGATCAATGCTTCCAAATGAGACGATGCCTGACTCCTCTTGAAAATGGATAGGAATCCCAGGATCCCTATGGCACGTGGAAAGGGATCCTGGGTCTCCCGCTTCACGTGGAGACGCCTCCCAATTGCCATGCCAAGACTCGAGGAGAATCCCGAGGTGTCCCTCGCTCCTAAGCAGGAGTCCTGACGTCGCTGAACAAACACGTGTCTGGAAGGGCCCTCCCCCTCGTAACTCGAGAATATACCCCAGGTTCCGGCCGCAACTCGAGAAAAACCATGAGACTTCCCCCTCGCCGCGACATGAGGCCCGATTACCCTGGACTGCGTGCAGAGCAATTCCGTGTTCCACATCAAACGTGAACGGAGACTTGATTTCCTTGATGGCACTCCAGAGAAAACCCAAGATCACTGTCTCAAGTCTAGAGGGAACCTGAGGTCACTGGAGCAACAGGAAAGTACTCCGTGGACTCCAAATCAACTCGAGATGAGAGCTTAGTCCCTGGCTTCGACTCAAGCGGAATACCAACTTTCCACAAGCACCTCAAGAGGTGGCTTCTCTCAGCTACAGGTATGTGAGAGGGACCATGAGTTTGTGGCCTCAAGTGGAATGGACACCGAGATGCTCTGACTCGAAGTAAGGACAGATATCCCTGCAGTGAATTGGATGCAGGCTCGTCTTCCATCTCCCAAGAGGAAGGGATGTCTGAATACCCTGTGGAGACCACAGAGAAAGACCTAGTTCTCGCCACATCGCGACTGGAGGCCTCACATCCTTTGAAAACTCCAGAGGTCCGAGGAGATCAATGCTTCCAAAGGAAACGATGCCTGACTCCTATTGAAAATGGATAGGAGTCCCAGGAACCTGTGGCACGTGGAAAGGGACACTGGGTCTCCCGCCTCACCTGGAGACGCGTCCCAATTGCCATGCGAAGCCGCGGGGAGAATACCGAGGTGTCCATCGAACCTAGGCATGGGTCTGACGTCGCTGAACAAACACGTGTCTGGAAGGGAAACCCCCGTCGTAACTCGATAATATACCCCAGGTTCCGGCCACAACTCGAGAAAAACCATGAGACTTCCCCCTCGCCGTGAGATGAGGCCCGATTCCCCTGCACTGCGTGCAGAGCAATTCCGTCTTCCACATCAAACGTGAAAGGAGCCTTGATTTCCTTGATGGCACTGCAGAGAAAACCCAAGATCACTGTCTCAAGCCTAGAGGGATCGTGAGGTCACTGGAAGAACACGAAAGGGCTCCGTGGACCCCAAATCAACTCGAGATGAGAGCTTAGTCCCTGGCTTTGACTCAAGAGGAATACCGACTTTCCACAAGCACCTCAAGAGGAGGCTTCTCGCAGACACAGGTATGTGAGAGGGCCCCTGAGTTTGTGGCCTCAAGTGGAATGGTCACCGAGATGCTCTGACTCGAAGTAAGGCCGGATATCCCTGCAGTGAATTGAATGCAGGCTCGTCTTGCATCTCCCAAGATGAAGGGATGTCTGAATCCCCTGTGGAGACCGCAGAGAAAGACCGAGTTCTCCGCCTCATCGCGACCGGAGGCCTCACATCCTTTGAAAACTCGAGAGGTCCGCGGAGATCAATGCTTCCAAAGGAGACGATCCCTGACTCCTCTTGAAAATGGATAGGAGTCCCAGGATCCCTGTGGCACGTGGAAAGGTACCCTGCGTCTCCCGCCTCACGTGGAGACCCGTCCCAATTGCCATGCCAAGACTCGAGGAGAATCCCGAGGTGTCCCTCGCACCTAGGCAGGAGTCCTGATGTCGCTGAACAAACACGTGTCTGGAAGGGCCCTCCCCGTCGTAACTCGAGAATATACCCCAGGTTCCGGCCGCAACTCGAGAAAAACCATGAGACTTCCCCCTCGCCGCGAGATGAGGCCCGATTCCCCTGCACTGCGTGCAGAGCAATTCCGTGTTCCACATCAAACGTGAAAGGAGCCTTGATTTCCTTGATGGCACTCCAGAGAAAACCCAAGATCACTGTCTCAAGTCTAGAGGGAACCTGAGGTCACTGGAGCAACAGGAAAGTACTCCGTGGACTCCAAATCAACTCGAGATGAGAGCTTAGTCCCTGGCTTCGACTCAAGAGGAATACCAACTTTCCACAAGCACCTCAAGAGGTGGCTTCTCTCAGCTACAGGTTTGTGAGAGGGACCATGAGTTTGTGGCCTCAAGTGGAATGGACACCGAGATGCTCTGACTCGAAGTAAGGACAGATATCCCTGCAGTGAATTGGATGCAGGCTCGTCTTCCATCTCCCAAGAGGAAGGGATGTCTGAATACCCTGTGGAGACCACAGAGAAAGACCTAGTTCTCCCCACATCACGACTGGAGGCCTCACATCCTTTGAAAACTCCAGAGGTCCGAGGAGATCAATGCTTCCAAAGGAAACGATGCCTGACTCCTCTTGAAAATGGATAGGAGTCCCAGGAACCTGTGGCACGTGGAAAGGGACACTGGGTCTCCCGCCTCACCTGGAGACGCGTCCCAATTGCCATGCCAAGCCGCGGGGAGAATACCGAGGTGTCCATCGAACCTAGGCATGGGTCTGACGTCGCTGAACAAACACGTGTCTGGAAGGGAAACCCCCGTCGTAACTCGAGAATATACCCCAGGTTCCGGCCACAACTCGAGAAAAACCATGAGACTTCCCCCTGGCCGTGAGATGAGGCCCGATTCCCCTGCACTGCGTGCAGAGCAATTCCGTGTTCCACATCAAACGTGAAAGGAGCCTTGATTTGCTTGATGTCACTCCAGAGAAAACCCAAGATCACTGTCTCAAGTCTAGAGGCATCCTGAGGTCTCTGTATCAACACAAAAATGCTCCGTGGACCATAAATCAACTCGAGATGAGAGCTTAGTCCCTGGCTTCGACTCAAGAGGAATACTAACTTTCCACAAGCACCTCAAGAGGAGGCTTCTCTCAGCTACAGGTATGTGAGAGGGACCCTGAGTTTGTGGCCTCAAGTGGAATGGACACCGAGATGCTCTGACTCGAAGTAAGGCCGCATATCCCTGCAGTGAATTGAAAGCAGGCTTGCCTTTCATCTCCCAAGACGAAGGGATCTCTGAATCGCATCTGGAGACCACAGAGAAAGAACTAGTTCTCCGCCTCTTCGCGACCGGAGGCCTCACATCCTTTGAAAATTCGAGAGGTCCGCAGAGATCAATGCTTCCAAAGGAGAAAATGCCTGACTCCTCTTGAAAATGGATAGGAGTCCCAGGATCCCTGTGGCCGTGGAAAGGGACCCTGGGTCTCCCGCCTCACGTGGAGACGCTTCCCAATTGCCATGCCAAGATTTCAGGAGAATACCGAGGTGTCCCTCGCACCTAGGCAAGAGTCCTGACGTTGCTGAACAAACACATGTCTGGAAGGGCCCTCGCCGTCGTAACTCGAGAATATACCCCAGGTTCCGGCCGCAACTCGAGAAAAACCATGAGACTTCCCCCTCGCCGTGAGATGAGGCCCGAATCCCCTGCACTGCGTGCAGAGCAATTCCGTGTTCCACATCAAACGTGAACGGAGCCTTGATTTCCATCATGGCACTCCAGATAAAACCCAAGATCACTGTCTCAAGTCTAGAGGGATCCTGAGGTCACTGGAGCAACACGAAAGGGCTCCGTGGACCCCAAATCAACTCGAGATGAGAGCTTAGTCCCTGGCTTCGACTCAAGAGGAATACCAACTTTCCACAAGCACCTCAAGAAGAGGCTTCTCTCAGCTACAGGTATGTGAGAGGGACCTTAGTTTGTGGCCTCAAGTGGAATGGACACCGAGATGCTCTGACTCGAACTAAGGCCGGATATCCCTGCAGTGAATTGAATGCAGGCTCGTCTTGCATCTCCCAAGATGAAGGGATGTCTGAATCCCCTGTGGAGACGACAGAGAAAGACCTAGTCCTCCGCCTCAACGCGAACGGAGGCCTCACATCTTTTGAAAACTCGAGAGGTCCGCGGAGATCAATGCATCCAAAGGAGACGATGCCTGACTCCTCTTGAAAATGGATAGGAGTCCCAGGATCCGTGTGTCACGTGGAAAGGGACTCTGGGTCTCGCGCCTCACGTGGAGCCGCATCCCAATTGCCATGCCAAGACTCGAGGAGAATCCCGAGGTGTCCCTCGCACCTAGGCAGGAGTCCTGACTTCGCTGAACAAACACGTGTCTGGAAGCGCCCTCCCCATCGTAACTCGAGAATATACCCCAGGTTCCGGCCGCAACTCGAGAAAAACCATGAGACTTCCCCCTCGCCGCGAGATGAGGCCCGATTCCCCTGCACTGCGTGCAGAGCAATTCGGTGTTCCACATCAAACGTGAAAGGAGCCTTGATTTCCTTGATGGCACTCCAGAGAAAACCCAAGATCACTGTATCAAGTCTAGAGGGATCCTGAAGTCACTGGAGCAACACGAAAGGGCTCCGTGGACCCCAAATCAACTCGGGATGAGAGCTTAGTGTCTGGCTTCGACTCAAGAGGATTACCAACTTTCCACAAGCACCTCAAGAGGAGGCTTCTCTCATCTACAGGTATGTGAGAGGGACCCTGAGGTTGTGGCCTCAAGTGGAATGGACACCGAGATGCTCTGACTCGAAGTAAGGCCGGATATCCCTAGAGTGAATTGAATGCAGGGTCGTCTTGCATCTCCCAAGACGAAGGGTTGTTTGAATCCCCTGTGGAGAACACAGAAAAAGACCTAGTCCACCGCCTGAACCAACCGGAGGCCTCATATCCTTTGAAAACTCGAGAGGTCCGCGGAAATCAATACTTCCGAAGGAGGCGATGCCTGACTCCTCTTGAAAATGGATAGGAGTCACAGGATCCCTGTGGTACGTGGAAAGGGAACGTGGGTTTCCGCCTCACGTGGAGACGCGTCCCTATTGCCATGCAAAGACTCGAGGAGAATCCCGAGGTGTTCTCGCACCTAGGCAGAAGTCCTGACGTCGCTGAACAAACACATGTCTGGAAGGGCCCTCCCCGTCGTAACTCGATAATATACCCCTGGTTCCGGCCGCAACTCGAGAAAAACCATGAGACTTCCCCCTCGCCGAGAGATGAGGCCAGATTCCCCTGCACTGCGTGCAGAGCAATTCCGTGTTCCACATCAAACGTGAAAGGAGCCTTGATTTCCTTGATGGCACTCCAGAGAAAACCCAAGATCACTGTCTCAAGTCTAGAACGATCCTGAGGTCACTGTAGCAACACGAAAGTGCTCCGTGGACCCCAAATCAACTCGAGATGAGAGCTTAGTCCCTGGCTTCGACTCAAGAGGAATACCAACTTTCCACAAGCACCTGAAGAGGAGGCTTCTCTCAGCCACATGTATGTGAGAGGGACCCTGAATTTGTGGCCTCAAGTGTAATGGACACCGAGATGCTCTGACTCAAAGTAAGGCCGGATATCCCTGCAGTGAATTGAATGCAGGCACGTCTTGCATCGCCCAAGACGAAGGGATGTCTGAATCCCCTGTGGAGACGACAGAGAAAGACCTAGTCCTCCGCCTCATCGCGACCAGAGGCGTCACATCCTTTGAAAACTCGAGAGGTCTGCGGAGATCAATTCTTCCAAAAGAGACGATGCCTGACTCCTCTTGAAAACGGATAGGAGTCCCAGGATCCCTGTGGCACGTGGAAAGGTACCCTGCGTCTCCCGCGTCACGTGGAGACGCATCCCAATTGCCATGCCAAGACTCGAGGAGAATCCCGAGATGTCCCTCGCACCTAGGCAGGAGTCCTGACGTCGCTGAACAAACACGTGTCTGGAAGGGCCCTCCCCGTCGTAACTCGAGAATATACCCCAGGTTCCGGCCGCAACTCGAGAAAAACCATGAGACTTCCCCCTCGCCGCGAGATGAGGCCCGATTCCCCTGCACTGCGTGCAGAGCAATTCCGTGTTCCACATCAAAATGAAAGGAGCCTTGATTTCCTTGATGGCACTCCAGAGAAAACCCAAGATCACTGTCTCAAGTCTAGAGGGAACCTGAGGTCACTGGAGCAACAGGAAAGTACTCCATGGACTCCAAATCAACTCGAGATGAGAGCTTAGTCCCTGGCTTCGACTCAAGAGGAATACCAACTTTCCACAAGCACCTCAAGAGGTGGCTTCTCTCAGCTACAGGTATGTGAGAGGGACCATGAGTTTGTGGCCTCAAGTGGAATGGACACCGAGATGCTCTGACTCGAAGTAAGGACAGATATCCCTGCAGTGAATTGGATGCAGGCTCGTCTTCCATCTCCCAAGAGGAAGGGATGTCTGAATACCCTGTGGAGACCACAGAGAAAGACCTAGTTCTCGCCACATCGCGACTGGAGGCCTCACATCCTTTGAAAACTCCAGAGGTCCGAGGAGATCAATGCTTCCAAAGGAAACAATGCCTGACTCCTCTTGAAAATGGATAGGAGTCCCAGGAACCTGTGGCACGTGGAAAGGGACACTGGGTCTCCCGCCTCACCTGGAGACGCGTCCCAATTGCCATGCGAAGCTGCGGGGAGAATACCGAGGTGTCCATCGAACCTAGGCATGGGTCTGACGTCGCTGAACAAACACGTGTCTGGAAGGGAAACCCCCGTCGTAACTCGATAATATACCCCAGGTTCCGGCCACAACTCGAGAAAAACCATGAGACTTCCTCCTCGCCGTGAGATGAGGCCCGATTCCCCTGCACTGCGTGCAGAGCAATTCCGTGTTCCACATCAAACGTGAAAGGAGCCTTGATTTCCTTGATGGCACTCCAGAGAAAACCCAAGATCACTGTCTCAAGCCTAGAGGGATCCTGAGGTCACTGGAAGAACACGAAAGGGCTCCTAGGACCCCAAATCAACTCGAGATGAGAGCTTAGTCCCTGGCTTCGACTCAAGAGGAATACCGACTTTCCACAAGCACCTCAAGAGGAGGCTTCTCGCAGACACAGGTATGTGAGAGGGCCCCTGAGTTTGTGGCCTCAAGTGGAATGGTTACCGAGATGCTCTGACTCGAAGTAAGGCCGGATATCCCTGCAGTGAATTGAATGCAGGCTCGTCTTGCATCTCCCAAGATGAAGGGATGTCTGAATCCCCTGTGGAGACCACAGAGAAAGATCGAGTTCTCCGCCTCATCGCGACCGGAGGCCTCACATCCTTTGAAAACTCGAGAGGTCCTCGGAGATCAGTGCTTCCAAAGGAGACGATCCCTGACTCCTCTTGAAAATGGATAGGAGTCCCAGGATCCCTGTGGCACGTGGAAATTGACCCTGGGTCTCCCGCCTCTTGTGGAGACGCGTCGCAATTGGCATGCCAAGACTCGAGGAGAATCTCGAGGTGTCCCTCGCACCTAGGCAGGAGTCCTGAATAAGCTTAACAAACACGTGTCTGGAAGTGTCCTCCCCAACGTAACTCGAGAATATACCCCAGATTCCGGCCGCAGCTCGAGAAAAACCATGAGCCTTCCACCTCGCCGCGAGATGAGGCCCGATTCCCCTGCACTGCGTGCAGAGCAATTCCGGGTTCTACATCAAATATGAAAGGAGCCTTGATTTCTTTGATGGCACTCCAGAGAAAACCCAAGATCACTGTCTCAAGTCCAGAGGGATCCTGAGGTCACTGTAGCAACACGAAAGGGCTCCATTGAACCAAAATCAACTCGAGATGAGAGCTTAGTCCATGGCTTCGACTCAAGAGGAATACCAACTTTCCACAAGCACCTCAAGAGGAGGCTTCTCTCAGCTACAGGTATGTGAGAGGGACCCTGAGTTTGTGGCCTCAGTGGAATGGACACCAAGATGCTCTGACTCGAAGTAAGGCCGGATATCCCTGCAATGAATTGAAAGCAGGCTCGTCTTGCATCTCCCAAGACGAAGGGATGTCTGAATCCCCTGTGGAGACCACAAAGAAAGAACTAGTTATCTGCCTCATTGCGACCGGAGGCCTCACATCCTTTGAAAACTCAAGAGGTCCGCGGAGATCAATGCTTCCAAACGAGACGATTCCTGCCTCCTCTTGAAAATGGATAGGAGTCCCAGGATCCCTGTGGCACGTGGAAAGGGACCCTGGGTCTCCTGCCTCACGTGGAGACGCGTCCCAATTGCCATGCCAAGATTCGAGGAGAATCCCGAGGTGTCCCTCGCACCTAGGCAGGAGTCCTGACGTAGATGAACAAACACGTGTCTGGAAGGGCCCCCCCCCCTTCGTAACTCGAGAATATACCCCAGGTTCCAGCCGCCACTCGAGAAAAACCATGAGACTTCCCCCTCGCCGCGAGATGAGGTCCGATTCCCCTGCACTGCGTGCAGAGCAATTCCGTGTTCCCCATCAAACGTGAAAGGAGCCTTGATTTCTTTGATGGCACTCCAGACAAAATCGAAGATCACTGTCTCAAGTCTAGAGGGATCCTGAGGTCACTGGAGCAACAAGAAAGGGCTCCGTGGACACCAAATCAACTCGAGATGAGAGCTAAGTCCCTTCCTTCGAATCAAGAGGAATACCAACTTTCCACAAGCACCTCAAGAGGAGGCTTCTCTCATTTACAGGTATGTGAGAGGGCCCGTGAGTTTGTGGCCTCAATTGGAATGGACACCGAGATGCTCTGACTCGAAGGAAGGCCGGATATCCCTGCAGTGAATTGAATGCAGGCTCGTCTTGCATCTCCCAAGACGAAGGGCTGTCTGAATCCGCTGTGGAGACCACAGAGTAAGACCTAGTCCTCCGCCTCAACGCGACCGGAGGCCTCACATCCTTTGAAAACAAGAGAGGTCCGCGAAGATCAATACTTCCAAAGGAGACGATGCCTGACTCCTCTTGAAAATGGATAGGAGTCCCAGGATATCTGTGGCACGTGGAAAGGGACCCTGGGTCTCCCGCCTCACGTGGAGATGCGTCCCAATTGCAATGCAAAGACTCGATTAGAATCCTGAGGTGTCTCTCGCACCTAGGCAGGGGTCCTGAAGTCGCTGAACAAACACGTGTCTGGAAGGGCCCTCCCCGTCGTAACTCGAGAATATACCGCAGGTTCCGGCCGCAACTCGAGAAAAACCATGAGACTTCCCCCTCGCCGCGAGATGAGGCCCGATTCCCCTGCACTCCGTGCAGAGCAATTCCATGTTCCACATCAAACGTGAAAGGAGGCTTGATTTCCTTGATGGCACTCCAGAGAAAACCCAAGATCACTGTCTCAAGCCTAGAGGGATCCTGAGGTCACTGGAAGAACACGAAAGGGCTCCGTGGACCCCAAATCAACTCGAGATGTGAGCTTAGTCCCTGGCTTCGACTCAAGAGGAATACTGACTTTCCACAAGCACCTCAAGAGGAGGCTTCTCGCAACCACAGGTATGTGAGAGGGCCCCTGAGTTTGTGGCCTCAAGTGGAATGGTCACCGAGATGCTCTGACTCGAAGTAAGGCCGGATATCCCTGCAGTGAATTGAATGCAGGCTCGTCTTGCATCTCCCAAGATGAAGGGATGTCTGAATCCCCTGTGGAGACCACAGAGAAAGACCTAGTCCTCCGCCTCATTGCGACCGGAGGTCTCACATCCTTTGAAAACTCGAGATGTCCGTGGAGATCAATGCTTCCAAAGGAGACGATGCCTGACTTCTCTTGAAAATGAATAGGAGTCCCAGGATACCTGTGGCACGTGGAAAGGGAAACTGGGTCTCACGCCTCACGAGGAGACGCGTACCAATTGCCATGCCAAGACTCGAGGAGAATCCCGAGGTGTCCCTCGCACCTAGGCACGAGTCCTGACGTCGCTGAACAAACACGTGTCTGGAAGGGCCCTCCCCGTCGTAACTCGAGAATATACCCCAGGTTCCGGCCGCAACTCGAGAAAAACCATGAGACTTCCCCCTCGCCGCGAGATGAGACCCGATTCCCCTGCAATGCGTGCAAAGCAATTCCGTGTTCCTCATCAAACGTGAAAGGAGCCTTGATTTCCTTGATGGCACTCCAGAGAAAACCCAAGATCACGGTCTCAAGTCTAGAGGGATCCTGAGGTCACTGGAGCAACACGAAAGGGCTCCGTGGACCCCAAATCAACTCGAGATGAGAGCTTAGTCCCTGGCTTCGACTCAAGAGGAATACCAACTTTCCACAAGCACCTCAAGAGGAGGCTTCTCTCAGCTACAGGTATGTGAGATTGCCCCTGAGTTTGTTGCCTCAAGTGGAATGGAGACCGAGATGCTGTGACTCGAAGTAAGGCCGTATATCCCTGCCGTGAATTGAATAAAGGCTCGTCTTGCATCTCCCAAGACGAAGGGATGTCTGAATCCCCTGTGGAGATGACAGAGAAAGACCGAGTTCTCCGCCTCATCGCGAGCGGAGGCCTCACATCCTTTGAAAACTCGAGAGGTCCCCGGAGATCAATGTTTCCAAAGGAGACGATGCCTGACTCCTCTTGAAAATGGATAGGAATCCCAGGATCCCTATGGCACGTGGAAAGGGACCCTGGGTCTCCCGCTTCACGTGGAGACGCCTCCCAATTGCCATGCCAAGACTCGAGGAGAATCCCGAGGTGTCCCTCGCTCCTAGGCAGGAGTCCTGACGTCGCTGAACAAACACGTGTCTGGAAGGGCCCTCCCCGTCGTAACTCGAGAATATACCCCAGGTTCCGGCCGCAACTCGAGAAAAACCATGAGACTTCCCCCTCGCCGCGACATGAGGCCTGATTACCCTGGACTGCGTGCAGAGCAATTCCGAGTTCCACATCAAACGTGAACGGAGACTTGATTTCCTTGATGGCACTCCAGAGAAAACCCAAGATCACTGTCTCAAGTCTAGAGGGATCCTGAGGTCACTGGAGCAACACGAAAGGGCTCTTTGGACCCCAAATCAACTCAAGATGAGAGCTTAGTCCCTGGCTTCGACTCAAGAGGAATACCAACTTTCCACAAGCACCTCAAGAGGAGGCTTCTCTCAGCAACAGGTATGTGAGAGGGATCCTGAGTTTGTGGCCTCAAGTGGAATGGAAACCGAGATGCTCTGACTCGAAGTAAGGCGGATATCCGTGCAGTGAATTGAATGCAGGCTCGTCTTGCATCTCCCAAGATGAAGGGATGTCTGAATCCCCTGTGGAGACGACAGAGAAAGACCTAGTCCTCCGCCTCAACGCGAACGGAGGCCTCACATCTTTTGAAAACTCGAGAGGTCCGCGGAGATCAATGCTTCCAAAGGAGACGATGCCTGACTCCTCTTGAAAATGGATAGGAGTCCCAGGATCCGTGTGGCACGTGGAAAGGGACTCTGGGTCTCGCGCCTCACGTGGAGCCGCATCCCAATTGCCATGCCAAGACTCGAGGAGAATCCCGAGGTGTCCCTCGCACCTAGGCAGGACTCCTGACGTCGCTGAACAAACACGTGTCTGGAAGGGCCCTCCCCGTCGTAACTCGAGAATATACCCCAGGTTCCGGCCGCAACTCGAGAAAAACCATGAGACTTCCCCCTCGCCGCGAGATGAGGCCCGATTCCCCTGCACTGCGTGCAGAGCAATTCCGTGTTCCACATCAAACGAGAAAGGAGCCTTGATTTCCTTGATGGCACTCCAGAGAAAATCCAAGATTACTGTATCAAGTCTAGAGGGATCCTGAAGTCACTGGAGCAACACGAAAGGGCTCCGTGGACCCCAAATCAACTCGGGATGAGAGCTTAGTGTCTGGCTTCGACTCAAGAGGATTACCAACTTTCCACAAGCACCTCAAGAGGAGGCTTCTCTCATCTACAGGTATGTGAGAGGGACCCTGAGTTTGTGGCCTCAAGTGGAATGGACACCGAGATGCTCTGACTCGAAGTAAGGCCGGATATCCCTAGAGTGAATTGAATGCAGGGTCGTCTTGCATCTCCCAAGACGAAGGGTTGTTTGAATCCCCTATGGAGAACACAGAAAAAGACCTAGTCCACCGCCTCAACCAACCGGAGGCCTCATATCCTTTGAAAACTCGAGAGGTCCGCGGAAATCAATACTTCCGAAGGAGGCTATGCCTGACTCCTCTTGAAAATGGATAGGAATCCCAGGATCCCTGTGGTACGTGGAAAGGGAACGTGGGTTTCCGCCTCACGTGGAGACGCGTCCCTATTGCGATGCCAAGACTCGAGGAGAATCCCGAGGTGTCCCTCGCACCTAGGCAGAAGTCCTGACGTCGCTGAAGAAACACATGTCTGGAAGGGACCTCCCCGTCGTAACTCGATAATATACCCCTGGTTCCGGCCGCAACTCGAGAAAAACCATGAGACTTCCCCCTCGCCGAGAGATGAGGCCAGATTCCCCTGCACTGCGTGCAGAGCAATTCCGTGTTCCACATCAAACGTGAAAGGAGCCTTGATTTCCTTGATGGCACTCCAGAGAAAACCCAAGATCACTGTCTCAAGTCTAGAGGGATCCTGAGGTCACTGGAGCAACACGAAAGGGCTCCGTGGACCCCAAAGCAACTCGAGATGAGAGCTTAGTCCCTGGCTTCGACTCAAGAGGAATACCAACTTTCCACAAGCACCTCAAGAGGAGGCTTCTCTCAGCTACAGGTATGTGAGATTGCCCCTGAGTTTGTTGCCTCAAGTGGAATGGAGACCGAGATGCTGTGACTCGAAGTAAGGCCGGATATCCCTGCCGTGAATTGAATAAAGGCTCGTCTTGCATCTCCCAAGACGAAGGGATGTCTGAATCCCCTGTGGAGATGACAGAGAAAGACCGAGTTCTCCGCCTCATCGCGAGCGGAGGCCTCACATCCTTTGAAAACTCGAGAGGTCCGCGGAGATCAATGTTTCCAAAGGAGACGATGCCTGACTCCTCTTGAAAATGGATAGGAGTCCCAGGATCCCTGTGGCACGTGGAAAGGGACCCTGGGTCTCCCGCCTCACGGGGAGACGCGTCCCAATTGCCATGCCAAGACTCGAGGAGAATCCCGAGGTGTCCCTCGCACCTAGGCAGCAGTCCTGAGTTCGCTGAACAAACACGTGTCTGGAAGGGCCCTCCCCGTCGTAACTCGAGAATATACCGCAGGTTCCGGCCGCCACTCGAGAAAAACCATGAGACTTCCCCCTCGACGCGAGATGAGGCCCAATTCCCCTGCACTGCGTGCAGAGCAATTCCGTGTTCCACATCAAACGTGAAAGGAGCCTTGATTTCCTTGATGGCACTCCAGAGAAAACCCAAGATCACTGTCTCAAGTCTAGAGGGATCCTGAGGTCACTGGAGCAACACGACAGGGCTCCGTGGACCCCAAATCAACTCGAGATGAGAGCTTAGTCCCTGGCTTCGACTCAAGAGGAATACCAAGTTTCCACAAGCACCTCAAGAGGAGCCTTCTCTCAGCTACAGGTATGTGAGAGGGACCCTGAGTTTGTGGCCTCAAGTGGAATGGACACCGAGATGCTCTGACTTGAAGTTAGGCCGGATATCCCTGCATTGAATTGAATGCAGGCTCATCTTGCATCTCCCATGACAAAGGGATGTCTGAATCCCCTGTGGAAACCACAGATAAAGACCTAGTTCTCCGCCTCATCGCGACCGGAGGCCTCACCTCCTTTGAAAACTCGAGAGGTCCACGGAGATCAATGCTTCCAAAGGAGACGATGAATGACTCCTCTTGAAAATGGATAGAGTCCCAGGATCCCTGTGGCACGTGGAAAGGGACCCTGGGTCTCCCGCCTCTCGTGCAGACGCGTCCCAATTGCCATGCCAAGACTCGAGGAGAATCCCGAGGTGTCCCTCGCACCTAGGCAGGAGTCCTGACGTCGCTGAACAAACACGTGTCTGGAAGGGCCCTCCCCGTCGTAACTCGAGAATATACCCAAGGTGCCGGCCGCAACTCGAGAAAAACCACGAGATTTCCCCCTCGCCGCGAGTTGAGGCCCGATTTCCCTGCACTGCATGCAGAGCAATTCCGTGTTCTATATCAAACGTGAAAGGAGCCTTGATTTCCTTGATGGCACTCCAGAGAAAACCCAAGATCACTGTCTCAAGTCTAGAGGGATCCTGAGGTCACTGGAGCAACACGAAAGGTCTCCGTGGACCCCAAATCAACTCGAGATGAGAGCTTAGTCCCTGGCTTAGACTCAAGAGGAATACCAACTTTCCACAAGCACCTCAATAGGAGGCTTCTCTCAGCTACAGGTATGTGAGAGGGACCCTGAGTTTGTGGCCTCAAGTGCAATGGACACCGAGATGCTCTGACTCGAAGTAAGGCCGGATATCCCTGCAGTGAATTGAATGCAGGCTCGTCTTGCATCTCCCAAGATGAAGGGATGTCTGAATCCCCTGTGGAGACCACAAAGAAAGACCTAGTCCTCCGCCTCATCGCGACCGGAGGCCTCACATCCTTTGAAAACTCGAGAGGTCCCCGGAGATCAATGTTTCCAAAGGAGACGATGCCTGACTCCTCTTGAAAATGGATAGGAGACCCTGGATCCCTGTGGCACGTGGAAAGGGACCCTGGGTCTCCCGCCTCATGTGGAGACGCGTCCCAATTGCCATGCCAAGACTCGAGGAGAATCCCGAGGTGTCCCTCACACCTAGGCAGGAGTCCTGACGTCGCTGAACAAACACGTGTCTGGAAGGGCCCTCCCCGTCGTAACTCGAGAATATACCGCAGGTTCCGGCCGCAACTCGAGAAAAACCATGAGACTTCCCCCTCGCCGCGAGATGAGGCCCGATTCCCCTGCACTGCGTGCAGAACAATTCCGTGTTCCACATCAAACGTGAAAGGAGCCTTGATTTCCTTGATGGCACTCCAGAGAAAACGCAAGATCACTGTCTCAAGTCTAGAGGGATCCAGAGGTCACTGGAGCAACACAAAAGGGCTCTGTGGACTCCAAATCAACTCGAGATGACAGCTTAGTTCCTGGATTCGACTCAAGAGGAATACCAAGTTTCCACAAGCACCTCAAGAGGAGCCTTCTCTCAGCTACAGGTATGTGAGAGGGACCATGAGTTTGTGGCCTCAAGTTGAATGGACACCGAGATGCTCTGACTCGAAGTTGGCCGAATATCCCTGCATTGAATTGAATGCAGGCTCGTCTTGCATCTCCCAAGACAAAGGGATGTCTGAATCCCCTGTGGAAACCACAGATAAAGACCTAGTTCTCCGCCTCATCGCGACAGGAGGCCTCACATCCTTTGAAAACTCGAGAGGTCCGCGGAGATCAATGCTTCCAAAGGAGACGATGCCTGACTCCTCTTGAAAATGGATAGGAGTCCCAGGATCCCTGTGGCTGTGGAAACGGACCCTGGGTCTCCCGCCTCACGTGGAGACGCGTCCCAATTGCCATGCCAAGACTCGAGGAGAATCCCGAGGTGTCCCTCGCACCTAGGCATGAGTCCTGAGTTCGCTGAACAAACACGTGTCTGGAAGGGCCCTCCCCGTCGTAACTCGAGAATATACCGCAGGTTCCGGCCGCCACTCGAGAAAAACCATGAGACTTCCCCCTCGACGCGAGATGAGGCCCAATTCCCCTGCACTGCGTGCAGAGCAATTCCGTGTTCCACATCAAACGTGAAAGGAGCCTTGATTTCCTTGATGGCACTCCAGAGAAAACCCAAGATCACTGTCTCAAGTCTAGAGGGATCCTGAGGTCACTGGAGCAACACGACAGGGCTCCGTGGACCCCAAATCAACTCGAGATGAGAGATTAGTCCCTGGCTTCATCTCAGGAGGAATACGACCTTTCCACAATCCCCTCAAGAGGAGGCTTCTCTCAGCTACAGGTATGTGAGAGGGACCCTGAGTTTGTGGCCTCAAGTGGAATGGACACCGAGATGCTCTGACTCGAAATAAGGCCGGATATCCCTGCAGTGAATTGAATGCAGGCTCGTCTTGCATCTCCCAAGACGAAGGGATGTCAGAATCCCCTGTGGAGACTACAGAGAAAGTCCTAGTCCTCCACCTCATCGCGATCGGAGGCCTCACATCCTTTGAAAACTCGAGAGGTCTGCAGAGATCAATGCTTCCAAAGGAGACGATCCCTGACTCCTCTTGAAAATGGATAGGAGTCCCAGGATCCCTGTGGCACGTGGAAAGGGACACTGGGTCTCCCGCCTCACGTGGAGACGAGTCCCAATTGCCATGCCAAGACTCGAGGAGAATCCCGAAGTGTCCCTCGCACCTAGGCAGGAGTCCTGACGTCGCTGAACAAACACGTGTCTGGAAGGGCCCTCCCCGTCCTAACTCGAGAATATACCCCAGGTTCTGGCCGCAACTCGAGAAAAACCATGAGACTTCCCCCTCGCCGCGAGATGAGGCCCGATTCCGCTGCCCTGCGTGCAGAGCAATTCCGTGTTCCACATCAAACGTGAAAGGAGCCTTGATTTCCTTGATGGCACTGCAGAGAAAACCCAAGATCACTGTCTCAAGTCTAGAGTGATCCTGACGTCACTGGAGCAACACGAAAGGGATCCGGGGACCCCAAATCAACTCGAGATGAGAGCTTAGTCCCGGGCTTCGACTCAAGTGGAACACCAACTTTCCACAAGCCCCTCAAGAGGAGGCTTCTCTCAGCTAGAGGTATGTGAGAGGGACCCTGAGTTTGTGGCCTCAAGTGGAATGGACACCGAGATGCTCTGACTCAAAGTCAGGCCGGATATCCCTGCAGTGAAGGGAATGCAGGCTCGTCTTGCATCTCCCAAGACGAAGGGATGTCTGAATCCCCTGTGGAGACCACAGAGAAAGACCTAGTTCTCCGCCTCATCGCGACAGGAGGCCTCACATCCTTTGAAAACTCGAGAGGTCCGCGGAGATCAATGCTTCCAAAGGAGACGATGCCTGACTCCTCTTGAAAATGGATAGGAGTCCCAGGATCCCTGTCCACGTGGAAGGGGACCTTGGGTCTCCGGCTTCACGTGGAGACGCGTCCCAATTGCCATGCCAAGACTCGAGGAGAATCCCGAGGTGTCCCTCGCACCTAGGCAGGTGTCCTGACTGCGCTGAACAAACACGTGTCTGGAAGGGCCCTCCCCGTCGTAACTCGAGAATATACCCCAGATTCCGGCCACAACTCGAGAAAAACCATGAGAATTCCTCCTCGCCACGAGATGAGGCCCGATTCCCCTGCACTGCGTGCAGAGCAATTCCGTGTTCCACATCAAACGTGAAAGGAGCCTTCATTTCCTTGATGGTACTCCAGACAAAACCCAAGATCACTGTCTCAAGTCTAGAAGAATCCTGAGGTCAGTGGAACAACACGAAAGGGCTCTGTGGACCCCAAATGAACTCGAGATGAGAGCTTAGTCCCTGGCTTCGACTCAAGAGGAATACCAAGTTTCCACAAGCACCTCAAGAGGAGCCTTCTCTCAGCTACAGGTATGTGAGAGGGACCCTGAGTTTGTGACCTCAATTGGAATGGACACCGAGATGCTCTGACTCGAAGTAAGGCCGGATATCCCTGCATTGAATTGAATGCAGGCTCATCTTGCATCTCCCAAGACGAAGAGATGTCTGAATACCCTGTGGAAACCACAGATAAATACCTAGTTCTCCGCCTCATCGCGACCGGAGGCCTCACATCCTTTGAAAACTCGAGAGGTACGCGGAGATCAATGCTTCCAAAGGAGACGATGCCTGACTCCTCTTGAAAATGGATAGGAGTCCCAGGATCCCTGTGGCACGTGGAAAGGGCCCCTGGGTCTCCCGCCTCATGTGGAGACGCG
Source organism: Dama dama (assembly GCF_033118175.1). Taxonomy (NCBI): domain Eukaryota; kingdom Metazoa; phylum Chordata; class Mammalia; order Artiodactyla; family Cervidae; genus Dama; species Dama dama. The sequence continues at coordinate 7,255,215 of NC_083712.1, read as the reverse complement.
TCCCAATTGCCATGCCAAGACTCGAGGAGAATCCCGAGGTGTCCCTCGCACCTAGGCAGGAGTCCTGAGGTCGCTGAACAAACACGTATCTGGAAGGGCCCTCCCCGTCGTAACTCGAGAATATACCCCAGGTTCCGGCCGCAACTCGAAAAAAACTATGAGACTTCCCCCTCGCCGCGAGATGAGGCCCGATTCCCCTGCACTGCGTGCAGAGCAATTCGGCATTCCACATCAAACGTGAAAGGAGCCTTGATTTACTTGATGACACTCCAGAGAAAACCCAAGATCACTGTCTCTAGTCTAGAGGGATCCTGAGGTCACTGGGGCAACAGGAAAGGTCTCTGTGGACCCCAAATAAACTCGAGATGAGAGATTAGTCCCTGGCTTCAACTCAAGAGGAATAGGAACTTTCCACAAGCCCCTCAAGAGGAGACTTCACTCAGCTACAGGTATGTGAGAGGGACCCTGAGTTTGTGGCATCAAGTGGAATGGACACCGAGATGCTCTGACTCGAAGTAAGGCCGGATATCCCTGCAGTGAATTGAATGCAGGCTCATCTTGCATCTCCCAAGACGAAGGGATGTCTGAATCCCCTGTGCAGAACACAGAGAAAGACCTAGTCCTCCGCCTCAACGCCACCGGAGGCCTCACATCCTTTGAAAACTCGAGAGGTCCGCGGAGATCAATGCTTCCAAAGGAGACGATGCCTGACTCCTCTTGAAAATGGATAGGAGTCCCAGGATCACTGTGGTACGTGTAAAGGGACCCTGGGTCTCCCGCCTCACGTGGAGACGCGTCCCAATTGCCATGCCAAGACTCGAGGAGAATCCCGAGGTGTCCCTCGCACCTAGGCAGGAGTCCTGACGTCGCTGAACAAACATGTGTCTGGAAGGGCCCTCCCCATCGTAACTTGAGAATATACCCCAGGTTCCGGCCGCAACTCGAGAAAAACCATGAGACTTCCCCCTCGCCCCGAGATGAGGCCCAATTCCCCTGCACTGCGTGCAGAGCAATTCCGTGTTCCACATCAAACCTGAAAGGAGCCTTGATTTCCTTGATGGCACTCCAGAGAAAACCCAAGATCACTGTCTGAAGTCTAGTGGGATCCTGAGGTCACTGGAGCAAAATGAAAGGGCTCCGTGGACCGCAAATCAACTCGAGATGAGAGCTTAGTCCCTGGCTTCGACTCAAGAGGAATACCAAGTTTCCACAAGCACCTCAAGAGGAGCCTTCTCTCAGCTACAGGTATGTGAGAGGGACCCTGAGTTTGTGGCCTCAAGTGGAATGGACACAGAGATGCTCTGACTTGAAGTTAGGCCGGATATCCCTGCATTGAATTGAATGCAGGCTCGTCTTGCATCTCCCAAGACGAAGGGATGTCTGAATCCCCTGTGGAGACCACAGAGAAAGACCTAGTTCTCCGCCTCATCGCGACCGGAGGCCTCACATCATTTGAAAATTCGACAGGTCCGCCGAGATAAATGCTTCCAAAGAAGACGATGCCTGACTCCTCTTTAAAATGGATAGGAGTCCAAGGATCCCTGTGGCACGTGGAAAGGGACACTGGGTCTCCGGCCTCACGTGGAGATGCGTCCCAATTTCCATGCCAAGACTCGAGGAGAATCCCGAGGTGTCCCTCGCACCTAGGCAGGCGTCCTGACATCGCTGAACAAACATGTGTCTGGAAGGGCCCTCCCCGTCGTAACTCGAGAATATACCCCAGGTTCCGGCCGCAACTTGAGAAAAACCATGAGACTTACCGCTCGCCGCGAGATGAGGCCCGATTCCCCTGCCCTGCGTGCAGAGCAATTCCGTGTTCCACATCAAACGTGAAAGGAGCCTTGATTTCCTTGATGGCACTCCAGAGAAAACCCAAGATCACTGTCTCAAGTCTAGAGGGATCCTGAGGTCACTGGAGCAACACGACAGGGCTCCGTGGACCCCAAATCAACTCGAGATGAGAGATTAGTCCCTGGCTTCATCTCAGGAGGAATACGAACTTTCCACAATCCCCTCAAGAGGAGGCTTCTCTCAGCTACAGGTATGTGAGAGGGACCCTGAGTTTGTGGCCTCAAGTGGAATGGACACCGAGATGCTCTGACTCGAAATAAGGCCGGATATCCCTGCAGTGAATTGAATGCAGGCTCGTCTTGCATCTCCCAAGACGAAGGGATGTCAGAATCCCCTGTGGAGACTACAGAGAAAGTCCTAGTCCTCCGCCTCATCGCGATCAGAGGCCTCACATACTTTGAAAACTCGAGAGGTCTGCGGAGATCAATGCTTCCAAAGGAGACGATGCCTGACTCCTCTTGAAAATGGATAGGAGTCCCAGGATCCCTGTGGCACGTGGAAAGGGACACTGGGTCTCCCGCCTCACGTGGAGACGCGTCCCAATTGCCATGCCAAGACTCGAGGAGAATCCCGAGGTGTCCCTCGCACCTAGGCAGGAGTCCTGAGGTCGCTGAACAAACACGTGTCTGGAAGGGCCCTCCACGTCGTAACTCGAGAATATACCGCAGGTTCCGGCCGCCACTCGAGAAAAACCATGAGACTTCCCCCTCGACGCGAGATGAGGCCCAATTCCCCTGCACTGCGTGCAGAGCAATTCCGTGTTCCACATCAAACGTGAAAGGAGCCTTGATTTCCTTGATGGTACTCCAGAGAAAACCCAAGATCACTCTCTCAAGTCTAGAGGGATCCTGAGGTCACTGGAGCAACACGAAAGGGCTCCGTGGACCGCAAATCAACTCGAGATGAGAGCTTAGTCCCTGGCTTTGACTCAAGAGGAATACCAAGTTTCCACAAGCACCTCAAGAGGAGGCTTCTCTCACCTACAGGTATGTGAGAGGGACCCTGAGTTTGGGGCCTCAATTGGAATGGACACCGAGATGCTCTGACTCGAAGTTAGACCGGATATCCCTGCATTGAATTGAATGGAGGCTCATCTTGCATCTCCCAAGACGAAGGGATGTCTGAATCCCCTGTGCAAACCACAGATAAAGATCTAGTTCTCCGCCTCATCGCGACCGGAGGCCTCACATTTTTGAAAACTCGAGAGGTCCGCGGAGATCAATGCTTCCAAAGGAGACGATGCCTGACTCCTCTTGAAAATGGATAGGAGTCCCAGGATCCCTGTGGCACGAGGAAAGGGACCCTGGGTCTCCCGCCTCATGTGGAGACGCATCCGAATTGCCATGCCAAGACTCGAGGAGAATCCCGAGGTGTCCCTCGCACCTAGGCAGGAGTCCTGAAGTCGCTGAACAAACCCGTGTCTCGAAGGGCCCTCCCCGTCGTAACTCGAGAATATACCCGAGGTTCCGGCCGCAACTCGAGAAAAACCATGAGACTTCCCCCTCGCTGCGAGATGAGGCCCGATTACCCTGCACTGCGTGCAGAGCAATTCCGCGTTCCACATCAAACGTGAAAGGAGCCTTGATTTCCTTGATGGCACTCCAGAGAAAACCCAAGATCACTGTCTCTAGTCTAGAGGGATCCTGAGGTCACTGGGGCAACACGAAAGGGCTCCGTGGACCCCAAATCAACTCGAGATGAGAGCTTAGTCCCTGGCTTCTACTCAAGAGGAATACCAAGTTTCCACAAGCACCTCAAGAGGAGCCTTCTCTCAGCTACAGGTATGTGAGAGGGACCATGAGTTTGTGGCCTCAAGTGGAATGGACACTGAGATGCTCTGACTCGAAGTTAGGCCGAATATCCCTGCATTGAATTGAATACAGGCTCGTCTTGCATCTCCCAAGACGAAGGGATGTCTGAATCCCCTGTGGAAACCACAGATAAAGACCTAGTTCTCCGCCTCATCGTGACCGGAGGCCTCACATCCTTTGAAAACTTGAGAGGTCCGCGGAGATCAATGCTTCCAAAGGAGACGATGCCTGACTCCTCTTGCAAATGGATAGGAGTCCCAGGATCCTTGTGGCATGTGGAAAGGGACCCTGGGTCTCCCGCCTCATGTGGAGACGCGTCCCAATTGCCATGCCAAGACTCGAGGAGAATCTCGAGGTGTCCCTCGCACCTAGGCAGGAGTCCTGAAGTCGCTGAACAAACACGTGTCTGGAAGGGCCCTCCCCGTCGTAACTCGAGAATATACCCCAGGTTCCGGCCGCAACTCGAAAAAAACCATGAGACTAGCCCCTCGCCGCGAGATGAGGCCCGATTACCCTGCACTGCGTGCAGAGCAATTCCGCGTTCCACATCAAACGTGAAAGGAGCCTTGATTTCCTTGATGGCACTCCAGAGAAAACCCACGATCACTGTCTCTAGTCTAGAGGGATCCTGAGGTCACTGGAGCAACACGAAAGGTCTCCGTGGACCCCAAATCAACTCGAGGTGAGAGATTAGTCCCTGGCTTCAACTCAAGAGGAATAGGAACTTTCCACAAGCCCCTCAAGAGGAGACTTCACTCAGCTACAGGTATGTGAGAGGGACCCTGAGTTTGTGGCATCAAGTGGAATGGACACCGAGATGCTCTGACTCGAAGTAAGGCCGGATATCCCTGCAGTGAATTGAATGCAGGCTCATCTTGCATCTCCCAAGACGAAGGGATGTCTGAATCCCCTGTGCAGAACACAGAGAAAGACCTAGTCCTCCGCCTCAATGCCACCGGAGGCCTCACATCCTTTGAAAACTCGAGAGGTCCGCGGAGATCAATGCTTCCAAAGGAGACGATGCCTGACTCCTCTTGAAAATGGATAGGAGTCCCAGGATCACTGTGGCACGTGTAAAGGGACCCTGGGTCTCCCGCCTCACGTGGAGACGCGTCCCAATTGCCATGCCAAGACTCGAGGAGAATCCCGAGGTGTCCCTCGCACCTAGGCAGGAGTCCTGACGTCGCTGAACAAACATGTGTCTGGAAGGGCCCTCCCCATCGTAATTCGAGAATATACCCCAGGTTCCGGCCGCAACTCGAGAAAAACCATGAGACTTCCCCCTCGACGCGAGATGAGGCCCAATTCCCCTGCACTGCGTGCAGAGCAATTCCGTGTTCCACATCAAACCTGAAAGGAGCCTTGATTTCCTTGATGGCACTCCAGAGAAAACCCAAGATCACTGTCTGAAGTCTAGAGGGATCCTGAGGTCACTGGAGCAACACGAAAGGGCTCCGTGGACCGCAAATCAACTCGAGATGAGAGCTTAGTCCCTGGCTTCGACTCAAGAGGAATACCAAGTTTCCACAAGCACCTCAAGAGGAGGCTTCTCTCACCTACAGGTATGTGAGAGGGACCCTGAGTTTGTGGCCTCAATTGGAATGGACACCGAGATGCTCTGACTCGAAGTTAGACCGGATATCCCTGCATTGAATTGAATGGAGGCTCATCTTGCATCTCCCAAGACGAAGGGATGTCTGAATCCCCTGTGGAAACCACAGATAAAGATCTAGTTCTCCGCCTCATCGCGACCGGAGGCCTCACATTTTTGAAAACTCGAGAGGTCCGCGGAGATCAATGCTTCCAAAGGAGACGATGCCTGACTCCTCTTGAAAATGGATAGGAGTCCCAGGATCCCTGTGGCACGAGGAAAGGGACCCTGGGTCTCCCGCCTCATGTGGAGACGCATCCGAATTGCCATGCCAAGACTCGAGGAGAATCCCGAGGTGTCCCTCGCACCTAGGCAGGAGTCCTGAAGTCGCTGAACAAACCCGTGTCTCAAAGGGCCCTCCCCGTCGTAACTCGAGAATATACCCCAGGTTCCGGCCGCAACTCGAGAAAAACCATGAGACTTCCCCCTCGCCGCGAGATGAGGCCCGATTACCCTGCACTGCGTGCAGAGCAATTCCGCGTTCCACATCAAACGTGAAAGGAGCCTTGATTTCCTTGATGGCACTCCAGAGAAAACCCAAGATCACTGTCTCTAGTCTAGAGGGATCCTGAGGTCACTGGGGCAACACGAAAGGTCTCCGTGGACCCCAAATCAACTCGAGATGAGAGATTAGTCCCTGGCTTCAACTCAAGAGGAATAGGAACTTTCCACAAGCCCCTCAAGAGGAGGCTTCACTCAGCTACAGGTATGTGAGAGGGACCCTGAGTTTGTGGCATCAAGTGGAATGGACACCGAGATGCTCTGACTCGAAGTAAGGCCGGATATCCCTGCAGTGAATTGAATGCAGGCTCGTCTTGCATCTCCCAAGACGAAGGGATGTCTGAATCCCCTGTGCAGAACACAGAGAAAGACCTAGTCCTCCGCCTCAACGCCACCGGAGGCCTCACATCCTTTGAAAACTCTAGAGGTCCGCGGAGATCAATGCTTCCAAAGGAGACGATGCCTGACTCCTCTTGAAAATGGATAGGAGTCCCAGGATCCCTGTGGCACGTGTAAAGGGACGCTGGGTCTCCCGCCTCACGTGGAGACGCGTCCCAATTGCCATGCCAAGACTCGAGGAGAATCCCGAGGTGTCCCTCGCACCTAGGCAGGAGTCCTGAGGTCGCTGAACAAACACGTGTCTGGAAGGGCCCTCCCCGTCGTAACTCGAGAATATACCGAAGGTTCCGGCCGCCACTCGAGAAAAACCATGAGACTTCCCCCTCGACGCGAGATGAGGCCCAATTCCCCTGCACTGCGTGCAGAGCAATTCCGTGTTCCACATCAAACGTGAAAGGAGCCTTGATTTCCTTGATGGCACTCCAGAGAAAACCCAAGATCACGGTCTCAAGTCTAGAGGGATCCTGAAGTCACTGGAGCAACACGAAAGGTTTCCGTGGACCCCAAATCAACTCGAGATGAGAGTTTAGTCCCTGGCTTAGACTCAAGAGGAATACCAAGTTTCCACAAGCACCTCAAGAGTAGGCTTCTCTCAGCTACAGGTATGTGAGAGGGACCCTGAGTTTGCGGCCTCAAGTGCAATGGACACCGAGATGCTCTGACTCGAAGTAAGGACGGATATCCCTGCAGTGAATTGAATGCAGGCTCGTCTTGCATCTCCCAAGATGAAGGGATGTCTGAATCCCCTGTGGAGACCACAAAGAAAGACCTAGTCCTCCGCCTCATCGCGACCGGAGGCCTCACATCCTTTGAAAACTCGAGAGGTCTGCAGAGATCAATGCTTCCAAAGGAGACGATGCCTGACTCCTCTTGAAAATGGATAGGAGTCCCAGGATCCCTGTGGCACGTGTAAAGGGACGCTGGGTCTCCCGCCTCACGTGGAGACGCGTCCCAATTGCCATGCCAAGACTCGAGGAGAATCCCGAGGTGTCCCTCGCACCTAGTCAGGAGTCCTGACGTCGCTGAACAAACATGTGTCTGGAAGGGCCCTCCCCATCGTAACTCGAGAATATACCCCAGGTTCCGGCCGCAACTCGAGAAAAACCATGAGACTTACCCCTCGCCGAGAGATGAGGCCCGATTCCGCTGCCCTGCGTGCAGAGCAATTCTGTATTCCACATCAAAAATGAAAGGAGCCTTGATTTCCTTGATGGCAGTCCAGAGAAAACCCAAGATCATTGTCTCAAGTCTAGAGGGATCCTGAGGTCACTGGAGCAACACGAAAGGGCTCCGTGGACCCCAAATCAACTCGAGATACGAGCTTAGTCCCTGGCTTCGACTCAAGAGGAATACCAAGTTTCCACAAGCACCTCAAGAGGAGCCTTCTCTCAGCTACAGGTATGTGAGAGGGACCCTGAGTTTGTGGCCTCAAGTGGAATGGACACCGAGATGCTCTGACTCGAAGTTAGGCCGGATATCCCTGCAGTGAATTGAATGCAGGCTCGTCTTGCATCTCCCAAGACGAAGGGATGTCTGAATCCCCTGTGGAGACCACAGAGAAAGACCTAGTTCTCCGCCTCATCGCGACCGGAGGCCTCACATCCTTTGAAAACTCGAGAGGTCCGCGAAGATCAATGCTTCCAAAGGAGACGATGCCTGACTCCTCTTTAAAATGGATAGGAGTCCCAGGATCCCTGTGGCACGTGGAAAGGGACCCTGGGTCTCCCGCCTCACGTGGAGACGCGTCCCAATTGCCATGCCAAGACTCGAGGAGAATCCCGAAGTGTCCCTCGCACCTAGGTAGGAGTCCTGACGTCGCTGAACAAACACGTGTCTGGAAGGGCCCTCCCCGTCCTAACTCGAGAATATACCCCAGGTTCTGGCCGCAACTCGAGAAAAACCATGAGACTTCCCCCTCGCCGCGAGATGAGGCCCGATTCCCCTTCACTGCGTGCAGAGCAATTCCGTGTTCCACATCAAACGTGAAAGAAGCCTTGATTTCCTTGATGGCACTGCAGAGAAAACCCAAGATCACTGTCTCAAGTCTAGAGGGATCCTGACGTCACTGGAGCAACACGAAAGGGCTCCGGGGACCCCAAATCAACTCGAGATGAGAGCTTAGTCCCGGGCTTCGACTCAAGTGGAACACCAACTTTCCACAAGCACCTCAAGAGGAGGCTTCTCTCAGCTACAGGTATTTGAGAGGGCCCGTGAGTTTGTGGCCTCAATTGGAATGGACACCGAGATGCTCTGACTCGAAGTCAGGCCGGATATCCCTGCAGTGAAGGGAATGCAGGCTCGTCTTGCATCTCCCAAGACGAAGGGATGTCTGAATCCCCTGTGGAGACCACAGAGAAAGACCATGTCCTCCACCTTAACGCAACCGGAGGCCTCACATCCTTTGAAAACAAGAGAGGTCCGCGGAGATCAATACTTCCAAAGGAGATGATGCCTGACTCCTCTTGAAAATGGATAGGAGTCCCAGGATATCTGTGGCACGTGGAAAGGGACCCTGGGTCTCCCGCCTCACGTGGAAACGCGTCCCAATTGCAATGCAAAGACTCGATTAGAATCCCGAGGTGTCTCTTGAACCTAGGCACGGGTCCTGACGTCGCTGAACAAACACGTGTCTGGAAGGGCCCTCCCCGTCGTAACTCGAGAATATACCCCAGGTTCCGGCCGCAACTCGAGAAAAAGCATGAGACTTCCCCCTCGCCGCGAGATGAGGCCCGATTCCCCTGCACTGCGTGCAGAGCAATTCCATGTTCCACATCAAACGTGAAAGGAGGCTTGATTTCCTTGATGGCACTCCAGAGAAAACCCAAGATCACTGTCTCAAGCCTACAGGGATCCTGAGGTCACTGGAAGAACACGAAAGGGCTCCGTGGACCCCAAATCAACTCGAGATGAGAGCTTAGTCCCTGGCTTCGACTCAAGAGGAATACCGACTTTCCACAAGCACCTCAAGAGGAGGCTTCTCGCAGCCACAGGTATGTGAGAGGGCCCCTGAGTTTGTGGCCTCAAGTGGAATGGTCACCGAGATGCTCTGACTCGAAGTAAGGCCGGATATCCCTGCAGTGAATTGAATGCAGGCTCGTCTTGCATCTCCCAAGATGAAGGGATGTCTGAATCCCCTGTGGAGACCGCAGAGAAAGACCGAGTTCTCCGCCTCATCGCGACCGGAGGCCTCACATCCTTTGAAAACTCGAGAGGTCCACGGAGATCAATGCTTCCAAAGGAGACGATGCCTGACTCCTCTTGAAAATGGATAGGAGTCCCAGGATCCCTGTGGCACGTGGAAAGGGACCCTGGGTCTCACGCCTCACGTGGAGACGCGTCCCAATTGCCATGCCAAGACTCGAGGAGAATCCCGAGTTGACTCTCGCACCTAGGCAGGGGTCCTGACGTCGCTGAACAAACACGTGTCTGGAAGGGCCCTCCCCGTCGTAACTCGAGAATATACCCCAGGTTCCGGCCGCAACTCGAGAAAAACCATGAGACTTCCCCCTCGCCGCGAGATGAGACCCGATTCCCCTGCAATGCGAGCAAAGCAATTCCGTGTTCCTCATCAAACGTGAAAGGAGCCTTGATTTCCTTGATGGCACTCCAGAGAAAACCCAAGATCACTGTCTCAAGTCTAGAGGGAACCTGAGGTCACTGGAGCAACAGGAAAGTACTCCATGGACTCCAAATCAACTCGAGATGAGAGCTTAGTCCCTGGCTTCGACTCAAGAGGAATACCAACTTTCCACAAGCACCTCAAGAGGTGGCTTCTCTCAGCTACAGGTATGTGAGAGGGACCATGAGTTTGTGGCCTCAAGTGGAATGGACACCGAGATGCTCTGACTCGAAGTAAGGACAGATATCCCTGCAGTGAATTGGATGCAGGCTCGTCTTCCATCTCCCAAGAGGAAGGGATGTCTGAATACCCTGTGGAGACCACAGAGAAAGACCTAGTTCTCCCCACATCGCGACTGGAGGCCTCACATCCTTTGAAAACTCCAGAGGTCTGAGGAGATCAATGCTTCCAAAGGAAACGATGCCTGACTCCTCTTGAAAATGGATAGGAGTCCCAGGAACCTGTGGCACGTGGAAAGGGACACTGGGTCTCCCGCCTCACCTGGAGACGCGTCCCAATTGCCATGCCAAGCCGCGGGGAGAATACCGAGGTGTCCATCGAACCTAGGCATGGGTCTGACGTCGCTGAACAAACACATGTTTGGAAGGGAAACCCCCGTCGTAACTCGAGAATATACCCCAGGTTCCAGCCACAACTCGAGAAAAACCATGAGACTTCCCCCTGGCCGTGAGATGAGGCCCGATTCCCCTGCACTGCGTGCAGAGCAATTCCGTGTTCCACATCAAACGTGAAAGGAGCCTTGATTTGCTTGATGTCACTCCAGAGAAAACCCAAGATCACTGTCTCAAGTCTAGAGGGATCCTGAGGTCACTGTATCAACACAAAAATGCTCCGTGGACCCTAAATCAACTCGAGATGAGAGCTTAGTCCCTGGCTTCGACTCAAGAGGAATACCAACTTTCCACAAGCACCTCAAGAGGAGGCTTCTCTCAGCTACAGGTATGTGAGAGGGACCCTGAGTTTGTGGTCTCAAGTGGAATGGACACCGAGATGCTCTGACTCGAAGTAAGGCCGGATATCCCTGCAGTGAAATGAATGCAGGCTCGTCTTGCATCTCCCAAGACGAAGGGATGCCTGAATCCCCTGTGGAGACCACAGAGAAAGACCTAGTCCTCCGCCTCATCGCGACCGGAGGCCTCACATCCTTTGAAAACTCGAGAGGTCTGCAGAGATCAATGCTTCCAAAGGACGATGCCCGACTCCTCTTGAAAATGGATAGGAGTCCCAGGATCCCTGTGGCACGTGGAAAAGGACACTGGGTCTCCCGCCTCACGTGGAGACGCATCCCAATTGCCATGCCAAGACTCGAGGAGAATCCCGAGGTGTCCCTCGCACCTAGGCAGGAGTCCTGACGTCGCTGAACAAACATGTGTCTGGAAGGGCCCTCCCCGTCGTAACTCGAGAATATACCCCAGGTTCCGGCCGCAACTCGAGAAAAACCTTGAGACTTCCCCCTCGCCGCGAGATGAGGCCCGATTCCCCTGCGCTGCGTGCAGACCAATTCCGTGTTCCACATCAAAAGTGAAAGGAGCCTTGATTTCCTTGATGGCACTCCAGAGAAAACCCAAGATCACTGTCTCTAGTCTAGAGGGATCCTGAGGTCACTGGACCAACAGGAAAGGGCTCCGTGGACCCCAAATCAACTCGAGATGAGAGCTTAGTCCCTGGCTTCGACTCAAGAGGAATACCAACTTTCCACAAGCACCTCAAGAGGAGGCTACTCTCATTTACAGGTATGTGAGAGGGCCCCTGAGTTTGTGGCCTCAAGTGGAATGGACACCAAGATGCTCTGACTGGAAGTAAGGCCGGATATCCCTGCAGAGAATCGAATGCAGGCTCGTCTTGCATCTCACAAGAAGAAGGGATGTCTGAATCCCCTGTGGAGACCACAGAGAAAGACCTAGTCCTCCGCTTACTCGCGACCGGAGGCCTCATATCCTTTGAAAACTCGAGAGGTCCGCGGAGATCAATGCTTCCAAAGGAGACGATGCCTGACTCCTCTTGAAAATGGATAGGAGTCCCAGGATCCCTGTGGCACGTGGAAAGGGACCCTGGGTCTCCCGCCTCACGTGGAGACGCGTCCCAATTGCCAGGCCAAGACTCGAGGAGAATCCCGAGGTGTCCCTCGCACCTAGGCAGGAGTCCTGACGTCGCTGAACAAACGCGTGTCTGGAAGGGCCCTCCCCGTCGTAACTCGAGAATATACCACAGGTTCCGGCCGCAACTCGAGAAAAACCATGAGACTTCCCCCTCGCCGCGAGATGAGACCCGATTCCCCTGCAATGCGTGCAAAGCAATTCCATGTTCCTCATCAAACGTGAAAGGAGCCTTGATTTCCTTGAGGGCACTCCAGAGAAAACCCAAGATCACTGTCTCAAGTCTAGAGGGATCCTGAGGTCACTGGAGCAACACGAAAGGGCTCCGTGGACCCCAAATCAACTCGAGATGAGAGCTTAGTCCCTGGCTTCGACTCAAGAGGAATACCAACTTTTGACAAGCACCTCAATAGGAGGCTTCTCTCATTTACAGGTATGTGAGAGGGCCCGTGAGTTTGTGGCCTCAATTGGAATGGACACCGAGATGCTCTGACTCGAAGTAAGGCCGGATATCCCTGCAGTGAATTGAATGCAGGCTCGTCTTGCATCTCCCAAGACGAAGGGCTGTCTGAATCCCCTGTGGAGACCACAGAGAAAGACCTAGTCCTCCACATCAACGCAACCGGAGGCCTCACATCTTTGAAAACTCGAGAGGTCCGCGGAGATCAATACTTCCGAAGGAGACGATGCCTGACTCCTCTTGAAAATGGATAGGAGTCCCAGCATCCCTGTGGCACGTGGAAAGGGACCCTGGGTGTCCCGCCTCACGTGGAGACGCGTCCCAATTGCCATGCCAAGACTCGAGGAGAATCCCGAGGTGTCCCTCGCACCTAGGCAGGAGTCCTGACGTCGCTGAACAAACACGTGTCTGGAAGGGCCCTCCCCGTCGTAACTCGAGAATATACCCCAGGTTCCGGCCGCAACTCGAGAAAAACCATGAGACTTCCCCCTCGCCGCGAGATGAGGCCCGATTCCCCTGCACTGCGTGCAGAGCAATTCCGTGTTCCACATCAAACGTGAAAGGAGCCTTGATTTCCTTGATGGCACTCCAGAGAAAACCCAAGTTCACTGTCTCAAGTCTAGAGGGATCCTGAGGTCACTGGAGCAACACGAAAGGGCTGCGTGGACCACAAATCAACTCGAGATGAGAGCTTACTCCCTGGCTTCAACTCAAGAGGAATACCAACTTTCCACAAGCACCTCAAGAGGAGGCTTCTCTCAGCTACAGGTATGTGAGAGGGCCCCTGAGTTTGTTGCCTCAAGTGGAATGGAGACCGCGATGGTGTGACTCGAAGTAAGGCCGGATATCCCTGCAGTGAATTGAATGCAGGCTCGTCTTGCATCTCGCAAGACGAAGGGATGCTGAATCCCCTGTGGAGACCACAGAGAAAGACCGAGTTCTCCGCCTCATCGCGAGCGGAGGCCTCACAACCTTTGAAAACTCGAGAGGTCCGCGGAGATCAATGCTTCCAAAGGAGACGATGCCTGACTCCTCTTGAAAATGGATAGGAATCCCAGGATCCCTATGGCACGTGGAAAGGGACACTGGGTCTCCCGCTTCACGTGGAGACGCCTCCCAATTGCCATGCCAATACTCGTGGAGAATCCCGAGGTGTCCCTCGCTCCTAGGCAGGAGTCCTGACGTCGCTGAACAAAAACGTGTCTGGAAGGGCCCTCCCCGTCGTAACTCGAGAATATACCCCAGGTTCCGGCCGCAACTCGAGAAAAACCATGAGACTTCCCCCTCGCCGCGACATGAGGCCCGATTACCCTGGACTGCGTGCAGAGCAATTCCGTGTTCCACATCAAACGTGAACGGAGACTTGATTTCCTTGATGGCACTCCAGAGAAACCCCAAGATCACTGTCTCAAGTCTAGAGGGATCCTGACGTCACTGGAGCAACACGAAAGGGCTCCGTGGACCCCAAATCAACTCGAGATGAGAGCTTAGTCCCTGGCTTCGACTCAAGATGAATGCCAATTTTCCACAAGCATCTCCAGAGGAGGCTTCTCTCAGCTACAGGTATGTGAGAGGGACCCTGAGTTTGTGGCCTCAAGTGGAATGGACACAGAGATGCTCTGACTCGAAGTAAGGCCGGATATCCCTGCAGTGAATTGAATGCAGGCTCGTCTTGCATCTCCCAAGACGAAGGGTTGTCTGAATCCCCTGTGGAGACCACAGAGAAAGACCTAGTCCTCCGCCTCCTCGCGACAGGAGGCCTCATATTCTTTGAAAAGTCGAAAGTTCCGCTGAGATCAATACTTCCGAAGGAGACGATGCCTGACTCCTCTTGAAAATGGATAGGAGTCCCAGGATATCTGTGGCACGTGGAAAGGGACCCTGGGTCTCCCGCCTCACGTGGAGACGCGTCCCAATTGCAATGCAAAGACTCGATAAGAATCCGAGGTGTCTCTCGCACCTAGGCAGGGGTCCTGACGTCGCTGAACAAACACGTGTCTGGAAGGGCCCTCCCCGTCGTAACTCGAGAATATACCCCAGGTTCCGGCCGCAACTCGAGAAAAACCATGAGACTTCCCCCTCGCCGCGAGATGAGGCCCGATTCCCCTGCACTGCGTGCAGAGCAATTCCATGTTCCACATAAAACGTGAAAGGAGCCTTGATTTCCTTGATGGCACTCCAGAGAAAACCCAAGATCACTGTCTCAAGCCTAGAGGGATCCTGAGGTCACTGGAAGAACACGAAAGGGCTCCGTGGACCCCAAATCAACTCGAGATGAGAGCTTAGTCCCTGGTTTCGACTCAAGAGGAATACCGACTTTCCACAAGCACCTCAAGAGGAGGCTTCTCGCAGACACAGGTATGTGAGAGGGCCCCTGAGTTTGTGGCCTCAAGTGGAATGGTCACCGAGATGCTCTGACTCGAAGTAAGGCCGGATATCCCTGCAGTGAAATGAATGCAGGCTCGTCTTGCATCTCCCAAGACGAAGGGATGTCTGAATCCCCTGTGGAGACCGCAGAGAAAGACCGAGTTCTCCGCCTCATCGCGACCGGAGGCCTCACATTCTTTGAAAACTCGAGAGGTCCGCGGAGATCAATGCTTCCAAAGGAGACGATGCCTGACTCCTCTTGAAAATGGATAGGAGTCCCAGGATCCCTGTGGAACGTGGAAAGGGACCCTGGGTCTCCCGCCTCACGTGGAGACGCGTCCCAATTGCCATGCCAAGACTCGAGGAGAATCCCGAGGTGTCCCTCGCACATAGGCAGGAGTCCTGACGTTGCTGAACAAACACGTGTCTGGAAGGGCCCTCCCCGTCGTAACTCGAGAACATACCCCAGGTTCCGGCCGCTACTCGATAAAAACCATGAGACTTCCCCCTCGCCGCGACATGAGACCCGATTCCCCTGCAATGCGTGCAAAGCAATTCCGTGTTCCTCATCAAACGTGAAAGGAGCCTGGATTTCCTTGATGGCACTCCAGAGAAAACCCAAAGTCACTGTCTCAAGTCTAGAGGGATCCTGAGGTCACTGGAGCAACACGAAAGGGCTTCGTGGACCCAAAATCAACTCGAGATGAGAGCTTAGTCCCTGGCTTCGACTCAAGAGGAATACCAACTTTCCACAAGCACCTCAAGAGGAGGCTTCTCTCAGCTACAGGTATGTGAGAGGGACCCTGAGGTTGTGGCCTCAAGTGGAATGGACACCGAGATACTCTGACTCGAAGTAAGGCCGGATATCCCTGCAGTGAATTGAATGCAGGCTCGTCTTGCATCTCCCAAGACGAAGGGATGTCTGAATCCCCTGTGGAGACGACAGAGAAAGACCTAGTCCTCCGCCTCATCGCGACCGGAAGCCTCACATCCTTTGAAAACTCGACAGGTCTGCGGAGATCAATGCTTCCAAAGGAGACGATGCCTGACTCCTCTTGAAAATGGATAGGAGTCCCAGGATCCCTGTGGCACGTCGAAAGGGACCCTGGGTCTCCCGCCTCACGTGGAGACGCATCCCAATTTCCATGCCAAGACTCGAGGAGAATCCCGAGGTGTCCCTCGCACCTAGGCAGGAGTCCTGACGTCGCTGAACAAACACGTGTCTGGAAGGGCCCTCCCCGTCGTAACTCGAGAATATACCCCAGGTTCCGGCCGCAACTCGAGAAAAACCATGAGACTTCCCCCTCACCGCGAGATGAGGCCCGATTCCCCTGCACTGCGTTCCGAGCAATTCCGTGTTCCACATCAAACGTGAAAGGAGCCTTGATTTCCTTGATGGCACTCCAGAGAAAACCCAAGATCACTGTCTCATGTCTAGAGGGATCCTGAGGTCACTGGAGCAAAATGAAAGGGCTCCGTGGACCCCAAATCAACTCGAGGTGAGAGCTTAGTCCCTGGCTTCGACTCAAGAGAAATACCAACTTTCCACAAGCCCCTCAAGAGGAGGCTTCTCTCAGCTACAGGTATGTGAGAGAAACCCTGAGTTTGTGGCCTCAAGTGGAATGGACACCGAGATGCTCTGACTCGAAGTAAGGCTGGATATCCCTGCAGTGAACTGAATGCAAGCTCGTCTTGAATCTCCCAAGACGAAGGGATGTCTGAATCCCCTGTGGAGACCACAGAGAAAGACCTAGTTCTCCGCCTCATCGCGACCGGAGGCCTCACATCCTTTGAAAAGTCGAGAGGTCCGCAGAGATCAATGCTTCCAAAGGAGACGATGCCTGACTCCTCTTGAAAATGGATAGTAGTCCCAGGATCCCTGTCCACGTGGAATGGGACTCTGGGTCTCCCGCTTCACGTGGAGACGCGTCCCAATTGCCATGCCAAAACTCGAGGAGAATCCCGAGGTGTCCCTGGCAGCTAGGCAGGAGTCCTGACGTCGCTGACAAACACGTGTCTGGAAGGGCCCTCCCCGTCGTAACTCGAGAATATACCCCAGGTTCCGGCCGCAACTCGAGAAAAACCATGAGACTTCCCCCTCGCCGCAAGATGAGGCCCGATTCCCCTGCACTGCGTGCAGAGCAATTCCGTGTTCCACATCAAACGTGAAAGGAGCCTTGATTTCCTTGATGGCACTCCAGAGAAAACCCAAGATCACTGTGTAAAGTCTAGAAGAATCCTGAGGGCACTGGAGCAACACGAAAGGGCTCCGTGGACCCCAAATCAATTCGAGATGAGAGCTTAGTCCCTGGCTTCGACTCAAGAGGAATACCAACTTTCCACAAGCACTTCGAGAGAAGGCTTCTCTCAGCTACAGGTATGTTAGAGGGCCCCTGAGTTTGTGGCCTTAAGTGGAATGGACACCGAGATGCTCTGACTCGAAGTAAGCCAGATATCCTTGCAGTGAATTGAATGCAGGCTCGTCTTTCATCTCCCAAGACAAAGGGATGTGTGAATCCCCTGTGGAGACCACAGAGAAAGACCTAGTCCTCCGCCTCATCGAGACCTGAGGCCTCACATCCTTTGAAAACTCGAGAGGTCTGCGGAGATCAATGCTTCCAAAGGAGACGATGCCTGACTCCTCTTGAAAATGGATAGGAGTTCCAGGACTCCTGTGGAACTTCGAAAGGGACCCTGGGTCTCCCGCCACACGTGGACACGCGTCCCAATTGCCATGCCAAGACTCGAGGAGAATCCCGAGGTGTCCCTTGCACCTAGGCAGGAGTCCTGACGTTGCTGAACAAACACGTGTCTGGAAGGGCCCTCCCCGTCGTAACTCGAGAATATACCCCAGGTTCCGGCCGCAACTCGAGAAAAACCATGAGACTTCCCCCTCGCCGCAAGATGAGGCCCGATTCCCCTGCACTGCGTGCAGAGCAATTCCGTGTTCCACATCAAACCTGAAAGGAGCCTTGATTTCCTTGATGGCACTCCAGAGAAAACCCAAAGTCACTGTCTCAAGTCTAGAGGGATCCTGAGGTCACTGGAGCAACACGAAAGGGCTCCGTGGACCCCAAATCAACTCGAGATGAGAGCTTAGTCCCTGGTTTCGACTCAAGAGGAATACCAACTTTCCACAAGCACCTCAAGAGGAGGCTTCTCTCAGCTACAGGTATGTGAGAGGGACCCTGAGTTTGTGGCCTCAAGTGGAATGGACCCCGAGATGCTTTTACTTGAACTAAGGCTGGATATCCCTGCAGTGAATTGAATGCAGGCTCGTCTTGCATCTCCCAAGACAAAGGGGTGTGTGAATCCCCTGTGGAGACCACAGAGAAAGACCTAGTCCTCCGCCTCATCGAGACCTGAGGCCTCACATCCTTTGAAAACTCGAGAAGTCCGCAGCGATCAATGCTTCCAAAGGAGACGATGCCTGACTCCTCTTGAAAATGGATAGGAGTCCCAGGATCCCTGTGGCACGTGGAAAGGGACCCTGGGTCTCCCGCCTCACGTGGAGACGCGTCCCAATTGCCATGCCAAGACTCGAGGAGAATCCCGAGGTGTCCCTCGCACCTAGGCAGGAGTCCTGACGTCGCTGACCAAACTCGTGTCTGGAAGGGCCCTCCCCGTCGTAACTCGAGAATATACCCCAGGTTCGGTCCGCAATTCGAGAAAAACCATGAGACTTCCCCCTCGAGCGAGATGAGGCCCGATTCCCTTGCACTGCGTGCAGAGCAATTCCGTGTTCCACATCAAACGTGAAAGGAGCCTTGATTTCCTTGATGGCACTGCAGAGAAAACCCAAGATCACTGTCTCAAGTCTAGAGGGATCCTGAGGTCACTGTAGCAACACGAAAGAGCTCCGTGGACCCAAAATCAACTTGAGATGAGAGCTTAGTCCCTGCTTCGACTCAAGAGGAATAAGAACTTTCCACAAGCACCTCAAGAGGAGGCTTCTCTCAGCTACAGGTATGTGAGAGGGTCCCTGAATTTGTGACCTCAAGTGGAATGGACACCGAGATGCTCTGACTCGAGGTAAGGCCAGATATCCCTGCAGTGAATTGAATGCAGGCTCGTCTTGCATCTCCCAAGACGAAGGGATGTCTGAATCCCCTGTGGAGACTTCAGAGAAAGACCTAGTCCTCCGCCGCATCGCGACCAGAGGCGTCACATCCTTTGAAAACTCGACAGGTCCGCGGAGATCAATGCTTCCAAAGTAGACGATGCCTGACTCCTCTTGAAAATGGATAGGAGTCCCAGGATCACTTTGGCACGTGGAAAGGGACCTTGTGTCTCCCGCCTCACGTGGAGCCGCGTCCCAATTGCCATGCCAAGACTCGAAGAGAATCCCGAGGTGTCCCTAGGACCTAGGCAGGAGTCCTGACGTCGCTATACAAACACGTGACTGGAAGGGCCCTCCCCGTGGTAACTCGAGAATATACCCCAGGTTCGGACCGCAACTCGAGAAAAACCATGAGACTTCCCCGTCGCCGCGAGAGGAGGCCCGATTCACCTGCACTGCGTGCAGAGCAATTCAGTGTTCCACATCAAACGTGAAAGGAGCCTTGATTTCCTTGATGGCACTCCACAGAAAACCCAAGATCACTGTCTCAAGTCTAGAGGGATCCTGAGGTCACTGGAGCAACACGAAAGGGCTCCGTGGACCCGAAATCCACTCGAGATGAGAGCTTAGTCCCTGGATTGACTAAAGAGGAATACCAACTTTCCACAAGCACCTCAAGAGGAGGCTTCTCTCAGCTACAGGTATGTGAGAGGGACCCTGAGTTTATGGCCTCAAGTGGAATGGACACCGAGATGCTCTGACTCGAAGTAAGGCCGGATATCCCTGCAGTGAATTGAATGCAGGCTCATCTTGCATCTCCCAAGACGAAGGGTTGTCTGAATCCCCTGTGGAGACCACAGAGAAAGACCTAGTCCTCCGCCTCAACGCAAACGGAGGCCTCACATCCTTTGAAAACTCGAGAGGTCCGCGGAGATCAATGCTTCCAAAGTAGACGATGCCTGACTCCTCTTGAAAATGGATAGGAGTCCCAGGATCCCTGTGGCACGTCGAAAGGGACCCTGGGTCTCCCGCCTCACGTGGAAACGCGTCCCAATTGCCATGCCAAGACTCGAGGAGAATCCCGAGGTGTCCCTCGCACCTAGGCAGGAGTCCTGACGTCGCTGAACAAACACGTGTCTGGAAGGGCCCTCCCTGTCTTAATTCCACAATATACCCCAGGTTCCGGCCGCACCTCGAGAAAAACCATGAGACTTCCCGCTGGCCGCGAGATGAGGCCCGATTCCCCTGCACTGCATGCAGAGCAATTCCGTGTTCCACATCAAACGTGAAAGGAGCCTTGATTTCCTTGATGGCACTCCAGAGAAAACCCAAGATCACTGTCTCAAGTCTAGAGGGATCCTGAGGTCACTGGAGCAACACGAAAGCGCTCCGTGGACACCAAATCAACTCGAGATGAGAGCTTATTCCCTGGCTTCGACTCAAGAGGAATACTAACTTTTCACAAGCACCTGAAGAGGAGGCTTCTCTCAGCAACAGGTAGGTGAGAGGGACCCTGAGTTTGTGGCCTCAAGTGGAATGGACACCGAGATGCTCTGACTCAAAGTAAGGCCGGATATCCCTGCAGTGAATTGAATGCAGGCTCGTCTTGCATCTCCCAAGACGAAGGGAAGTCTGAATCCCCTGTGGAGACCACAGAGAAAGACCTAGTCCTCCGCCTCAACGCGAACGGAGGCCTCACATCCTTTGAAAACTCGAGGGGTCCACGGAGATCAATGTTTCCAAAGCAGACGATGCCTGACTCCTCTTGAAAATGGATAGGAGTCCCAGGATCCCTGTGTCACGTGGAAAGGGACCCTGGGTCTCCCGCCTCACGTGGAGACGCGTCCCAAATACCATGCCAAGACTCGTGGAGAATCACGAGGTGTCCCTCGAACCTAGGCAGGAGTCCTGACGTCGCTGAACAAACACGTGTCTGGAAGGGCCCTCCCCGTCGTAACTCGAGAATATACCACAGGTTCCGGCCGCAACTCGAGAAAAATCATGAGACTTCCCCTTCGCCGCGAGATGAGGCCCAATTCCCCTGCACTGCGTGCAGAGCAATTCCGTGTTCCACATCAAACGTGAAAGGAGCCTTGATTTCCTTGATGGCCCTCCAGAGAAAACCCAAGATCACTGTCTCAAGTCTAGAGGGATCCTGAGGTCACTGGAGCAACACGATAGGGCTCCGTGGACTCCAAATCAACTCGAGATGAGAGCTTAGTCCCTGGCTTCGACTCAAGAGGAATACCAACTTTCCACAAGCACCTCAAGAGGAGGCTTCTCTCAGCTACAGGTATGTGAGAGGGACCCTGAGTTTGTGGCCTCAAGTGGAATGGACACCAAGATGCTCTGACTCGAAGTAAGGCTGGATATTCCTGCAATGAATTGAAAGCAGGCTCGTCTTGCATCTCCCAAGACGAAGGGATGTCTGAATCCCCTGTGGAGACCACAAAGAAAGAACTAGTTATCTGCCTCATTGCGACCGGAGGCCTCACATCCTTTGAAAACTCAAGAGGTCCGCGGAGATCAATACTTCCAAAGGAGACGATTCCTGACTCCTCTTGAAAATGGATAGGAGTCCCAGGATCCCTGTGGCACGTGGAAAGGGACCCTGGGTCTCCCGCCTCACGTGGAGACGCGTCCCAATTGCCATGCCAAGATTCGAGGAGAATCCCGAGGTGTCCCTCGCACCTAGGCAGGAGTCCTGACGTAGATGAACAAACACGTGTCTGGAAGGGCCCCCCCCCCCGTCGTAACTCGAGAATATACCCCAGGTTCCGGCCGCCACTCGAGAAAAACCATGAGACTTCCCCCTCGCCGCGAGATGAGGCCCGATTCCCCTGCACTGCGTTCAGAGCAATTCCGTGTTCCCCATCAAACGTGAAAGGAGCCTTGATTTCCTTGATGGCACTCCAGACAAAATCGAAGATCACTGTCTCAAGTCTAGAGGGATCCTGAGGTCACTGGAGCAACAAGAAAGTGCTCCGTGGATACCATATCAACTCGAGATGAGAGCTAAGTCCCTTCCTTCGAATCAAGAGGAATACCAACTTTCCACAAGCACCTCAAGAGGAGGCTTCTCTCAGCTACAGGTATGTGAGAGGGACCCTGAGTTTGTGGCCTCCAGTGGAATGGACACCGAAATGCTCTGACTCGAAGTAAGGCCGGATATCCCTGCAGTGAATTGAATGCTGGCTCGTCTTGCGTCTCCCAAGACGAAGGGATGTCTGAATCCCCTGTGGAGATGACAGAGAAAGAACTAGTTCTCCGCCTCATCGCGACCGGAGGCCTCACATACTTTGAAAATTCTAGAGTTCCGCGGAGATCAATGCTTCCAAAGGTGACGATACCTGACTCCTCTGGAAAATGGATAGGAGTCCCAGGATCCCTGTGGCACGTGGAAAGGGACACTGGGTCTCCCGCCTCACGTGGAGACGCGTCCCAATTGCCATGCCAAGACTCGAGGAGAATCCCGAGGTGTCCCTCGCACCTAGGCAGGAGTCCTGACTTCGCTGAACAAACACATGTCTGGAAGGGCCCTCCCCGTCGTAACTCGAGAATATACCCCAGGTTCGGGCCGCAACTCGAGAAAAACCATGAGACTTCCCCCTCGCCACGATATGAGGCTCGATTCCCCTGCACTGCGTGCAAAGCAATTCCGTGTTCCACATCAAACGTGAAAGGAGCCTTGATTTCCTTGATGGCACTCCAGAGAAAACCCAAGATCACTGTCTCAAGTGTAGAGGGATCCTGAGGTCACTGGAGCAACACGAAAGGGCTCAGTGGACCCAAAATCAACTCGAGATGAGAGCTTAGTCCGTGGCTTCGACTCAAGAGGAATACCAACTTTCCACAAGCACCTCAAGAGGAGGCTTCTCTCATTTACAGGTATGTGAGAGGGCCCGTGAGTTTGTGGCCTCAATTGGAATGGACACCGAGATGCTCTGACTCGAAGTAAGGCCGGATATCCCTGGAGTGAATTGAATGCAGGCTCGTCTTGCATCTCCCAAGACGAAGGGCTGTCTGAATCCCCTGTGGAGACCACAGAGAAAGACCTAGTCCTCCACCTTAACGCAACCGGAGGCCTCACATCCTTTGAAAACAAGAGAGGTCCGCGGAGATCAATACTTCCAAAGGAGACGATGCCTGACTCCTCTTGAAAATGGATAGGAGTCCCAGGATATCTGTGGCACGTGGAAAGGGACCCTGGTCTCCCGCCTCACGTGGAGACGCGTCCCAATTGCAATGCAAAGACTCGATTAGAATCCCGAGGTGTCTCTCGCACCTAGGCACGGGTCCTGACGTCGCTGAACAAACACGTGTCTGGAAGGGCCCTCCCCGTCGTAACTCGAGAATATACCCCAGGTTCCGGCCGCAACTCGAGAAAAAGCATGAGACTTCCCCCTCGCCGCGAGATGAGGCCCGATTCCCCTGCACTGCGTGCAGAGCAATTCCATGTTCCACATCAAACGTGAAAGGAGGCTTGATTTCCTTGATGGCACTCCAAAGAAAACCCAAGATCACTGTCTCAAGCCTAGAGGGATCCTGAGGTCACTGGAAGAACACGAAAGGGCTCCGTGGACCCCAAATCAACTCGAGATGAGAGCTTAGTCCCTGGCTTCGACTCAAGAGGAATACCTACTTTCCACAAGCACCTCAAGAGGAGGCTTCTCGCAGCCACAGGTATGTGAGAGGGACCCTGAGTTTGTGGCCTCAAGTGGAATGGTCACCGAGATGCTCTGACTCGAAGTAAGGCCGGATATCCCTGCAGTGAATTGAATGCAGGCTCGTCTTGCATCTCCCAAGATGAAGGGATGTCTGAATCCCATGTGGAGACCGCAGAGAAAGACCGAGTTCTCCGCCTCATCGCGACCGGAGGCCTCACATCCTTTGAAAACTCGAGAGGTCCGTGGAGATCAATGCTTCCAAAGGAGACGATGCCTGACTCCTCTTGAAAATGGATAGAAGTCCCAGGATCCCTGTGGCACGTGGAAATTGACCCTGGGTCTCCCGCCTCTTGTGGAGACGCGTCGCAATTGGCATGCCAAGACTCGAGGAGAATCTCGAGGTGTCCCTCGCACCTAGGGAGGAGTCCTGACGTCGCTGAACAAACACGTGTCTGGAAGGGCCCTCCCCGTCGTAACTCGAGAATATACCCCAGGTTCCGGCCGCAACTCGAGAAAAACCATGAGACTTCCCCCTCGCCGCGAGATGAGACCCGATTCCCCTGCAATGCGTGCAAAGCAATTGCGTGTTCCTCATCAAACGTGAAAGGAGCCTTGATTTCCTTGATGGCACTCCAGAGAAAACCCAAGATCACGGTCTCAAGTCTAGAGGGATCCTGAGGTCACTGGAGCAACATGAAAGGGCTCCGTGGACCCCAAAGCAACTCGAGATGAGAGCTTAGTCCCTGGCTTCGACTCAAGAGGAATACCAACTTTCCACAAGCACCTCAAGAGGAGGCTTCTCTCAGCTACAGGTATGTGAGATTGCCCCTGAGTTTGTTGCCTCAAGTGGAATGGAGACCAAGATGCTGTGACTCGAAGTAAGGCCGGATATCCCTGCAGTGAATTGAATAAAGGCTCGTCTTGCATCTCCCAAGACGAAGGGATGTCTGAATCCCCTGTGGAGATGACAGAGAAAGACCGAGTTCTCCGCCTCATCGCGAGCGGAGGCCTCACATCCTTTGAAAACTCGAGAGGTCCGCGGAGATCAATGCTTCCAAAGGAGACGATGCCTGACTCCTCTTGAAAATGGATAGGAATCCCAGGAACCCTATGGCACGTGGAAAGGGATCCTGGGTCTCCCGCTTCACGTGGAGACGCCTCCCAATTGCCATGCCAAGACTCGAGGAGAATCCCGAGGTGTCCCTCGCTCCTAGGCAGGAGTCCTGACGTCGCTGAACAAACACGTGTCTGGAAGGGCCCTCCCCGTCGTAACTCGAGAATATACCCCAGGTTCCGGCCGCAACTCGAGAAAAACCATGAGACTTCCCCCTCGCCGCGACATGAGGCCCGATTACCCTGGACTGCGTGCAGAGCAATTCCGTGTTCCACATCAAACGTGAACGGAGACTTGATTTCCTTGATGGCACTCCAGAGAAAACCCAAGATCACTGTCTCAAGTCTAGAGGGATCCTGAGGTCACTGGAGCAACACGAAAGGGCTCTTTGGACCCCAAATCAACTCGAGATGAGAGCTTAGTCCCTGGCTTCGACTCAAGAGGAATACCAACTTTCCACAAGCACCTCAAGAGGAGGCTTCTCTCAGCAACAGGTAGGTGAGAGGGATCCTGAGTTTGTGGCCTCAAGTGGAATGGAAACCGAGATGCTCTGACTCGAAGTAAGGCGGATATCCCTGCAGTGAATTGAATGCAGGCTCGTCTTGCATCTCCCAAGATGAAGGGATGTCTGAATCCCCTGTGGAGACGACAGAGAAAGACCTAGTCCTCCGCCTCAACGCGAACGGAGGCCTCACATTTTTTGAAAACTCGAGAGGTCCGCGGAGATCAATGCATCCAAAGGAGACGATGCCTGACTCCTCTTGAAAATGGATAGGAGTCCCAGGATCCCTGTGGTACGTGGAAAGGGAACGTGGGTTTCCGCCTCACGTGGAGACGCGTCCCAATTGCCATGCCAAGACTCGAGGAGAATCCCGAGGTGTCCCTCGCACCTAGGCAGGAGTCCTGACGTCGCTGAACAAACACGTGTCTGGAAGGGCCCTCCCCGTCGTAACTCGAGAATATACCCCAGATTCCGGCCGCAACTCGAGAAAAACCATGAGACTTCCCCCTCGCCGCGAGATGAGGCCCGATTCCCCTGCACTGCGTGCAGAGCAATTCCGTGTTCCACATCAAACGTGAAAGGAGCCTTGATTTCCTTGATGGCACTCCAGAGAAAACCCAAGATCACTGTCTCAAGTCTAGAGGGAACCTGAGGTCACTGGAGCAACAGGAAAGTACTCCGTGGACTCCAAATCAACTCGAGATGAGAGCTTAGTCCCTGGCTTCGACTCAAGCGGAATACCAACTTTCCACAAGCACCTCAAGAGGTGGCTTCTCTCAGCTACAGGTATGTGAGAGGGACCATGAGTTTGTGGCCTCAAGTGGAATGGACACCGAGATGCTCTGACTCGAAGTAAGGACAGATATCCCTGCAGTGAATTGGATGCAGGCTCGTCTTCCATCTCCCAAGAGGAAGGGATGTCTGAATACCCTGTGGAGACCACAGAGAAAGACCTAGTTCTCGCCACATCGCGACTGGAGGCCTCACATCCTTTGAAAACTCCAGAGGTCCGAGGAGATCAATGCTTCCAAAGGAAACGATGCCTGACTCCTCTTGAAAATGGATAGGAGTCCCAGGAACCTGTGGCACGTGGAAAGGGACACTGGGTCTCCCGCCTCACCTGGAGACGCGTCCCAATTGCCATGCGAAGCCGCGGGGAGAATACAGAGGTGTCCATCGAACCTAGGCATGGGTCTGACGTCGCTGAACAACACGTGTCTGGAAGGGAAACCCCCGTCCTAACTCGATAATATACCCCAGGTTCCGGCCACATCTCGAGAAAAACCATGAGACTTCCCCCTCGCCGTGAGATGAGGCCCGATTCCCCTGCACTGCGTGCAGAGCAATTCCGTCTTCCACATCAAACGTGAAAGGAGCCTTGATTTCCTTGATGGCACTGCAGAGAAAACCCAAGATCACTGTCTCAAGCCTAGAGGGATCCTGAGGTCACTGGAAGAACACGAAAGGGCTCCGTGGACCCCAAATCAACTCGAGATGAGAGCTTAGTCCCTGGCTTCGACTCAAGAGGAATACCGACTTTCCACAAGCACCTCAAGAGGAGGCTTCTCGCAGACACAGGTATGTGAGAGGGCCCCTGAGTTTGTGGCCTCAAGTGGAATGGTCACCGAGATGCTCTGACTCGAAGTAAGGCCGGATATCCCTGCAGTGAATTGAATGCAGGCTCGTCTTGCATCTCCCAAGATGAAGGGATGTCTGAATCCCCTGTGGAGACCGCAGAGAAAGACCGAGTTCTCCGCCTCATCGCGACCGGAGGCCTCACATCCTTTGAAAACTCGAGAGGTCCGCGGAGATCAATGCTTCCGAAGGAGACGATCCCTGACTCCTCTTGAAAATGGATAGGAGTCCCAGGATCCCTGTGGCACGTGGAAAGGTACCCTGCGTCTCCCGCCTCACGTGGAGACGCGTCCCAATTGCCATGCCAAGACTCGAGGAGAATCCCGAGGTGTCCCTCGCACCTAGGCATGGGTCTGACGTCGCTGAACAAACACGTGTCTGGAAGGGAAACCCCCGTCGTAACTCGAGAATATACCCCAGGTTCCGGCCACAACTCGAGAAAAACCATGAGACTTCCCCCTGGCCGTGAGATGAGGCCCGATTCCCCTGCACTGCGTGCAGAGCAATTCCGTGTTCCACATCAAACGTGAAAGGAGCCTTGATTTCCTTGATGGCACTCCAGAGAAAACCCAAGATCACTGTCTCAAGTCTAGAGGGATCCTGAGGTCTCTGTATCAACACAAAAATGCTCCGTGGACCCTAAATCAACTCGAGATGAGAGCTTAGTCCCTGGCTTCGACTCAAGAGGAATACTAACTTTCCACAAGCACCTCAAGAGGAGGCTTCTCTCAGCTACAGGTATGTGAGAGGGACCCTGAGTTTGTGGCCTCAAGTGGAATGGACACCGAGATGCTCTGACTCGAAGTAAGGCCGCATATCCCTGCAGTGAATTGAAAGCAGGCTTGCCTTTCATCTCCCAAGACGAAGGGATCTCTGAATCGCATCTGGAGACCACAGAGAAAGAACTAGTTCTCCGCCTCTTCGCGACCGGAGGCCTCACATCCTTTGAAAATTCGAGAGGTCCGCAGAGATCAATGCTTCCAAAGGAGACAATGCCTGACTCCTCTTGAAAATGGATAGGAGTCCCAGGATCTCTGTGGCCGTGGAAAGGGACCCTGGGTCTCCCGCCTCACGTGGAGACGCTTCCCAATTGCCCTGCCAAGATTTGAGGAGAATACCGAGGTGTCCCTCGCACCTAGGCAAGAGTCCTGACGTCGCTGAACAAACACATGTCTGGAAGGGCCCTCGCCGTCGTAACTCGAGAATATACCCCAGGTTCCGGCCGCAACTCGAGAAAAACCATGAGAGTTCCCCCTCGCCGTGAGATGAGGCCCGAATCCCCTGCACTGCGTGCAGAGCAATTCCGTGTTCCACATCAAACGTGAACGGAGCCTTAATTTCCATCATGGCACTCCAGATAAAACCCAAGATCACTGTCTCAAGTCTAGAGGGATCCTGAGGTCACTGGAGCAACACGAAAGGGCTCCGTGGACCCCAAATCAACTCGAGATGAGAGCTTAGTCCCTGGCTTCGACTCAAGAGGAATACCAACTTTCCACAAGCACCTCAAGAAGAGGCTTCTCTCAGCTACAGGTATGTGAGAGGGACCTTAGTTTGTGGCCTCAAGTGGAATGGACACCGAGATGCTCTGACTCGAACTAAGGCCGGATATCCCTGCAGTGAATTGAATGCAGGCTCGTCTTGCATCTCCCAAGATGAAGGGATGTCTGAATCCCCTGTGGAGACGACAGAGAAAGACCTAGTCCTCCGCCTCAACGCGAACGGAGGCCTCACATCTTTTGAAAACTCGAGAGGTCCGCGGAGATCAATGCATCCAAAGGAGACGATGCCTGACTCCTCTTGAAAATGGATAGGAGTCCCAGGATCCGTGTGTCACGTGGAAAGGGACTCTGGGTCTCGCGCCTCACGTGGAGCCGCATCCCAATTGCCATGCCAAGACTCGAGGAGAATCCCGAGGTGTCCCTCGCACCTAGGCAGGAGTCCTGACTTCGCTGAACAAACACGTGTCTGGAAGCGCCCTCCCCATCGTAACTCGAGAATATACCCCAGGTTCCAGCCGCAACTCGAGAAAAACCATGAGACTTCCCCCTCGCCGCGAGATGAGGCCCGATTCCCCTGCACTGCGTGCAGAGCAATTCGGTGTTCCACATCAAACGTGAAAGGAGCCTTGATTTCCTTGATGGCACTCCAGAGAAAACCCAAGATCACTGTATCAAGTCTAGAGGGATCCTGAAGTCACTGGAGCAACACGAAAGGGCTCCGTGGACCCCAAATCAACTCGGGATGAGAGCCTAGTGTCTGGCTTCGACTCAAGAGGATTACCAACTTTCCACAAGCACCTCAAGAGGAGGCTTCTCTCATCTACAGGTATGTGAGAGGGACCCTGAGGTTGTGGCCTCAAGTGGAATGGACACCGAGATGCTCTGACTCGAAGTAAGGCCGGATATCCCTAGAGTGAATTGAATGCAGGCTCGTCTTGCATCTCCCAAGATGAAGGGTTGTTTGAATCCCCTGTGGAGAACACAGAAAAAGACCTAGTCCACCGCCTGAACCAACCGGAGGCCTCATATCCTTTGAAAACTCTAGAGGTCCGCGGAAATCAATACTTCCGAAAGAGGCGATGCCTGACTCCTCTTGAAAATGGATAGGAGTCACAGGATCCCTGTGGTACGTGGAAAGGGAACGTGGGTTTCCGCCTCACGTGGAGACGCGCCCCTATTGCCATGCAAAGACTCGAGGAGAATCCCGAGGTGTTCTCGCACCTAGGCAGAAGTCCTGACGTCGCTGAACAAACACATTCCCTGCAGTGAATTGGATGCAGGCTCGTCTTCCATCTCCCAAAAGGAAGTTATGTTTGAATACCCTGTGGAGACCACAGAGAAAGACCTAGTTCTCGCCACATCGCGACTGGAGGCCTCACATTCTTTGAAAACTCCAGAGGTCCGAGGAGATCAATGCTTCCAAAGGAGACGATGCCTGACTCCTCTTGAAAATGGATAGGAGTCCCAGGAACCTGTGGCACGTGGAAAGGGACACTGGGTCTCCCGCTTCACCTGGAGACGCGTCCCAATTGCCATGCGAAGCCGCGGGGATAATACCGAGGTGTCCATCGAACCTAGGCATGGGTCTGACGTCGCTGAACAAACACGTGTCTGGAAGGGAAACCCCCGTCGTAACTCGATAATATACCCCAGGTTCGGCCACAACTCGAGAAAAACCATGAGACTTCCCCCTCGCCGATGAGGGCCGATTCCCCTGCACTGCGTGCAGAGCAATTCCGTGTTCCACATCAAACGTGAAAGGAGCCTTGATTTCCTTGATGGCACTCCAGAGAAAACCCAAGATCACTGTCTCAAGCCTAGAGGGATCCTGAGGTCACTGGAAGAACACGAAAGGGCTCCGTGGACCCCAAATCAACTCGAGATGAGAGCTTAGTCCCTGGCTTCGACTCAAGAGGAATACCGACTTTCCACAAGCACCTCAAGAGGAGGCTTCTCGCAGACACAGGTATGTGAGAGGGCCCCTGAGTTTGTGGCCTCAAGTGGAATGGTTACCGAGATGCTCTGACTCGAAGTAAGGCCGGATATGCCTGCAGTGAATTGAATGCAGGCTCGTCTTGCATCTCCCAAGATGAAGGGATGTCTGAATCCCCTGTGGAGACCGCAGAGAAAGACCGAGTTCTCCGCCTCATCGCGACCGGAGGCCTCACATCCTTTGAAAACTCGAGAGGTCCTCGGAGATCAATGCTTCCAAAGGAGACGATCCCTGACTCCTCTTGAAAATGGATAGGAGTCCCAGGATCCCTGTGGCACGTGGAAATTGACCCTGGGTCTCCCGCCTCTTGTGGAGACGCGTCGCAATTGGCATGCCAAGACTCGAGGAGAATCTCGAGGTGTCCCTCGCACCTAGGCAGGAGTCCTGAATAAGCTTAACAAACACGTGTCTGGAAGTGTCCTCCCCAACGTAACTCGAGAATATACCCCAGATTCCGGCCGCAGCTCGAGAAAAACCATGAGCCTTCCACCTCGCCGCGAGATGAGGCCCGATTCCCCTGCACTGCGTGCAGAGCAATTCCGGGTTCTACATCAAATATGAAAGGAGCCTTGATTTCTTTGATGGCACTCCAGAGAAAACCCAAGATCACTGTCTCAAGTCCAGAGGGATCCTGAGGTCACTGTAGCAACACGAAAGGGCTCCATTGAACCAAAATCAACTCGAGATGAGAGCTTAGTCCATGGCTTCGACTCAAGAGGCTCTGACTCGAAGTAAGGCCGGATATCCCTGCAATGAATTGAAAGCAGGCTCGTCTTGCATCTCCCAAGACGAAGGGATGTCTGAATCCCCTGTGGAGACCACAAAGAAAGAACTAGTTATCTGCATCATTGCGACCGGAGGCCTCACATCCTTTGAAAACTCAAGAGGTCCGCGGAGATCAATGCTTCCAAACGAGACGATTCCTGCCTCCTCTTGAAAATGGATAGGATTCCCAGGATCCCTGTGGCACGTGGAAAGGGACCCTGGGTCTCCTGCCTCACGTGGAGACGCGTCCCAATTGCCATGCCAAGATTCGAGGAGAATCCCGAGGTGTCCCTCGCACCTAGGCAGGAGTCCTGACGTAGATGAACAACACGTGTCTGGAAGGGCCCCCCCCCCTTCGTAACTCGAGAATATACCCCAGGTTCTGGCCGCCACTCGAGAAAAACCATGAGACTTCCCCCTCGCCGCGAGATGAGGCCCGATTCCCCTGCACTGCGTGCAGAGCAATTCCGTGTTCCCCATCAAACATGAAAGGAGCCTTGATTTCTTTGATGGCACTCCAGACAAAATCGAAGATCACGGTCTCAAGTCTAGAGGGATCCTGAGGTCACTGGAGCAACAAGAAAGGGCTCCGTGGACACCAAATCAACTCGAGATGAGAGCTAAGTCCCTTCCTTCGAATCAAGAGGAATACCAACTTTCCACAAGCACCTCAAGAGGAGGCTTCTCTCATTTACAGGTATGTGAGAGGGCCCGTGAGTTTGTGGCCTCAATTGGAATGGACACCGAGATGCTCTGACTCGAAGGAAGGCCGGATATCCCTGCAGTGAATTGAATGCAGGCTCGTCTTGCATCTCCCAAGACGAAGGGCTGTCTGAATCCGCTGTGGAGACCACAGAGAAAGACCTAGTCCTCCGCCTCAACGCGACCGGAGGCCTCACATCCTTTGAAAACAAGAGAGGTCCGCGGAGATCAATACTTCCAAAGGAGACGATGCCTGACTCCTCTTGAAAATGGATAGGAGTCCCAGGATATCTGTGGCACGTGGAAAGGGACCCTGGGTCTCCCGCCTCAAGTGGAGATGCGTCCCAATTGCAATGCAAAGACTCGATTAGAATCCTGAGGTGTCTCTCGCATCTAGGCAGGGGTCCTGACGTCGCTGAACAAACACGTGTCTGGAAGGGCCCTGCCCGGCACAACTCGAGAATATACCCCGGGTTCCGGCCGCAACTCGAGAAAAAGCATGAGACTTCCCCCTCGCCGCGAGATGAGGCCCGATTCCCCTGCACTCCGTGCAGAGCAATTCCATGTTCCACATCAAACGTGAAAGGAGGCTTGATTTCCTTGATGGCACTCCAGAGAAAACCCAAGATCACTGTCTCAAGCCTAGAGGGATCCTGAGGTCACTGGAAGAACACGAAAGGGCTCCGTGGACCCCAAATCAACTCGAGATGTGAGCTTAGTCCCTGGCTTCGACTCAAGAGGAATACCAAGTTTCCACAACCACCTCAAGAGGAGCCTTCTCTCAGCTACAGGTATGTGAGAGGGACCCTGAGTTTGTGGCCTCAAGTGGAATGGACACCGAGATGCTCTGACTCGAAGTTAGGCCGGATATCCCTGCTGTGAATTGAATGCAGGCTCGTCTTGCATCTCCCAAGACGAAGGGATGTCTGAATCCCCTGTGGAGACCACAGAGAAAGACCTAGTTCTCCGCCTCATCGCGACCGGAGGCCTCACATCCTTTGAAAACTCGAGAGGTCCGCGGAGATCAATGCTTCCAAAGGAGACGATGCCTGACTCCTCTTGAAAATGGATAGGAGTCCCAGGATCCCTGTGGCATGTGGAAAGGGACCCTGGGTCTCCCGCCTCACGTGGAGACGCGTCCCAATTGCCATGCCAAGACTCGAGGAGAATCCCGAAGTGTCCCTCGCACCTAGGTAGGAGTCCTGACGTCGCTGAACAAACACGTGTCTGGAAGGGCCCTCCCCGTCCTAACTCGAGAATATACCCCAGGTTCTGGCCGCAACTCGAGAAAAACCATGAGACTTCCCCCTCGCCGCGAGATGAGGCCCGATTCCCCTGCACTGCGTGCAGAGCAATTCCGTGTTCCACATCAAATGTGAAAGGAGCCTTGATTTCCTTGATGGCACTGCAGAGAAAACCCAAGATCACTGTCTCAAGTCTAGAGGGATCCTGACGTCACTGGAGCAACACGAAAGGGCTCCGGGGACCCCAAATCAACTCGAGATGAGAGCTTAGTCCCGGGTTTCGACTCAAGTGGAACACCAACTTTCCACAAGCACCTCAAGAGGAGGCTTCTCTCAGCTACAGGTATGTGAGAGGGACCCTGAGTTTGTGGCCTCAAGTGGAATGGACACCGAGATGCTCTGACTCGAAGTCAGGCCGGATATCCCTGAGGGGAAGGGAATGCAGGCTCGTCTTGCATCTCCCAAGACGAAGGGATGTCTGAATCACCTGTGGAGACCACAGAGAAAGACCTAGTTCTCCGCCTCATTGCGACAGGAGGCCTCACATCCTTTGAAAACTCGAGAGGTCCGCGGAGATCAATGCTTCCAAAGGAGACGATGCCTGACTCCTCTTGAAAATGTATAGGAGTCCCAGGATCTCTGTCCACGTGGAAGGGGACCTTGGGTCTCCGGCTTCACGTGGAGACGCTTCCCAATTGCCATGCCAAGACTCGAGGAGAATCCCGAGGTGTCCCTCGAACCAGGCAGGAGTCCTGACGGCGCTGAACAAACACGTGTCTGGAAGGGCCCTCCCCGTCGTAACTCGACAATATACCCCAGGTTCCGGCCACAACTCGAGAAAAACCATGAGAATTCCTCCTCGCCACGAGATGAGGCCCGATTCCCCTGCACTGCGTGCAGAGCAATTCCGTGTTCCACATCAAACGTGAAAGGAGCCTTCATTTCCTTGATGGCACTCCAGACAAAACCCAAGATCACTGTCTCAAGTCTAGAAGAATCCTGAGGTCAGTGGAACAACACGAAAGGGCTCTGTGGACCCCAAATGAACTCGAGATGAGAGCTTAGTCCCTGGCTTCGACTCAAGAGGAATACCAACTTTCCACAAGCACCTCAAGAGGAGCCTTCTCTCAGCTACAGGTATGTGAGAGGGACCCTGAGTTTGTGGCCTCAAGTGGAATGGATACCGAGATGCTCTGACTTGAAGTAAGGCCGGATATCCCTGCAGTGAATTGAATGCAGGCTCGTCTTGCATCTCCCAAGTCGAAGGGATGTCTGAATCCCCTGTGGAGACGACAGAGAAAGACCTAGTCCTCTGCCTCATCGCGACCGGAGGCCTCACATCCTTTGAAAACTCGAGAGGTCCGCGGAGATCAATGCTTCCAAAGGAGACGATGCCTGACTCCTCTTTAAAATGGATAGGAGTCCCAGGATCCCTGTGGCACGTGTAAAGGGACCCTGGGTCTCCCGCCTCACGTGGAGACGCATCCCAATTGCCATGCCAAGACTCGAGGAGAATCCCGAGGTGTCCCTTGCACCTAGGCAGGAGTCCTGAAGTCGCTGAACAAACCCGTGTCTCAAAGGGCCCTCCCCGTCGTAACTCGAGAATATACCCCAGGTTCCGTCCGCAACTCGAGAAAAACCATGAGACTTACCCCTCGCCGCGAGATGAGGCCCGATTCCCCTGCCCTGCGTGCAGAGCAATTCCGTGTTCCACATCAAACGTGAAAGGAGCCTTGATTTCCTTGATGGCACTCCAGAGAAAACCCAAGATCACTGTCTCAAGTCTAGAGGGATCCTGAGGTCACTGGAGCAACACGAAAGGGCTCCGTGGACCCCAAATCAACTCGAGATGAGAGATTAGTCCCTGGCTTCATCTCAGGAGGAATACGAACTTTCCACAAGCCCCTCAAGAGGAGGTTTCTCTCAGCTACAGGTATGTGAGAGGGACCCTGAGTTTGTGGCCTCAAGTGGAATGGACATCGTGATGCTCTGACTCGAAGTAAGGCCGGATATCCCTGCAGTGAATTGAATGCAGGCTCGTCTTGCATCTCCCAAGACGAAGGGATGACTGAATCCCCTGTGGAGACCACAGAGAAAGTCCTAGTCCTCCGCCTCATCGCGAGCGGAGGCCTCACATCCTTTGAAAACTCGAGAGGTCTGCGGAGATCAATGCTTCCAAAGGAGACGATGCCTGACTCCTCTTGAAAATGGATAGGAGTCCCAGGTTCCCTGTGGCACGTGTAAAGGGACACTGGGTCTCCCGCCTCACGTGGAGACGCGTCCCAATTGCCATGCCAAGACTCGAGGAGAATCCCGAGGTGTCCCTCGCACCTAGGCAGGAGTCCTGAGGTCGCAGAACAAACACGTATCTGGAAGGGCTCTCCCCGTCGTAACTCGAGAATATACCGCAGGTTCCGGCCGCCACTCGAGAAAAACCATGAGACTTCCCCCTCGACGCGAGATGAGGCCCAATTCCCCTGCACTGCGTGCAGAGCAATTCCGTGTTCCACATCAAACGTGAAAGGCGCCTTGATTTCCTTGATGGCACTCCAGAGAAAACCCAAGAACACTGTCTCAAGTCTAGAGGGATCCTGAGGTCACTGGAGCAACACGAAAGGGCTCCGTGGACCCCAAATCAACTCGAGATGAGAGCTTAGTCCCTGGCTTCTACTCAAGAGGAATACCAAGTTTCCACAAGCACCTCAAGAGGAGCCTTCTCTCAGCTACAGGTATGTGAGAGGGACCCTGAGTTTGTGGCCTCAAGTGGAATGGACACTGAGATGCTCTGACTCGAAGTTAGGCCGAATATCCCTGCATTGAATTGAATACAGGCTCGTCTTGCATCTCCCAAGACGAAGGGATGTCTGAATCCCCTGTGGAAACCACAGATAAAGACCTAGTTCTCCGCCTCATCGCGACCGGAGGCCTCACATCCTTTGAAAACTTGAGAGGTCCGCGGAGATCAATGCTTCCAAAGGAGACGATGCCTGACTCCTCTTGAAAAAGGATAGGAGTCCCAGGATCCCTGTGGCACGTGGAAAGGGACCCTGGGTCTCCCGCCTCATGTGGAGACGCGTCCCAATTGCCATGCCAAGACTCGAGGAGAATCTCGAGGTGTCCCTCGCACCTAGGCAGGAGTCCTGAAGTCGCTGAACAAACACGTGTCTGGAAGGGCCCTCCCCGTCGTAACTCGAGAATATACCCCAGGTTCCGGCCGCAACTCGAAAAAAACCATGAGACTAGCCCCTCGCCGCGAGATGAGGCCCGATTACCCTGCACTGCGTGCAGAGCAATTCCGCGTTCCACATCAAACGTGAAAGGAGCCTTGATTTCCTTGATGGCACTCCAGAGAAAACCCAAGATCACTGTCTCTAGTCTAGAGGGATCCTGAGGTCACTGGAGCAACACGAAAGGTCTCCGTGGACCCCAAATCAACTCGAGATGAGAGATTAGTCCCTGCCTTCAACTCAAGAGGAATAGGAACTTTCCACAAGCCCCTCAAGAGGAGACTTCACTCAGCTACAGGTATGTGAGAGGGACCCTGAGTTTGTGGCATCAAGTGGAATGGACACCGAGATGATCTGACTCGAAGTAAGGCCAGATATCCCTGCAGTGAATTGAATGCAGGCTCATCTTGCATCTCCCAAGACGAAGGGATGTCTGAATCCCCTGTGCAGAACACAGAGAAAGACCTAGTTCTCCTCCTCAACGCCACCGGAGGCCTCACATCCTTTGAAAACTCGAGAGGTCCGTGGAGATCAATGCTTCCAAAGGAGACGATGCCTGACTCCTCTTGAAAATGGATAGGAGTCCCAGGATCACTGTGGCACGTGTAAAGGGACCCTGGGTCTCCCGCCTCACGTGGAGACGCGTCCCAATTGCCATGCCAAGACTCGAGGAGAATCCCGAGGTGTCCCTCGCACCTAGGCAGGAGTCCTGACGTCGCTGAACAAATATGTGTCTGGAAGGGCCCTCCCCGTCGTAACTCGAGAATATACCCCAGGTTCCGGCCGCAACTCGAGAAAAACCATGAGACTTCCCACTCGACGCGAGATGAGGCCCAATTCCCCTGCACTACGTGCAGAGCAATTCCGTGTTCCACATCAAACGTGAAAGGAGCCTTGATTTCCTTGATGGCACTCCAGAGAAAACCCAAGATCACTGTCTGAAGTCTAGAGGGATCCTGAGGTCACTGGAGCAACATGAAAGGGCTCCGTGGACCCCAAATCAACTGGAGATGAGAGCTTAGTCCCTGCCTTCGACTCAAGAGGAATACCAAGTTTCCACAAGCACCTCAAGAGGAGCCTTCTCTCAGCTACAGGTATGTGAGAGGGACCCTGAGTTTGTGGCCTCAAGTGGAATGGACACCGAGATGCTGTGACTCGAAGTTAGGCCGGATATCCCTGCATTGAATTGAATGCAGGCTCGTCTTGCATCTCCCAAGACGAAGGGATGTCTGAATCCCCTGTGGAGACCACAGAGAAAGACGTAGTTCTCCGCCTCATCGCGACCGGAGGCCTCACATCATTTGAAAATTCGACAGGTCCGCGGAGATCAATGCTTCCAAAGAAGACGATGCCTGACTCCTCTTTAAAATGGATAGGAGTCCCAGGATCCCTGTGGCACGTGGAAAGGGACCCTGGGTCTCCGGCCTCACGTGGAGACGCGTCCCAATTTCCATGCCAAGACTCGAGGAGAATCCCGAGGTGTCCCTCGCACCTAGGCTGGAGTCCTGACATCGCTGAACAAACATGTGTCTGGAAGGGCCCTCCACGTCGTAACTCGAGAATATACCCCAGGTTCCGGCCGCAACTCGAGAAAAACCATGAGACTTACCCCTCGCCGCGAGATGAGGCCCGATTCCCCTGCCCTGCGTGCAGAGCAATTCCGTGTTCCACATCAAACGTGAAAGGAGCCTTGATTTCCTTGATGGCACTCCAGAGAAAACCCAAGATCACTGTCTCAAGTCTAGAGGGATCCTGAGGTCACTGGAGCAACACGACAGGGCTCCGTGGACCCCAAATCAACTCGAGATGAGAGATTAGTCCCTGGCTTCATCTCAGGAGGAATACGAACTTTCCACAATCCCCTCAAGAGGAGGCTTCTCTCAGCTACAGGTATGTGAGAGGGACCCTGAATTTGTGGCCTCAAGTGGAATGGACACCGAGATGCTCTGACTCGAAATAAGGCCGGATATCCCTGCAGTGAATTGAAT
The DNA here is from genome assembly GCF_033118175.1 of Dama dama. Classification (NCBI taxonomy): domain Eukaryota; kingdom Metazoa; phylum Chordata; class Mammalia; order Artiodactyla; family Cervidae; genus Dama; species Dama dama. The sequence goes on along the minus strand of NC_083712.1, from coordinate 7,217,040 downwards.
GCAGGCTCGTCTTGCATCTCCCAATACGAAGGGATGTCAGAATCCCCTGTGGAGACTACAGAGAAAGTCCTAGTCCTCCGCCTCATCGCAATCAGAGGCCTCACATCCTTTGAAAACTCGAGAGGTCTGCGGAGATCAATGCTTCCAAAGGAGACGATGCCTGACTCCTCTTGAAAATGGATAGGAGTCCCAGGATCCCTGTGGCACGTGGAAAGGGACCCTGGGTCTCCCGCCTCACGTGGAGACGCGTCCCAATTGCCATGCCAAGACTCGAGGAGAATCCCGAGGTGTCCCTCGCACCTAGGTAGGAGTCCTGAGGTCGCTGAACAAACACGTGTCTGGAAGGGCCCTCCCCGTCGTAACTCGAGAATATACCGCAGGTTCCGGCCGCCACTCGAGAAAAACCATGAGACTTCCCCCTCGACGCGAGATGAGGCCCAATTCCCCTGCACTGCGTGCAGAGCAATTCCGTGTTCCACATCAAACGTGAAAGGAGCCTTGATTTCCTTGATGGTACTCCAGAGAAACCCCAAGATCACTCTCTCAAGTCTAGAGGGATCCTGAGGTCACTGGAGCAAAACGAAAGGGCTCCGTGGACCCCAAATCAACTCGAGATGAGAGCTTAGTCCCTGGCTTTGACTCAAGAGGAATACCAAGTTTCCACAAGCACCACAAGAGGAGGCTTCTCTCACCTACAGGTATGTGAGAGGGTCCCTGAGTTTGTGGCCTCAATTGGAATGGACACCGAGATGCTCTGACTCGAAGTTAGACCGGATATCCCTGCATTGAATTGAATGGAGGCTCATCTTGCATCTCCCAAGACGAAGGGATGTCTGAATCCCCTGTGGAAACCACAGATAAAGATCTAGTTCTCCGCCTCATCGCGACCGGAGGCCTCACATCCTTTGAAAACTCGAGAGGTCCGCGGAGATCAATGCTTCCAAAGGAGACGATGCCTGACTCCTCTTGAAAATGGATAGGAGTCCCAGGATCCCTGTGGCACGAGGAAAGGGACCCTGGGTCTCCCGCCTCATGTGGAGACGCATCCCAATTGCCATGCCAAGACTCGAGGAGAATCCCGAGTTGTCCCTCGCACCTAGGAAGGAGTCCTGAAGTCGCTGAACAAACCCGTGTCTCGAAGGGCCCTCCCCGTCATAACTCGAGAATATACCCCAGGTTCCGGCCGCAACGCGAGAAAAACCATGAGACTTCCCCCTCGCCGCGAGATGAGGCCCGATTACCCTGCACTGCGTGCAGAGCAATTCCGCGTTCCACATCAAACGTGAAAGGAGCCTTGATTTCCTTGATGGCACTCCAGAGAAAACCCAAGATCACTGTCTCTAGTCTAGAGGGATCCTGAGGTCACTGGGGCAACACGAAAGGTCTCCGTGGACCCCAAATCAACTCGAGACGAGAGATTAGTCCCTGGCTTCAACTCAAGAGGAATAGGAACTTTCCACAAGCCCCTCAAGAGGAGGCTTCACTCAGCTACAGGTATGTGAGAGGGACCCTGAGTTTGTGGCATCAAGTGGAATGGACACCGAGATGCTCTGACTCGAAGTAAGGCCGGATATCCCTGCAGTGAATTGAATGCAGGCTCATCTTGCATCTCCCAAGACGAAGGGATGTCTGAATCCCCTGTGCAGAACACAGAGAAAGACCTAGTCCTACGCCTCAACGCCACCGGAGGCCTCACATCCTTTGAAAACTCTAGATGTCCGCGGAGATCAATGCTTCCAAAGGAGACGATGCCTGACTCCTCTTGAAAATGGATAGGAGTCCCAGGATCCCTGTGGCACGTGTAAAGGGACGCTGGGTCCCCGACTCACTTGGAGACGCGTCCCAATTGCCATGCCAAGACTCGAGGAGAATCCCGAGGTGTCCCTCGCACCTAGGCAGGAGTCCTGAGGTCGCTGAACAAACACGTGTCTGGAAGGGCCCTCCCCGTCGTAACTCGAGAATATACCGCAGGTTCCGGCCGCCACTCGAGAAAAACCATGAGACTTCCCCCTCGACGCGAGATGAGGCCCAATTCCCCTGCACTGCGTGCAGAGCAATTCCGTGTTCCACATCAAACGTGAAAGGAGCCTTGATTTCCTTGATGGCACTCCAGAGAAAACCCACGATCACTGTCTGAAGTCTAGAGGGATCCTGAGGTCGCTGGAGCAACACGAAAGGTTTCCGTGGACCCCAAATCAACTCGAGATGAGAGTTTAGTCCCTGGCTTAGACTCAAGAGGAATACCAACTTTCCACAAGCACCTCAAGAGGAGGCTTCTCTCAGCTACAGGTATGTGAGAGGGACCCTGAGTTTGCGGCCTCAAGTGCAATGGACACCGAGATGCTCTGACTCGAAGTAAGGACGGATATCCCTGCAGTGAATTGAATGCAGGCTCGTCTTGCATCTCCCAAGATGAAGGGATGTCTGAATCCCCTGTGGAGACCACAAAGAAAGACCTAGTCCTCCGCCTCATCGCGACCGGAGGCCTCACATCCTTTGAAAACTCGAGAGGTCTGCAGAGATCAATGCTTCCAAAGGAGACGATCCCTGACTCCTCTTGAAAATGGATAGGAGTCCCAGGATCCCTGTGGCACGTGGAAAGGGACACTGGGTCTCCCGCCTCACGTGGAGACGAGTCCCAATTGCCATGCCAAGACTCGAGGAGAATCCCGAGGTGTCCCTCGCACCTAGGCAGGAGTCCTGATGTCGCTGAACAAACATGTGTCTGGAAGGGCCCTCCCCATCGTAACTCGAGAATATACCCCAGGTTCCGGCCGCAACTCGAGAAAAACCATGAGACTTACCCCTCGCCGAGAGTTGAGGCCCGATTCAGCTGCCCTGCGTGCAGAGCAATTCCGTATTCCACATCAATAATGAAAGGAGCCTTGATTTCCTTGATGGCAGTCCAGAGAAAACCCAAGATCATTGTCTCAAGTCTAGAGGGATCCTGAGGTCACTGGAGCAACACGAAAGGGCTCCGTGGACCCCAAATCAACTCGAGATACGAGCTTAGTCCCTGGCTTCGACTCAAGAGGAATACCAAGTTTCCACAAGCACCTCAAGAGGAGCCTTCTCTCAGCTACAGGTATGTGAGAGGGACCCTGAGTTTGTGGCCTCAAGTGGAATGGACACCGAGATGCTCTGACTCGAAGTTAGGCCGGATATCCCTGCAGTGAATTGAATGCAGGCTCGTCTTGCATCTCCCAAGACGAAGGGATGTCTGAATCCCCTGTGGAGACCATAGAGAAAGACCTAGTTCTCCGCCTCATCGCGACCGGAGGCCTCACATCCTTTGAAAACTCGAGAGGTCCGCGGAGATCAATGCTTCCAAAGGAGACGATGCCTGACTCCTCTTGAAAATGGATAGGAGTCCCAGGATCCCTGTGGCACGTGTAAAGGGACGCTGGGTCTCCCGCCTCACGTGGAGACGCGTCCCAATTGCCATGCCAAGACTCGAGGAGAATCCCGAGGTGTCCCTCGCACCTAGGCAGGAGTCCTGAGGTCGCTGAACAAACACGTGTCTGGAAGGGCCCTCCCCGTCCTAACTCGAGAATATACCCCAGGTTCTGGCCGCAACTCGAGAAAAACCATGAGACTTCCCCCTCGCCGCGAGATGAGGCCCGATTCCCCTTCACTGCGTGCAGAGCAATTCCGTGTTCCACATCAAATGTGAAAGGAGCCTTGATTTCCTTGATGGCACTGCAGAGAAAACCCAAGATCACTGTCTCAAGTCTAGAGGGATCCTGACGTCACTGGAGCAACACGAAAGGGCTCCGGGGACCCCAAATCAACTCGAGATGAGAGCTTAGTCCCGGGTTTCGACTCAAGTGGAACACCAACTTTCCACAAGCACCTCAAGAGGAGGCTTCTCTCAGCTACAGGTATGTGAGAGGGACCCTGAGTTTGTGGCCTCAAGTGGAATGGACACCGAGATGCTCTGACTCGAAGTCAGGCCGGATATCCCTTCAGTGAAGGGAATGCAGGCTCGTCTTGGATCTCCCAAGACGAAGGGATGTCTGAATCCCCTGTGGAGACCACAGAGAAAGACCTAGTTCTCCGCCTCATCGCGACAGGAGGCCTCACATCCTTTGAAAACTCGAGAGGTCCGCGGAGATCAATGCTTCCAAAGGAGACGATGCCTGACTCCTCTTGAAAATGTATAGGAGTCCCAGGATCCCTGTCCACGTGGAAGGGGACCTTGGGTCTCCGGCTTCACGTGGAGACGCATCCCAATTGCCATGCCAAGACTCGAGGAGAATCCCGAGGTGTCCCTCGCACCAGGCAGGAGTCCTGACGGCGCTGAACAAACACGTGTCTGGAAGGGCCCTCCCCGTCGTAACTCGAGAATATACCCCAGGTTCCGGCCACAACTCGAGAAAAACCATGAGACTTACCCCTCGCCGCGAGATGAGGCCCGATTCCCCTGCCCTGCGTGCAGAGCAATTCCGTGTTCCACATCAAACGTGAAAGGAGCCTTGATTTCCTTGATGGCACTCCAGAGAAAACCCAAGATCACTGTCTCAAGTCTAGAGGGATCCTGAGGTCACTGGAGCAACACGAAAGGGCTCCGTGGACCCCAAATCAACTCGAGATGAGAGATTAGTCCCTGGCTTCATCTCAGGAGGAATACGAACTTTCCACAAGCCCCTCAAGAGGAGGTTTCTCTCAGCTACAGGTATGTGAGAGGGACCCTGATTTTGTGGCCTCAAGTGGAATGGACACCGAGATGCTCTGACTCGAAGTAAGGCCGGATATCCCTGCAGTGAATTGAATGCAGGCTCGTCTTGCATCTCCCAAGACGAAGGGATGACTGAATCCCCTGTGGAGACCACAGAGAAAGTCCTAGTCCTCCGCCTCATCGCGAGCGGAGGCCTCACATCCTTTGAAAACTCGAGAGGTCTGCGGAGATCAATGCTTCCAAAGGAGACGATGCCTGACTCCTCTTGAAAATGGATAGGAGTCCCAGGATCCCTGTGGCACGTGTAAAGGGACCCTGGGTCTCCCGCCTCACGTGGAGACGCGTCCCAATTGCCATGCCAAGACTCGAGGAGAATCCCGAGGTGTCCCTCGCACCTAGGCAGGAGTCCTGAGGTCGCTGAACAAACACGTATCTGGAAGGGCCCTCCCCGTCGTAACTCGAGAATATACCGCAGGTTCCGGCCGCCACTCGAGAAAAACCATGAGACTTCCCCCTCGACGCGAGATGAGGCCCAATTCCCCTGCACTGCGTGCAGAGCAATTCCCTGTTCCACATCAAACGTGAAAGGAGCCTTGATTTCCTTGATGGCACTCCAGAGAAAACCCAAGAACACTGTCTCAAGTCTAGAGGGATCCTGAGGTCACTGGGGCAACACGAAAGGGCTCCGTGGACCCAAAATCAACTCGAGATGAGAGCTTAGTCCCTGGCTTCTACTCAAGAGGAATACCAAGTTTCCACAAGCACCTCAAGAGGAGCCTTCTCTCAGCTACAGGTATGTGAGAGGGACCCTGAGTTTGTGGCCTCAAGTGGAATGGACACCAAGATGCTCTGACTCGAAGTTAGGCCGAATATCCCTGCATTGAATTGTATACAGGCTCGTCTTGCATCTCCCAAGACGAAGGGATGTCTGAATCCCCTGTGGAGACCACAGATAAAAACCTAGTTCTCCGCCTCATCGCGACCGAGGGCTCACATCCTTTGAAAACTTGAGAGGTCCGCGGAGATCAATGCTTCCAAAGGAGACGATGCCTGACTCCTCTTGAAAATGGATAGGAGTCCCAGGATCCCTGTGGCACGTGGAAAGGGACCCTGGGTCTCCCGCCTCATGTGGAGACGCGTCCCAATTGCCATGCCAAGACTCGAGGAGAATCTCGAGGTGTCCCTCGCACCTAGGCAGGAGTCCTGAAGTCGCTGAACAAACACGTGTCTGGAAGGGCCCTCCCCGTCGTAACTCGAGAATATACCCCAGGTTCCGGCCGCAACTCGAAAAAAACCATGAGACTAGCCCCTCGCCGCGAGATGAGGCCAGATTACCCTGCACTGCGTGCAGAGCAATTCCGCGTTCCACATCAAACGTGAAAGGAGCCTTGATTTCCTTGATGGCACTCCAGAGAAAACCCAAGATCACTGTCTCTAGTCTAGAGGGATCCTGAGGTCACTGGAGCAACACGAAAGGTCTCCGTGGACCCCAAATCAACTCGAGATGAGAGATTAGTCCCTGGCTTCAACTCAAGAGGAATAGGAACTTTCCACAAGCCCCTCAAGAGGAGACTTCACTCAGCTACAGGTATGTGAGAGGGACCCTGAGTTTGTGGCATCAAGTGGAATGGACACCGAAATGCTCTGACTCGAAGTAAGGCCAGATATCCCTGCAGTGAATTGAATGCAGGCTCATCTTGCATCTCCCAAGACGAAGGGATGTCTGAATCCCCTGTGCAGAACACAGAGAAAGACCTAGTCCTCCGCCTCAACGCCACCGGAGGCCTCACATCCTTTGAAAACTCTAGAGGTCCGCGGAGATCAATGCTTCCAAAGAGGACGATGCCTGACTCCTCTTGAAAATGGATAGGAGTCCCAGGATCCCTGTGGCACGTGTAAAGGGACGCTGGGTCTCCCGCCTCACGTGGAGACGCGTCCCAATTGCCATGCCAAGACTCGAGGAGAATCCCGAGGTGTCCCTCGCACCTAGGCAGGAGTCCTGAGGTCGCTGAACAAACACGTGTCTGGAAGGGCCCTCCCCGTCCTAACTCGAGAATATACCCCAGGTTCTGGCCGCAACTCGAGAAAAACCATGAGACTTCCCCCTCGCCGCGAGATGAGGCCCGATTCCCCTTCACTGCGTGCAGAGCAATTCCGTGTTCCACATCAAATGTGAAAGGAGCCTTGATTTCCTTGATGGCACTGCAGAGAAAACCCAAGATCACTGTCTCAAGTCTAGAGGGATCCTGACGTCACTGGAGCAACACGAAAGGGCTCCGGGGACCCCAAATCAACTCGAGATGAGAGCTTAGTCCCGGGTTTCGACTCAAGTGGAACACCAACTTTCCACAAGCACCTCAAGAGGAGGCTTCTCTCAGCTACAGGTATGTGAGAGGGACCCTGAGTTTGTGGCCTCAAGTGGAATGGACACCGAGATGCTCTGACTCGAAGTCAGGCCGGATATCCCTTCAGTGAAGGGAATGCAGGCTCGTCTTGGATCTCCCAAGACGAAGGGATGTCTGAATCCCCTGTGGAGACCACAGAGAAAGACCTAGTTCTCCGCCTCATCGCGACAGGAGGCCTCACATCCTTTGAAAACTCGAGAGGTCCGCGGAGATCAATGCTTCCAAAGGAGACGATGCCTGACTCCTCTTGAAAATGTATAGGAGTCCCAGGATCCCTGTCCACGTGGAAGGGGACCTTGGGTCTCCGGCTTCACGTGGAGACGCATCCCAATTGCCATGCCAAGACTCGAGGAGAATCCCGAGGTGTCCCTCGCACCAGGCAGGAGTCCTGACGGCGCTGAACAAACACGTGTCTGGAAGGGCCCTCCCCGTCGTAACTCGAGAATATACCCCAGGTTCCGGCCACAACTCGAGAAAAACCATGAGACTTACCCCTCGCCGCGAGATGAGGCCCGATTCCCCTGCCCTGCGTGCAGAGCAATTCCGTGTTCCACATCAAACGTGAAAGGAGCCTTGATTTCCTTGATGGCACTCCAGAGAAAACCCAAGATCACTGTCTCAAGTCTAGAGGGATCCTGAGGTCACTGGAGCAACACGAAAGGGCTCCGTGGACCCCAAATCAACTCGAGATGAGAGATTAGTCCCTGGCTTCATCTCAGGAGGAATACGAACTTTCCACAAGCCCCTCAAGAGGAGGTTTCTCTCAGCTACCGGTATGTGAGAGGGACCCTGAGTTTGTGGCCTCAAGTGGAATGGACACCGAGATGCTCTGACTCGAAGTAAGGCCGGATATCCCTGCAGTGAATTGAATGCAGGCTCGTCTTGCATCTCCCAAGACGAAGGGATGACTGAATCCCCTGTGGAGACCACAGAGAAAGTCCTAGTCCTCCGCCTCATCGCGAGCGGAGGCCTCACATCCTTTGAAAACTCGAGAGGTCTGCGGAGATCAATGCTTCCAAAGGAGACGATGCCTGACTCCTCTTGAAAATGGATAGGAGTCCCAGGATCCCTGTGGCACGTGTAAAGGGACCCTGGGTCTCCCGCCTCACGTGGAGACGCGTCCCAATTGCCATGCCAAGACTCGAGGAGAATCCCGAGGTGTCCCTCGCACCTAGGCAGGAGTCCTGAGGTCGCTGAACAAACACGTATCTGGAAGGGCCCTCCCCGTCGTAACTCGAGAATATACCGCAGGTTCCGGCCGCCACTCGAGAAAAACCATGAGACTTCCCCCTCGACGCGAGATGAGGCCCAATTCCCCTGCACTGCGTGCAGAGCAATTCCCTGTTCCACATCAAACGTGAAAGGAGCCTTGATTTCCTTGATGGCACTCCAGAGAAAACCCAAGAACACTGTCTCAAGTCTAGAGGGATCCTGAGGTCACTGGGGCAACACAAAAGGGCTCCGTGGACCCCAAATCAACTCGAGATGAGAGCTTAGTCCCTGGCTTCTACTCAAGAGGAATACCAAGTTTCCACAAGCACCTCAAGAGGAGCCTTCTCTCAGCTACAGGTATGTGAGAGGGACCCTGAGTTTGTGGCCTCAAGTGGAATGGACACTGAGATGCTCTGACTCGAAGTTAGGCCGAATATCCCTGCATTGAATTGTATACAGGCTCGTCTTGCATCTCCCAAGACGAAGGGATGTCTGAATCCCCTGTGGAGACCACAGATAAAAACCTAGTTCTCCGCCTCATCGCGACCGAGGGCTCACATCCTTTGAAAACTTGAGAGGTCCGCGGAGATCAATGCTTCCAAAGGAGACGATGCCTGACTCCTCTTGAAAATGGATAGGAGTCCCAGGATCCCTGTGGCTCGAGGAAAGGGACCCTGGGTCTCCCGCCTCATGTGGAGACGCGTCCCAATTGCCATGCCAAGACTCGAGGAGAATCTCGAGGTGTCCCTCGCACCTAGGCAGGAGTCCTGAAGTCGCTGAACAAACACGTGTCTGGAAGGGCCCTCCCCGTCGTAACTCGAGAATATACCCCAGGTTCCGGCCGCAACTCGAAAAAAACCATGAGACTAGCCCCTCGCCGCGAGATGATGCCAGATTACCCTGCACTGCGTGCAGAGCAATTCCGCGTTCCACATCAAACGTGAAAGGAGCCTTGATTTCCTTGATGGCACTCCAGAGAAAACCCAAGATCACTGTCTCTAGTCTAGAGGGATCCTGAGGTCACTGGAGCAACACGAAAGGTCTCCGTGGACCCCAAATCAACTCGAGATGAGAGATTAGTCCCTGGCTTCAACTCAAGAGGAATAGGAACTTTCCACAAGCCCCTCAAGAGGAGACTTCACTCAGCTACAGGTATGTGAGAGGGACCCTGAGTTTGTGGCATCAAGTGGAATGGACACCGAAATGCTCTGACTCGAAGTAAGGCCAGATATCCCTGCAGTGAATTGAATGCAGGCTCATCTTGCATCTCCCAAGACGAAGGGATGTCTGAATCCCCTGTGCAGAACACAGAGAAAGACCTAGTCCTCCGCCTCAACGCCACCGGAGGCCTCACATCCTTTGAAAACTCTAGAGGTCCGCGGAGATCAATGCTTCCAAAGAGGACGATGCCTGACTCCTGTTGAAAATGGATAGGAGTCCCAGGATCCCTGTGGCACGTGGAAAGGGACACTGGGTCTCCCGCCTCACGTGGAGACGCGTCCCAATTGCCATGCCAAGACTCGAGGAGAATCCCGAGGTGTCCCTCGCACCTAGGCAGGAGTCCTGAGGTCGCTGAACAAACACGTATCTGGAAGGGCCCTCCCCGTCGTAACTCGAGAATATACCGCAGGTTCCGGCCGCCACTCGAGAAAAACCATGAGACTTCCCCCTCGACGCGAGATGAGGCCCAATTCCCCTGCACTGCGTGCAGAGCAATTCCCTGTTCCACATCAAACGTGAAAGGAGCCTTGATTTCCTTGATGGCACTCCAGAGAAAACCCAAGAACACTGTCTCAAGTCTAGAGGGATCCTGAGGTCACTGGGGCAACACAAAAGGGCTCCGTGGACCCCAAATCAACTCGAGATGAGAGCTTAGTCCCTGGCTTCTACTCAAGAGGAATACCAAGTTTCCACAAGCACCTCAAGAGGAGCCTTCTCTCAGCTACAGGTATGTGAGAGGGACCCTGAGTTTGTGGCCTCAAGTGGAATGGACACTGAGATGCTCTGACTCGAAGTTAGGCCGAATATCCCTGCATTGAATTGTATACAGGCTCGTCTTGCATCTCCCAAGACGAAGGGATGTCTGAATCCCCTGTGGAGACCACAGATAAAAACCTAGTTCTCCGCCTCATCGCGACCGAGGGCTCACATCCTTTGAAAACTTGAGAGGTCCGCGGAGATCAATGCTTCCAAAGGAGACGATGCCTGACTCCTCTTGAAAATGGATAGGAGTCCCAGGATCCCTGTGGCTCGAGGAAAGGGACCCTGGGTCTCCCGCCTCATGTGGAGACGCGTCCCAATTGCCATGCCAAGACTCGAGGAGAATCTCGAGGTGTCCCTCGCACCTAGGCAGGAGTCCTGAAGTCGCTGAACAAACACGTGTCTGGAAGGGCCCTCCCCGTCGTAACTCGAGAATATACCCCAGGTTCCGGCCGCAACTCGAAAAAAACCATGAGACTAGCCCCTCGCCGCGAGATGATGCCAGATTACCCTGCACTGCGTGCAGAGCAATTCCGCGTTCCACATCAAACGTGAAAGGAGCCTTGATTTCCTTGATGGCACTCCAGAGAAAACCCAAGATCACTGTCTCTAGTCTAGAGGGATCCTGAGGTCACTGGAGCAACACGAAAGGTCTCCGTGGACCCCAAATCAACTCGAGATGAGAGATTAGTCCCTGGCTTCAACTCAAGAGGAATAGGAACTTTCCACAAGCCCCTCAAGAGGAGACTTCACTCAGCTACAGGTATGTGAGAGGGACCCTGAGTTTGTGGCATCAAGTGGAATGGACACCGAAATGCTCTGACTCGAAGTAAGGCCAGATATCCCTGCAGTGAATTGAATGCAGGCTCATCTTGCATCTCCCAAGACGAAGGGATGTCTGAATCCCCTGTGCAGAACACAGAGAAAGACCTAGTCCTCCGCCTCAACGCCACCGGAGGCCTCACATCCTTTGAAAACTCTAGAGGTCCGCGGAGATCAATGCTTCCAAAGAGGACGATGCCTGACTCCTGTTGAAAATGGATAGGAGTCCCAGGATCCCTGTGGCACGTGTAAAGGGACGCTGGGTCTCCCGCCTCACGTGGAGACGCGTCCCAATTGCCATGCCAAGACTCGAGGAGAATCCCGAGGTGTCCCTCGCACCTAGGCAGGAGTCCTGAGGTCGCTGAACAAACACGTGTCTGGAAGGGCCCTCCCCGTCGTAACTCGAGAATATACCGCAGGTTCCGGCCGCCACTCGAGAAAAACCATGAGACTTCCCCCTCGACGCGAGATGAGGCCCAATTCCCCTGCACTGCGTGCAGAGCAATTCCGTGTTCCACATCAAACGTGAAAGGAGCCTTGATTTCCTTGATGGCACTCCAGAGAAAACCCACGATCACTGTCTGAAGTCTAGAGGGATCCTGAGGTCACTGGAGCAACACGAAAGGTTTCCGTGGACCCCAAATCAACTCGAGATGAGAGTTTAGTCCCTGGCTTAGACTCAAGAGGAATACCAACTTTCCACAAGCACCTCAAGAGGAGGCTTCTCTCAGCTACAGGTATGTGAGAGGGACCCTGAGTTTGCGGCCTCAAGTGCAATGGATACCGAGATGCTCTGACTCGAAGTAAGGCCGGATATCCCTGCAGTGAATTGAATGCAGGCTCGTCTTGCATCTCCCAAGATGAAGGGATGTCTGAATCCCCTGTGGAGACCACAAAGAAAGACCTAGTCCTCCGCCTCATCGCGACCGGAGGCCTCACATCCTTTGAAAACTCGAGAGGTCTGCAGAGATCAATGCTTCCAAAGGAGACGATCCCTGACTCCTCTTGAAAATGGATAGGAGTCCCAGGATCCCTGTGGCACGTGGAAAGGGACACTGGGTCTCCCGCCTCACGTGGAGACGAGTCCCAATTGCCATGCCAAGACTCGAGGAGAATACCGAGGTGTCCCTCGCACCTAGGCAGGAGTCCTGATGTCGCTGAACAAACATGTGTCTGGAAGGGCCCTCCCCATCGTAACTCGAGTATATACCCCAGGTTCCGGCCGCAACTCGAGAAAAACCATGAGACTTACCACTCGCCGAGAGATGAGGCCCGATTCCGCTGCCCTGCGTGCAGAGCAATTCCGTATTCCACATCAATAATGAAAGGAGCCTTGATTTCCTTGATGGCAGTCCAGAGAAAACCCAAGATCATTGTCTCAAGTCTAGAGGGATCCTGAGGTCACTGGAGCAACACGAAAGGGCTCCGTGGACCCCAAATCAACTCGAGATACGAGCTTAGTCCCTGGCTTCGACTCAAGAGGAATACCAAGTTTCCACAAGCACCTCAAGAGGAGCCTTCTCTCAGCTACAGGTATGTGAGAGGGACCCTGAGTTTGTGGCCTCAAGTGGAATGGACACCGAGATGCTGTGACTCGAAGTTAGGCCGGATATCCCTGCAGTGAATTGAATGCAGGCTCGTCTTGCATCTCCCAAGACGAAGGGATGTCTGAATCCCCTGTGGAGACCACAGAGAAAGACCTAGTTCTCCGCCTCATCGCGACCGGAGGCCTCACATCCTTTGAAAACTCGAGAGGTCCGCGGAGATCAATGCTTCCAAAGGAGACGATGCCTGACTCCTCTTTAAAATGGATAGGAGTCCCAGGATCCCTGTGGCACGTGGAAAGGGACACTGGGTCTCCCGCCTCACGTGGAGACGCGTCCCAATTGCCATGCCAAGACTCGAGGAGAATCCCGAAGTGTCCCTCGCACCTAGGTAGGAGTCCTGAAGTCGCTGAACAAACACGTGTCTGGAAGGGCCATCCCCGTCCTAACTCGAGAATATACCCCAGGTTCTGGCCGCAACTCGAGAAAAACCATGAGCCTTCCCCCTCGCCGCGAGATGAGGCCCGATTCCCCTTCACTGCGGGCAGAGCAATTCCGTGTTCCACATCAAATGTGAAAGGAGCCTTGATTTCCTTGATGGCACTCCAGAGAAAACCCAAGATCACTGTCTCAAGTCTAGAGGGATCCTGACGTCACTGGAGCAACACGAAAGGGCTCCGGGGACCCCAAATCAACTCGAGATGAGAGCTTAGTCCCGGGTTTCGACTCAAGTGGAACACCAACTTTCCACAAGCACCTCAAGAGGAGGCTTCTCTCAGCTACAGGTATGTGAGAGGGACCCTGAGTTTGTGGCCTCAAGTGGAATGGACACCGAGATGCTCTGACTCGAAGTCAGGCCGGATATCCCTGCAGTGAAGGGAATGCAGGCTCGTCTTGCATCTCCCAAGACGGAGGGATGTCTGAATCCCCTGTGGAGACCACAGAGAAAGACCTAGTTCTCCGCCTCATCGCGACAGGAGGCCTCACATCCTTTGAAAACTCGAGAGGTCCGCGGAGATCAATGCTTCCAAAGGAGACGATGCCTGACTCCTCTTGAAAATGTATAGGAGTCCCAGGATCCCTGTCCACGTGGAAGGGGACCTTGGGTCTCCGGCTTCACGTGGAGACGCGTCCCAATTGCCATGCCAAGACTCGAGGAGAATCCCGAGGTGTCCCTCGCACCAGGCAGGAGTCCTGACGGCGCTGAACAAACACGTGTCTGGAAGGGCCCTCCCCGTCGTAACTCGAGAATATACCCCAGGTTCCGGCCACAACTCGAGAAAAACCATGAGAATTCCTCCTCGCCACGAGATGAGGCCCGATTCCCCTGCACTGCGTGCAGAGCAATTCCGTGTTCCACATCAAACGTGAAAGGAGCCTTCATTTCCTTGATGGCACTCCAGACAAAACCCAAGATCACTGTCTCAAGTCTAGAAGAATCCTGAGGTCAGTGGAACAACACGAAAGGGCTCTGTGGACCCCAAATGAACTCGAGATGAGAGCTTAGTCCCTGGCTTCGACTCAAGAGGAATACCAGCTTTCCACAAGCACCTCAAGAGGAGCCTTCTCTCAGCTACAGGTATGTGAGAGGGACCCTGAGTTTGTGGCCTCAAGTGGAATGGATACCGAGATGCTCTGACTTGAAGTAAGGCCGGATATCTCTGCAGTGAATTGACTGCAGGCTCGTCTTGCATCTCCCAAGACGAAGGGATGTCTGAATCCCCTGTGGAGACGACAGAGAAAGACCTAGTCCTCCGCCTCATCGCGACCGGAGGCCTCACATCCTTTGAAAACTCGAGAGGTCCGCGGAGATCAATGCTTCCAAAGGAGACGATGCCTGACTCCTCTTTAAAATGGATAGGAGTCCCAGGATCCCTGTGGCACGTGGAAAGGGACCCTGGGTCTCCCGCCTCACGTGGAGACGCATCCCAATTGCCATGCCAAGACTCGAGGAGAATCCCGAGGTGTCCCTCGCACCTAGGCAGGAGTCCTAACGTCGCTGAACAAACATGTGTCTGGAAGGGCCCTCCCCGTCGTAACTCGAGAATATACCCCAGGTTCCGTCCGCAACTCGAGAAAAACCATGAGACTTACCCCTCGCCGCGAGATGAGGCCCGATTCCCCTGCCCTGCGTGCAGAGCAATTCCGTGTTCCACATCAAACGTGAAAGGAGCCTTGACTTCCTTGATGGCACTCCAGAGAAAACCCAAGATCACTGTCTCAAGTCTAGAGGGATCCTGAGGTCACTGGAGCAACACGAAAGGGCTCCGTGGACCCCAAATCAACTCGAGATGAGAGATTAGTCCCTGGCTTCATCTCAGGAGGAATACGAACTTTCCACAAGCCCCTCAAGAGGAGGTTTCTCTCAGCTACAGGTATGTGAGAGGGACCCTGAGTTTGTGGCCTCAAGTGGAATGGACACCGAGATGCTCTGACTCGAAGTAAGGCCGGATATCCCTGCAGTGAATTGAATGCAGGCTCGTCTTGCATCTCCCAAGACGAAGGGATGACTGAATCCCCTGTGGAGACCACAGAGAAAGTCCTAGTCCTCCGCCTCATCGCGAGCGGAGGCCTCACATCCTTTGAAAACTCGAGAGGTCTGCGGAGATCAATGCTTCCAAAGGAGACGATGCCTGACTCCTCTTGAAAATGGATAGGAGTCCCAGGATCCCTGTGGCACGTGGAAAGGGACCCTGGGTCTCCCGCCTCACGTGGAGACGCGTCCCAATTGCCATGCCAAGACTCGAGGAGAATCCCGAGGTGTCCCTCGCACCTAGGCAGGAGTCCTGAGGTCGCTGAACAAACACGTATCTGGAAGGGCCCTCCCCGTCGTAACTCGAGAATATACCGCAGGTTCCGGCCGCCACTCGAGAAAAACCATGAGACTTCCCCCTCGACGCGAGATGAGGCCCAATTCCCCTGCACTGCGTGCAGAGCAATTCCGTGTTCCACATCAAACGTGAAAGGAGCCTTGATTTCCTTGATGGCACTCCAGAGAAAACCCAAGAACACTGTCTCAAGTCTAGAGGGATCCTGAGGTCACTGGAGCAACACGAAAGGGCTCCGTGGACCCCAAATCAACTCGAGATGAGAGCTTAGTCCCTGGCTTCTACTCAAGAGGAATACCAAGTTTCCACAAGCACCTCAAGAGGAGCCTTCTCTCAGCTACAGGTATGTGAGAGGGACCCTGAGTTTGTGGCCTCAAGTGGAATGGACACTGAGATGCTCTGACTCGAAGTTAGGCCGAATATCCCTGCATTGAATTGAATACAGGCTCGTCTTGCATCTCCCAAGACGAAGGGATGTCTGAATCCCCTGTGGAAACCACAGATAAAGACCTAGTTCTCCGCCTCATCGCGACTGCAGGCCTCACATCCTTTGAAAACTTGAGAGGTCCGCGGAGATCAATGCTTCCAAAGGAGACGATGCCTGACTCCTCTTGAAAATGGATAGGAGTCCCAGGATACCTGTGGCACGTGGAAAGGGACCCTGGGTCTCCCGCCTCATGTGGAGACGCGTCCCAATTGCCATGCCAAGACTCGAGGAGAATCTTGAGGTGTCCCTCGCACCTAGGCAGGAGTCCTGAAGTCGCTGAACAAACACGTGTCTGTAGGGCCCTCCCCGTCGTAACTCGAGAATATACCCCAGGTTCCGGCCGCAACTCGAAAAAAACCATGAGACTAGCCCCTCGCCGCGAGATGAGGCCCGATTACCCTGCACTGCGTGCAGAGCAATTCCGCGTTCCACATCAAACGTGAAAGGAGCCTTGATTTCCTTGATGGCACTCCAGAGAAAACCCAAGATCACTGTCTCTAGTCTAGAGGGATCCTGAGGTCACTGGAGCAACACGAAAGGTCTCCGTGGACCCCAAATCAACTCGAGATGAGAGATTAGTCCCTGGCTTCAACTCAAGAGGAATAGGAACTTTCCACAAGCCCCTCAAGAGGAGACTTCACTCAGCTACAGGTATGTGAGAGGGACCCTGAGTTTGTGGCATCAAGTGGAATGGACACCGAAATGCTCTCACTCGAAGTAAGGCCAGATATCCCTGCAGTGAATTGAATGCAGGCTCATCTTGCATCTCCCAAGACGAAGGGATGTCTGAATCCCCTGTGCAGAACACAGAGAAAGACCTAGTCCTCCGCCTCAACGCCACCGGAGGCCTCACATCCTTTGAAAACTCGAGAGGTCCGCGGAGATCAATGCTTCCAAAGGAGACGATGCCTGACTCCTCTTGAAAATGGATAGGAGTCCCAGGATCACTGTGGCACGTGTAAAGGGAACCTGGGTCTCCCGCCTCACGTGGAGACGCGTCCCAATTGCCATGCCAAGACTCGAGGAGAATTCCGAGGTGTCCCTCGCACCTAGGCAGGAGTCCTGACGTCGCTGAACAAACATGTGTCTGGAAGGGCCCTCCCCATCGTAACTCGAGAATATACCCCAGGTTCCGGCCGCAACTCGAGAAAAACCATGAATCTTCCCCCTCGCCGCAAGATGAGGCCCGATTCCCCTGCACTGCGTGCAGAGCAATTCCGTGTTCCACATCAAACGTGAAAGGAGCCTTGATTTCCTTGATGGCACTCCAGAGAAAACCCAAGATCACTATCTGAAGTCTAGAGGGATCCTGAGGTCACTGGAGCAACACGAAAGGGCTCCGTGGACCCCAAATCAACTCGAGATGAGAGCTTAGTCCCTGCCTTCGACTCAAGAGGAATACCAAGTTTCCACAAGCACCTCAAGAGGAGCCTTCTCTCAGTTACAGGTATGTGAGAGGGACCCTGAGTTTGTGGCCTCAAGTGGAATGGACACAGAGATGCTCTGACTCGAAGTTAGGCCGGATATCCCTGCATTGAATTGAATGCAGGCTCGTCTTGCATCTCCCAAGACGAAGGGATGTCTGAATCCCCTGTGGAGACCACAGATAAAGACCTAGTTCTCCGCCTCATCGCGACCGGAGGCCTCACATCATTTGAAAATTCGACAGGTCCGCGGAGATCAATGCTTCCAAAGAAGACGATGCCTGACTCCTCTTTAAAATGGATAGGAGTCCCAGGATCCCTGTGGCACGTGGAAAGGGACCCTGGGTCTCCGGCCTCACGTGGAGACGCATCCCAATTTCCATGCCAAGACTCGAGGAGAATCCCGAGGTGTCCCTCGCACCTAGGCAGGAGTCCTGACATCGCTGAACAAACATGTGTCTGGAAGGGCCCTCCCCGTCGTAACTCGAGAATATACCCCAGGTTCCGGCCGCAACTCGAGAAAAACCATGAGACTTACCCCTCGCCGCGAGATGAGGCCCGATTCCCCTGCCCTGCGTGCAGAGCAATTCCGTGTTCCACATCAAACGTGAAAGGAGCCTGGATTTCCTTGATGGCACTCCAGAGAAAACCCAAGATCACTGTCTCAAGTCTAGAGGGATCCTGAGGTCACTGGAGCAACACGACAGGGCTCCGTGGACCCCAAATCAACTCGAGATGAGAGATTAGTCCCTGGCTTCATCTCAGGAGGAATACGAACTTTCCACAATCCCCTCAAGAGGAGGCTTCTCTCAGCTACAGGTATGTGAGAGGGACCCTGTATGTATGTAAGAGGGACCCTGAGTTTGTGGCCTCAAGTAGAATGGACACCGAGATGCTCTCACTCAAAGTAAGGCCGGATATCCCTGCAGTGAATTGAATGCAGGCTCGACTTGCATCTCCCAAGACGAAGGGTTGTCTGAATCCCCTGTGGAGCCCACAGAGAAAGACCTAGTTCTCCGCCTCATCGCGACCGGAGGCCTCATATCCTTTGAAAATTCGAGAGGTCCGCGGAGATCAATGCTTCCAAAGGAGACGATGCCTGACTCCTCTTGAAAATGGATAGGAGTCCCAGGATCCCTGTGGCACGTGGAAAGGGACCCTGGGTCTCCCGCCTCACATGGAGACGCGTCCCATGTGCCATGCCAAGACTCGAGGAGAACCCCGAGGTGTCCCTCGCACCTAGGCAGGAGTCCTCACTTCGCTGAAGAAACACGTGTCTGGAAGGGCCCTACGCGTCGTAATTCGAGAATATACACCAAGTTCTGGCCGCAGCTCGAGAAAAACCATGAGACTTCCCCCTCGCCTCGAGAGGAGACCCAATTCCCCTGCCCTGCGTGCAGAGCAATTCCGTGTTCCACATCAAACTTGAAAGGAGCCTTGATTTCCTTGATGGCACTCCAGATAAAACCCAAGATCACTGTCTCAAGTCTAGAGGGATCCTGAGGTCACTGGAGCAACACGAAAGGGCTCCGTGGACCCCAAATCAACTCGAGATGAGAGCTTAGTGTCTGGCTTCGACTCAAGAGGATTACCATCTTTCCACAAGCACCTCAAGAGGAGGCTTCTCTCAGCTACAGGTATCTGAGAGGGACCCTGAATTTGTGGCCTCAAGTGGAATGGACGCCGAGATGCTCTGACTCGAAGTAAGGCCGGATATCCCCACAGTGAATTGAATGCAGGCTCTTCTTGCATCTCCCAAGACGTAGGGATGTCTGAGTCCCCTGTGGAGACGACAGAGAAAGACCTAGTTCTCTGCTTCATCGCGAGCAGAGGCCTCACATCCTTTGAAAACTCGAGAGGTCCGAGGAGATCAATGCTTTCAAAGGAGACGATGCCTGACTCCTCTTGAAAATGGATAGGAGTCCCAGGATCCCTGTGGCACGTGGAAAGGGACCCTGGGTCTCCCGCCACACGGGGAGATGCGTCCCAATTGCCATGCCAAGACTCGAGGAGAATCCCGAGGTGTCCCTCGCACAGAGGCCCGAGTCCTGACGTCGCTGAACAAACACGTGTCTGGAAGGGCCCTCCCCGTTGTAACTCGAGAATAAACCCCAGGTTTCGGCCGCAACTCGAGAAAAACAATGACACTTTCCCCTCGCTGCGAGATGAGGCCGGATTCCCTTGTACTGCGTGCAGACCAATTCCGTCTTACACATCAAATGTGAAAGGAGCCTTGGTTTCCTTGATGGCACTCCAGGGAAAACCCAAGATCACTCTCTCAAGTCTAGAGGGATCCTGAGGTCACTGGAGCAACACGAAAGGGCTCAGTGGACCCCAAATCAACTCGAGATGAGAGCTTAGTCCCTGGCATCGACTCAAGAGGAATATCAACTTTCCACAAGCACCTCCAGAGGAGGCTTCTCTCTGCTACAGGTGTGTGAGAGGGACCCTGAGTTTGTGGCCTCAAGTGGACTGGACATCGAGATGCTCTGACTGGAAGTAAGGCGGGATATACCTGCAGTGAATTGAATGCAGGCTCGTCTTGCATCTCCCAAGACGAAGGGATGTCTGAATCCCCTGTGGAGACCACAGAGAAAGACCTACTTCTCCGCCTCATCGCGTCCGGAGGCCTCACATCCTTTGAAAACTCCAGAGGTCCGCGGAGATCAATGCTTCCAAAGGAGACGATGCCTGACTCCTCTTGAAAATGGATAGGAGTTCCAGGACTCCTGTGGAACTTGGAAAGGGACCCTGGGTCTCCCGCCTCACGTGGAGACGCGTCCCAATTGCCATGCCAAGACTCGAAGAGAATCCCGAGGTGTCCCTCGCACCTAGGCAGGAGTCCTGACGTCGCTGAACAAACACGTGTCTGGAAGGGCACTTCCCTTCTAACTCGAGAATATACCCCAAATTCCGGCCGCAACTCGAGAAAAACCATGAGACTTCCCCCTCGCTGCGAGATGAGGCCCGATTCCCCTGCACTGCCTGCAGAGCAATTCCGTGTTACACATCAAACCTGAAAGGAGCCTTGATTTCCTTGATGGCACTCCAGAGAAAACCCAAGATCACTGTTTCAAGTCTAGAGCGATCCTGAGGTCACTGTAGCAACACGGAAGGGCTCCGTGGAAACCAAATCAACTCGAGATACGAGCTTAGTCCCTGGCTTCGACTAAAGAGGAATACCAACTTTCCACAAGCACCTCAAGAGGAGGCTTCTCTCAGCTACAGGTATGTGAGAGGGACCCTGAATTTGTGGCCTCAAGTGGAATGGACACCGAGATGCTCTGACTCGAAGTAAGGCCAGATATCCCGGCAGTGTATTGAATGCAGGCTCGTCTTGCATCTCCCAATACGAAGGGATGTCTGAATCCCCTGTGGAGACCACAGAGAAAGACCTAGTTCTCCGCCTCATCGCGACCGGAGGCCTCACATCCTTTGAAAACTCGAGAGGTCCGCGGAGATCAATGCTTCCAAAGGAGACGATGCCTGACTCCTCTTGAAAATGGATAGGAGTCCCAGGATACCTGTGGCATGTGGAAAGGGACCCTGGGTCTGCCGCCTCACGAGGAGACGCGTCACAATTGCCATGCCAAGACTCGAGGAGAAGCCCGAGGTGTCCCTCGCTCTTAGGCAGGAGTCCTGACGTCGCTGAACAAACACGTGTCTGGAAGGGCCCTCCCCGTCGTAACTCGAGAATATACCCCAGGTTCCGGCCGCAACTCGAGAAAAATCATGAGACTTTCCCCTCGCCGCGAGATGAGGCCCGATTCCCCTGCACTGCGTGCGGAGCAATTCCGTGTTCCACATCAAACGTGAAATGAGCCTTGATTTCCTTGATGGCACTCCAGAGAAAACCCAAGATCACTGTCTCAAGTCTAGAGGGATCCTGAGGTCACTGGAGCAATACGAAAGGGCTGCGTGGACCGCAAATCAACTCGAGATGAGAGCTTAGTCCCTGGCTTCGACTCAAGAGGAATACCAACTTTCCACAAGCACCTCAAGAGGAGGCTTCTCTCAGCTACAGGTATGTGAGAGGGACCCTGAGTTTATGGCCTCAAGTGGAATGGACACAGAGATGCTCTGACTCGAAGTAAGGCCGGATATCACTGCAGTGTATTGAATGCAGGCTCGTCTTGCATCTCCCAAGATGAATGGATGTCTGAATCCCCTGTGGAGAACACAGAGAAAGACCTAGTTCTCCGCCTCATCGCGACGGGAGGCCTCACATCCTTTGCAAACTCGAGAGGTCTGCGGAGATCAATGCTTCCGAAGGAGACAATGACTGACTCCTCTTGAAAATGCATAGGAGTCCCAGGATCCCTGTGGCACGTGGAAAGGGAAGCTGGGTCTCCCGCCTCACGTGGAGATGCGTCCCAATTGTCATGCCAAGACTCGAGGAGAATCCTGAGGTGTCCCTCGCACCTAGGCAGGAGTCCTGACGTCGCTGAACAAACACGTGTCTAGAAGCGCCCTCCCCGTCGTACTCGAGAATATACCCCAGGTTCCGGCCGCAACTCGAGAAAAACCATGAGAATTCCCCCTCGCCACGAGATGAGGCCCGATTCCCCTTCACTGCGTGCAGAGCAATTCCGTGTTCCATATCAAACGTGAAAGGAGCCTTGATTTCCTTGCTGGCACTCCAGAGAAAACCCAAGATCACTGTCTCAAGTCTAGAGGGATCCTGAGGTCAGTGGAACATCACGAAAGGGCTCCGTGGACCCCATATCAACTCGAGATGAGAGCTTAGTCCCTGGCTTCGACTCAAGAGGAATACCAACTTTCCTCAAGCACCTCAAGAGGAGCCTTCTCTCAGCTTCAGGTATTTGAGAGGGACCCTGTATGTATGTAAGAGGGACCCTGAGTGTGTGGCCTCAAGTAGAATGGACACCGAGATGCTCTCACTCAAAGTAAGGCCGGATATCCCTGCAGAGAATTGAATGCAGGCTCGACTTGCATCTCCCAAGACGAAGGGTTGTCTGAATCCCATGTGGAGCCCACAGAGAAAGACCTAGTTCTCCGCCTCATCGCGACCGGAGGCCTCATATCCTTTGAAAATTCGAGAGGTCCGCGGAGATCAATGCTTCCAAAGGAGACGATGCCTGACTTCTCTTGAAAATGGATAGGAGTCCCAGGATCCCTGTGGCACGTGGAAAGGGACCCTGGGTCTCCCGCCTCACATGGAGACGCGTCCCAATTGCCATGCCAAGACTCGAGGAGAACCCAGAGGTGTCCCTCGCACCTAGGCAGGAGTCCTCACTTCGCTGAAGAAACACGTGTCTGGAAGGGCCCTACGCGTCGTAATTCGAGAATATACACCAAATTCTCTCCGCAACTCGAGAAAAACCATGAGACTTCCCCCTCGCCTCGAGAGGAGGCCCAATTCCCCTGCCCTGCGTGCAGAGCAATTCCGTGTTCCACATCAAACTTGAAAGGAGCCTTGATTTCCTTGATGGCACTCCAGAGAAAACCCAAGATCACTGTCTCAATTCTAGAGGGATCCTGAGGTCACTGGAGCAACACGAAAGGGCTCCGTGGACCCCAAATCAACTCGAGATGAGAGCTTAGGGTCTGGCTTCGACTCAAGAGGATTACCATCTTTCCACAAGCACCTCAAGAGGAGGCTTCTCTCAGCTACAGGTATCTGAGAGGGACCCTGAATTTGTGGCCTCAAGTGGAATGGACGCCGAGATGCTCTGACTCGAAGTAAGGCCGGATATCCCCACAGTGAATTGAATGCAGGCTCGTCTTGCATCTCCCAAGACGTAGGGATGTCTGAGTCCCCTGTGGAGACGACAGAGAAAGACCTAGTTCTCTGCTTCATCGCGAGCAGAGGCCTCACATCCTTTGAAAACTCGAGAGGTCCGAGGAGATCAATGCTTTCAAAGGAGACGATGCCTGACTCCTCTTGAAAATGGATAGGAGTCCCAGGATCCCTGTGGCACGTGGAAAGGGACCCTGGGTCTCCCGCCACACGGGGAGATGCGTCCCAATTGCCATGCCAAGACTCGAGGAGAATCCCGAGGTGTCCCTCGCACAGAGGCCCGAGTCCTGACGTCGCTGAACAAACACGTGTCTGGAAGGGCCCTCCCCGTTGTAACTCGAGAATAAACCCCAGGTTTCGGCCGCAACTCGAGAAAAACAATGACACTTTCCCCTCGCTGCGAGATGAGGCCGGATTCCCTTGTACTGCGTGCAGACCAATTCCGTCTTACACATCAAATGTGAAAGGAGCCTTGGTTTCCTTGATGGCACTCCAGGGAAAACCCAAGATCACTCTCTCAAGTCTAGAGGGATCCTGAGGTCACTGGAGCAACACGAAAGGGCTCAGTGGACCCCATATCAACTCGAGATGAGAGCTTAGTCCCTGGCATCGACTCAAGAGGAATATCAACTTTCCACAAGCACCTCAAGAGGAGGCTTCTCTCTGCTACAGGTATGTGAGAGGGACCCTGAGTTTGTGGCCTCAAGTGGACTGGACATCGAGATGCTCTGACTGGAAGTAAGGCGGGATATACCTGCAGTGAATTGAATGCAGGCTCGTCTTGCATCTCCCAAGACGAAGGGATGTCTGAATCCCCTGTGGAGACCACAGAGAAAGACCTACTTCTCCGCCTCATCGCGTCCGGAGGCCTCACATCCTTTGAAAACTCCAGAGGTCCAAGGAGATCAATGCTTCCAAAGGAGACGATTCCTGACTCCTCTTGAAAATGGATAGGAGTTCCAGGACTCCTGTGGAACTTGGAAAGGGACCCTGGGTCTCCCGCCTCACGTGGAGACGCGTCCCAATTGCCATGCCAAGACTCGAAGAGAATCCCGAGGTGTCCCTCGCACCTAGGCAGGAGTCCTGACGTCGCTGAACAAACACGTGTCTGGAAGGGCCCTTCCCTTCTAACTCGAGAATATACCCCAAATTCCGGCCGCAACTCGAGAAAAACCATGAGACTTCCCCCTCGCTGCGAGATGAGGCCCGATTCCCCTGCACTGCCTGCAGAGCAATTCCGTGTTACACATCAAACCTGAAAGGAGCCTTGATTTCCTTGATGGCACTCCAGAGAAAACCCAAGATCACTGTTTCAAGTCTAGAGCGATCCTGAGGTCACTGTAGCAACACGGAAGGGCTCCGTGGAAACCAAATCAACTCGAGATACGAGCTTAGTCCCTGGCTTCGACTAAAGAGGAATACCAACTTTCCACAAGCACCTCAAGAGGAGGCTTCTCTCAGCTACAGGTATGTGAGAGGGACCCTGAATTTGTGGCCTCAAGTGGAATGGACACCGAGATGCTCTGACTCGAAGTAAGGCCAGATATCCCGGCAGTGTATTGAATGCAGGCTCGTCTTGCATCTCCCAATACGAAGGGATGTCTGAATCCCCTGTGGAGACCACAGAGAAAGACCTAGTTCTCCGCCTCATCGCGACCGGAGGCCTCACATCCTTTGAAAACTCGAGAGGTCCGCGGAGATCAATGCTTCCAAAGGAAACGATGCCTGACTCCTCTTGAAAATGGATAGGAGTCCCAGGATCCCTGTGGCATGTGGAAAGGGACCCTGGGTCTGCCGCCTCACGAGGAGACGCGTCACAATTGCCATGCCAAGACTCGAGGAGAAGCCCGAGGTGTCCCTCGCTCTTAGGCAGGAGTCCTGACGTCGCTGAACAAACACGTGTCTGGAAGGGCCCTCCCCGTCGTAACTCGAGAATATACCCCAGGTTCCGGCCGCAACTCGAGAAAAATCATGAGACTTTCCCCTCGCCGCGAGATGAGGCCCGATTCCCCTGCACTGCGTGCGGAGCAATTCCGTGTTCCACATCAAACGTGAAATGAGCCTTGATTTCCTTGATGGCACTCCAGAGAAAACCCAAGATCACTGTCTCAAGTCTAGAGGGATCCTGAGGTCACTGGAGCAATACGAAAGGGCTGCGTGGACCGCAAATCAACTCGAGATGAGAGCTTAGTCCCTGGCTTCGACTCAAGAGGAATACCAACTTTCCACAAGCACCTCAAGAGGAGGCTTCTCTCAGCTACAGGTATGTGAGAGGGACCCTGAGTTTATGGCCTCAAGTGGAATGGACACAGAGATGCTCTGACTCGAAGTAAGGCCGGATATCACTGCAGTGTATTGAATGCAGGCTCGTTTTGCATCTCCCAAGATGAATGGATGTCTGAATCCCCTGTGGAGAACACAGAGAAAGACCTAGTTCTCCGCCTCATCGCGACCGGAGGCCTCACATCCTTTGAAAACTCGAGAGGTCTGCAGAGACCAATGCTTCCAAAGGAGACGATGCCTGACTCCTCTTGAAAATAGATAGGAGTCCCAGGATCCCTGTGGCACGTTAAAAACGACACTGGTTCTCCCGCCACACGTGGAGACGCGTCCCAATTGCCATGCCAAGACTCGAGGAGAATCCCGATGTATCCCTCGCACCTAGGCAGGAGTCCTGACGTCGCTGAACAAACACGTGTCAGGAAGGGCCCTCCCCGTCGTATCTCGAGAATATACCCCATCTTCCGGCCACAACTCGAGAAAAACCATGAGACTTCCCCCTCGCCGCGAGATGAGGCCCGATTCCCCTGCACTGCGTGCAGAGCAATTCCGTGTTCCACATCAAACGTGAAAGGAGCCTTGATTTCCTTGATGGCACTCCAGAGAAAACCCAAGATCACTGTCTCAAGTCTAGAGGGATCCTGAGGTCACTGGAGCAACACGAAAGTTCTCCGTGGACCCCAAATCAACTCGTGATGAGAGCTTAGTCCCTGGCTTCGACTCAAGAGGAATACCAACTTTCCACAAGCACCTAAATAGGAGGCTTCTCTCAGCTACAGGTATGTGAAAGGGACCCTGAGTTTGTGGCCTCAAGTGGAATGGACACCGAGATGCTCTGACTCGAAGTAAGGCCGGATATCCCTGCAGTGAATTGAATGCAGGCTCGTCTTGCATCTCCCAAGACGAAGGGATGTCTGAATCCCCTGTGGAGACCACAGAGAAAGACCTAGTTCTCCGAATCATCGCGACGGGAGGCCTCACATCCTTTGAAAACTCGAGAGGTCCGCGGAGATGAATGCTTCCAAAGGAGACGATGCCTGACTCCTCTTGAAAATGGATAGGCGTCCCAGGATCCCTGTGGCACGTGGAAAGGGAACCTGGGTCTCCCGCCTCACGTGGAGACGCGTCCCAATTGCCATGCCAAGACTCGTGGAGAATCCCGAGGTGTCCCTCCCACCTAGGCAGAAGTCCTGACGTCGCTGAACAAACACGTGTCTGGAAGGGCCCTCCCCGTCGTAACTCGAGAATATACCGCAGGTTCCGGCCGCCACTCAAGAAAAACCATGAGACTTCCCCCTCGACGCGAGATGATGCCCAATTCCCCTGCACTGCATGCAGAGCAATTCCGTGTTCCACATCAAACTTGAAAGGAGCCTTGATTTCCTTGATGGCACTCCAGAGAAAACCCAACATCACTGTCTCAAGTCTAGAGGGATCCTGAGGTCACTGGAGCAACACGAAAGGGCTCCGTGGACCCCAAATCAACTCGAGATGAGAGCTTAGTCCCTGGCTTCGACTCAAGAGGAATACCAACTTTCCACAAGCACCTCAAGAGGAGGCTTCTCTCAGCTACATGTATGTGAGAGGGACCCTGAGTTTGTGGCCTCAGGTGCAATGGACACCGAGATGCTCTGACTGGAAGTAAGGCCGAATATCCCTGCAGTGAATTGAATGCAGACACTTCTGCCTCTCCCAAGATGAAGAGATGTCTGAATCCCCTGTGGAGACCACAGAGAAAGACCTAGTCCTCCGCCTCATCGCGACCGGAGGCCTCACATCCTTTGAAAACTCGAGAGGTCCGCGGAGATCAATGCTTCCAAAGGAGACGATGTCTGACTCCTCTTGAAAATGGATAGGAGTCCCAGGATCATTGTGGCACGTGGAAAGGGACCCTGGGTCTCCCGCTTCACGTGGATACGCGTCCCAATTGCCATGCCAAGACTCGAGGAGAATCCAGAGGTGTCCCTCGCACCTGGGCAGGAGTCCTGATGTCGCTGAACAAACACGTGTCTGGAAGGGCCCTCCCCGTCGTAACTCGAGAATATACCCCAGGTTCCGGCCGAAACTCGAGAAAAACCATGAGACTTCCCCCTCGCCGCGAGATGAGGCCAGATTCCCCTGCACTGTGTGCAGAGCAATTCCCCATTCCATATCAAACGTGAAAGGAGCCTTGATTTACTTGATGGCACTCCAGAGAAAACCCAAGATCACTGTCTCTAGTCTAGAGGGATCCTGAGGTCACTGGGGCCACACGAAAGGTCTCCGTGGACCCCAAATCAACTCGAGATGAGAGATTAGTCCCTGGCTTCAACTCAAGAGGAACATGAACTTTCCACAAGCCCCTCAAGAGGAGGCTTCTCTCAGCTACAGGTATGTGAGAGGGACCCTGAGTTTGTGGCCTCAAGTGGAATGGACACCGAGATGCTCTGACTCGAAGTAAGGCCGGATATCCCTGCAGTGAATTGAATGCAGGCTCGTCTTGCATCTCCCAAGATGAAGGGATGTCTGAATCCCCTGTGGAGACCACAGAGAAAGACCTAGTCCTCCGCCTCAACGCGACCGGAGGCCTCACATCCTTTGAAAATTCGAGAGGTCCGCGGAGATCAATGCTTCCAAAGGAGACGATGCCTGACTCCTCTTGAAAATGGATAGGCGTCCCAGGATCCCTGTGGCACGTGGAAAGGGACCCTGGGTCTCCCGCCTCACGTGGAGACGCGTCCCAATTGCCATGCCAAGACTCGTGGAGAATCCCGAGGTGTCCCTCGCACCTAGGCAGAAGTCCTGACGTCGCTGAACAAACACGTGTCTGGAAGGGCCCTCCCCGTCGTAACTCGAGAATATACCGCAGGTTCCGGCCGCCACTCAAGAAAAACCATGAGACTTCCCCCTCGACGCGAGATGAGGCCCAATTCCCCTGCACTGCATGCAGAGCAATTCCGTGTTCCACATCAAACTTGAAAGGAGCCTTGATTTCCTTGATGGCACTCCAGAGAAAACCCAACATCACTGTCTCAAGTCTAGAGGGATCCTGAGGTCACTGGAGCAACACGAAAGGGCTCCGTGGACCCCAAATCAACTCGAGATGAGAGCTTAGTCCCTGGCTTCGACTCAAGAGGAATACCAACTTTCCACAAGCACCTCAAGAGGAGGCTTCTCTCAGCTACATGTATGTGAGAGGGACCCTGAGTTTGTGGCCTCAGGTGCAATGGACACCGAGATGCTCTGACTGGAAGTAAGGCCGGATATCCCTGCAGTGAATTGAATGCAGGCACTTCTGCCTCTCCCAAGATGAAGGGATGTCGGAATCCCCTGTGGAGACCACAGAGAAAGACCTAGTCCTCCGCCTCATCGCGACCGGAGGCCTCACATCCTTTGAAAACTCGAGAGGTCCGCGGAGATCAATGCTTCCAAAGGAGACGATATCTGACTCCTCTTGAAAATGTATAGGAGTCCCAGGATCATTGTGGCACGTGGAAAGGGACCCTGGGTCTCCCGCTTCACGTGGATAGGCGTCCCAATTGCCATGCCAAGACTCGAGGAGAATCCAGAGGTGTCCCTCGCACCTAGGCAGGAGTCCTGATGTCGCTGAACAAACACGTGTCTGGAAGGGCCCTCCCCGTCGGAACTCGAGAATATACACCAGGTTCCGGCCGAAACTCGAGAAAAACCATGAGACTTCCCCCTCGCCGTGAGATGAGGCCAGATTCCCCTGAACTGTGTGCAGAGCAATTCCCCATTCCACATCAAACGTGAAAGGAGCCTTGATTTACTTGATGGCACTCCAGAGAAAACCCAAGATCACTGTCTCTAGTCTAGAGGGATCCTGAGGTCACTGGGGCAACACGAAAGGTCTCCGTGGACCCCAAATCAACTCGAGATGAGAGATTAGTCCCTGGCTTCAACTCAAGAGGAACATGAACTTTCCACAAGCCCCTCAAGAGGAGGCTTCTCTCAGCTACAGGTATGTGAGAGGGACCCTGAGTTTGTGGCCTCAAGTGGAATGGACACCGAGATGCTCTGACTCGAAATAAGGCCGGATATCCCTGCAGTGAATTGAATGCAGGCTCGTCTTGCATCTCCCAAGATGAAGGGATGTCTGAATCCCCTGTGGAGACCACAGAGAAAGACCTAGTGCTCCGCCTCAACGCGACCGGAGGCCACACATCCTTTGAAAACTCGAGAGGTCCGCGGAGATCAATGCTTCCAAAGGAGACGATGCCTGACTCCTCTTGAAAATAGATAGGAGTCCCAGGATCCCTGTGGCACGTTAAAAACGACACTGGGTCTCCCGCCACATGTGGAGACGCGTCCCAATTGCCATGCCAAGACTCGGGGAGAATCCCGAGGTGTCCCTCGCACCTAGGCAGGAGTCCTGAGGTCGCTGAACAAACACGTGTCTGGAAGGGCACTCCCCGTCGTAACTCGAGAATATACCGCAGGTTCCGGCCGCCACTCGAGAAAAACCATGAGACTTCCCCCTTGACGCGAGATGAGGCCCAATTCCCCTGCACTGCGTGCAGAGCAATTCCGTGTTCCACTTCAACGTGAAAGGAGCCTTGATTTCCTTGATGGCACTCCAGAGAAAACCCAAGATCACTGTCTCAAGTCTAGAGGGATCCTGAGGTCACTGGAGCAACACGAAAGGGCTCCGTGGACCCCAAATCAACTCGAGATGAGAGCTTAGTCCCTGGCTTCGACTCAAGAGGAATACCAAGTTTCCACAAGCACCTCAAGAGGAGCCTTCTCTCAGCTACAGGTATGTGAGAGGGACCCTGAGTTTGTGGCCTCAAGTGGAATGGACACCGAGATGCTCTGACTCGAAGTTAGGCCGGATATCCCTGCATTGAATTGAATGCAGGCTCATCTTGCATCTCCCAAGACGAAGGGATGTCTGAATCCCATGTGGAAACCACAGATAAAGACCTAGTTCTCCACCTCATCGCGACCGGAGGCCTCATATCCTTTGAAAACTCGAGAGGTCCGTGGAGATCAATGCTTCCAAAGGAGACGATGCCTGACTCCTCTTGAAAATGGATAGGAGTCCCAGGATCCCTGTGGCACGAGGAAAGGGACCCTGGGTCTCCCGCCTCATGTGGAGACGCATCCCAATTGCCATGCCAAGACTCGAGGAGAATCCCGAGGTGTCCCTCGCACCTAGGCAGGAGTCCTGATGTCACTGAACAAACACGTGTCTGGAAGGGCCCTCCCCGTCGTAACTCGAGAATATACCCTAGGTTCCGGCCGAAACTCGAAAAAAACCATGAGACTTCCCCCTCGCCGCGAGATGAGGTCCGGTTCCCCTGCACTGCGTGCAGAGCAATTCCGCGTTCCACATCAACGTGAAAGGAGCCTTTATTTACTTGATGGCACTCCAGAGAAAACCCAAGATCTCTGTCTCTAGTCTAGAGGGATCCTGAGGTCACTGGAGCAACACGAAAAGTCTCCGTGAGCACCAAATCAACTCGAGATGAGAGATTAGTTCCTGGCTTCAACTCAGGAGGAATACGAACTTTCCACAAGCCCCTCAGGAGGAGGCTTCTCTCAGCTACAGGTAGGTGAGAGGTACCCTGAGTTTGTGGCATCAAGTGGAATGGACACCGAGATGCTCTGACTCGAAGTAAGGCCGGATATCCCTGAAGTGAATTGAATGCAGGCTCATCTTGCATCTCCCAAGACGAAGGGATGTCTGAATCCCCTGTGCAGAACACAGAGAAAGACCTAGTCCTCCGCCTCATCGCGACTGGAGGCCTCACATCCTTTGAAAACTCGAGAGGTCCGCGGAGATCAATGCTTCCAATGGAGACGATGCCTGACTCCTCTTGAAAATGGATAGGAGTCCCAGCATCCCTGTGGCACGTGGAAAGGGACCCTGGGTCTCCTGCCTCACGTGGAGACGCGTCCCAATTGAAATGCCAAGACTCGAGGAGAATCCAGAGGTGTCCGTCGCACCTCGTCAGGAGTCCTGACGTCGCTGAACAAACACGTGTCTGGAAGGGCCCTCCACGTCATAACTCGAGAATATACCCCAGGTTCCGGCCGCAACTCGAGAGAAAACATGAGACTTCCCCCTCGCCGCGAGTTGAGGCCCGATTCCCCTGCACTGCGTGCAGAGCAATTCCGTGTTCCACATCAAACGTGAAAGGAGCCTTGATTTCCTTGATCGCACTCCGGAGAAAACCCAAAGTCACTGTCTCAAGTCTAGAGGGATCCTGAGGTCACTGTTGCAGCACGAAAGGGCTCCGTGGACCCCAAATCAACTCGAGATGAGAGCTTAGTCCCTGGTTTCGACTCAAGAGGAATACCAACTTTCCACAAGCACCTCAAGAGGAGGCTTCTCTCAGCTACAGGTATGTGAGAGGGACCCTGAGTTTGTGGCCTCAAGTGGAATGGACACCGAGATGCTCTGACTCGAAGTCAGGCTGGATATCCCTGCAGTGAAGTGAATGCAGGCTCGTCTTGCATCTCCCAAGACGAAGGGATGTCTGAATCCCCTGTTGAGACAACAGAGAAAGACCTAGTCCTCCGCCTCATCCCGACCGGAGGCCTCACATCCTTTGAAAACTCGAGAGGTCCGCGGATATCAATGCTTCCAAAGGAGACGATGCCTGACACCTCTTGAAAATGGATAGGAGTCCCAGGATCCCTGTCCACGTGGAAGGGGACCCTGGGTCTCCCGCTTCCCGTGAAGACGCGTCTCAATTGCCATGACAAGACTCTAGGAGAATCCCGAGGTGTCCCTCACACCTAGGCAGGAGTCCTGATGTCGCTGAACAAACACGTGTCTGGAAGGGCCCTCCCCGTCGTAACTCGAGAATATACCCCAGGTTCCGGCCGAAACTCGAGAAAAACCATGAGACTTCCCCCTCGCCGCGAGATGAGGCCAGATTCCCCTGCACTGTGTGCAGAGCAATTCCCCATTCCACATCAAACGTGAAAGGAGCCTTGATTTCCTTGATGGCACTCCAGAGAAAACCCAAGATCACTGTCTTAAGTCTAGCGGGATCCTGAGGTCAGTAGAGCAACAAGAAAAGGGTCCGTGGACCCCAAATCAACTCGAGATGATAGCTTAGTCCCTGGCTTCGACTCAAGAGGAATACCAACTTTCCACAATCACCTCAAGAGGAGGCTTCTCTCAGCTACAGGTATGTGAGAGGGACCCTGAGTTTGTGGCCTCAATTGGAATGGACACCGAGATGCTCTGACTCGAAGTAAGGCTGGATATCCCTGCCGTGAATTGAATGCAGGCTCGTCTTGCATTTTCCAAGACGAAGGGATGTCTGAATCCCCTGTGGAGACCACAGAGAAAGACCTAGTCCTCCACCTCAACGCGACCGGAGGCCTCACATCCTTTGAAAACTCGAGAGGTCCGCGGAGATCAATGCTTTCAAAGGAGACAATGCCTTACTCCTCTTGAAAATAAATAGGAGTCCCAGGATCCCTGTGGCACGTTAAAAACGACACTGGGTCTCCCGCCACACGTGGAGACGCGTCCCAATTGCCATGCCAAGACTCGAGGAGAATCCCGAGGTGTCCCTGGGACCTAGGCAGGAGTCCTGACGTTGCTGAACAAACACTTGTCTGGAAGGGCCCTTCCCGTCGTAACTCGAGAATATACCCCAGGTTCCGGTCGCAACTCCAGAAAAACCATGAGACTTCCCACTTGCCGTGAGATGAGGCCCGATTCCCCTGCACTACGTACAGAGCAATTCCGTGTTCCACATCAAACGTGAAAGGAGACTTGATTTCCTTGGTGGCACTCCAGAGAAAACCCAAGATCACTGTCTCAAGTCTAGAGGGATCCTGAGGTCACTGTAGCAATACAAAAGGGCTCCGTTGACCCCAAATCAAATCGAGATGAGAGCTTAGTCCCTGGCTTCGACTCAAGAGGAATACTAACTTTCCACAAGCACCTCAAGAGGAGGCTTCTCTCAGCTACATGTATGTGAGAGGGCCCTGAGTTTGTGGCCTCAAGTGGAATGGACACCGAGATGCTCTGACTCGAAGTAAGGCCGGATATCCCTGCAGTGAATTGAATGCAGGCTCGTCTTGCATCTCCCAAGACGAAGGGATGCTGAATCCCTGTGGAGACCAGAGAGAAAGACTTAGTTCTCCGCCTCATCGCGACCGGAGGCCTCACATCCTTTGAAAACTCGAGAGGTCCGCTGAGATCAATGCTTCCAAAGGAGACGATGCCTGAGTCCTCTTGAAAATTGACAGGAGTCCCACGATCCCTGTGGCACGTGGAAAGGGACCCGGGGTCTCCCGCCTCACGTGGAGACGCGTCCCAATTGCCATGCCAAGACTCGAGGAGAATCCCGAGGTATCCCTCGCACCTAGGCAGGAGTCCTGACGTCGCTGAACAAACACGTGTCTGGAAGGGCATTCCCCATCGTAACTCGAGTATATACCCCAGGTTCTGGCCGCAACTCGAGAAAAACCATGAGACTTCCCCCTCGGCGCGAGATGAGGTCCGATTCCCCTGCACTGCATGCAGAGCAATTCCGTGTTCCACATCAAACGTGAAAGGAGCCTTGATTTCCTTGATGGCACTCCAGAGAAAACCCAAGATTACTGTCTCAAGTCTAGAGGGATCCTGAGGTCACTGTAACAACACCAAAGGGCTCCGTCGACCCGAAATCAACTCGAAATGAGAGCTTAGTCCCTGGCTTCGACTCAAGAGGAATACCAACTTTCCACAAGACCCTCAAGAGGAGGCTTCTCTCAGCTGCAGGTATGTGAGAGTGAACCTGAATGTGTGGCCTCAAGTGGAATGGACACCGAAATGTTCTGACTCGAAGTAAGGCCGGATATCCCTTCAGTGAATTGAATGCCGGCTCGTCTTGAATCTCCCAAGTCGAAGGGATGTCTGAATCCCCTGTGGAGACCACAGATAAAGACCTAGTTCTCCGCCTCATCGCGAACGGAGGCCTCACATCCTTTGAAAACTCAAGAGGTCCGCGGAGATCAATGCTTCCAAAGGAGACGATGCCTGACTCCTCTTGAAAATGGATAGGAGTCCCAGGATCCGTGTGGCACGTGGAAAGGGACACTGGGTCTCCCGCCACACGTGGAGACGCGTCCCAATTGCCATGCCAAGACTCGAGGAGAATCCCGAGGTGTCCCTCGCACCTAGGCAGGAGTCCTGACTTCGCTGAACAAACAAGTGTCTGGAAGGGCCCTCCCCGTCGTAACTCGAAAATATACCCCAGGTTCCGGTCGCAATTCGAGAAAAACTTTGAGACTTCCCCCTTGCCGCGAGCTGAGGCCCATTTCCCCTGCACTTCGTGCAGAGCAATTCCGTGTTCCACATCAAACGTGAAAGGAGCCTTGATTTCCTTGGTGGCACTCCAGAGAAAACCCAAGATCACTGTCTCAAGTCTAGAGGGATCCTGAGGTCACTATAGCAACACAAAACGGTTCCTGGACCCCAAATCAACTCGAGATGAGAGCTTAGTCCCTGGCTTCGACTCAAGCGGCATACCAACTTTCCACAAGCACCTCAAGAGGAGGCTTCTCTCAGCTACAGGTATGTGAGAGGGACCCTGAGTTTGTGGCCTCAAGTGGAATGGACACCGAGATGCTCTGACTCGAAATAAGGCCGGATATCCCTGCAGTGAATTGAATGCAGGCTCGTCTTGCATCTCCAAAGACGAAGTGATGTCTGAATCCCCAGTGGAGACCACAGAGAAAGACCTAGTTCTCTGCCTCATCGCGACCGGAGGCCTCACATCCTTTGAAAACTCGAGAGGTCCGCGGAGATCAATGCTTCCAAATGAGATGATTCTTGAGTCCTCTTGGAAATGGATAGGATTCCCAGGATCCCTGTGGCAAGTGCAAAGGGACCCTGGGTCTCCCGCCTCATGTGGAGACGCGTCCCAATTGCCATTCCAAGACTCGAGGAGAATCCCGAGTTATAACTCGCATCTAGGCAGGAATCCTGACGTCGCTGAACAAACACGTGTCTGGAAGGGCCCTCCCCTTCGTAACTCGTGAATATACCCCAGGTTCCGGCCGCAACTCGAGAAAAACCATGAGACTTCCCCCTCACCGCGAGATGAGGCCCGATTCCAGTGCACTGCGTGCAGAGCAATTCCGTATCCTACATCAAACGTGAAAGGAGCCTTGATTTCCTTGATGGCACTCCAGAGAAAACCCAAGATAACTTTGTCAAGTCTAGAGGGATCCTGAGGTCACTATAGTAACTCGAAACGGCTCCAGGACCCCAAATCAACTCGAGATGAGAGCTTAGTCCCTGGCTTCGAGTCAAGAGGCATACCAACTTTCCACAAGCACCTCAAAAGGAGGCTTCTCTCAGCTACAGGTATGTGAGAGGGACTCTGAGTTTGTGGCCTCAATTGGCATGGTCACCGAGATGCTGTGACTCGAAGTAAGGCCGGATACCCCTGCATTGAATTGAATGCAGGCTCGTCTTGCATCTCCCAAGAGGAAGGGAGGTCTGAATCCCATGTGGAGACCACAGAGAAAGACCTAGTTCTCCGCCTCATCGCGACCGGAGGCCTCACATCCTTTGAAAACTGGAGAGGTCCGCGGGGATCAATGCTTCCAAAGGAGACGATGCCTGACTCCACTTGAAAATGGATAGGAGTCCCAGGACCCTGTGGCACGTGGAAAGGGACCCTGGCTATCCCGCCTCACTTGGAGAGAAGTCCCAATTGAAATGCCAAGACTCGAGGAGAATCCCGAGGTGTCCCTCGCACCTAGGCAGGAGTCCTGACGTCGCTGAACAAACACGTGTCTGGAAGGGACCTCGCCGAGGTAACTCGAGAATATAACCCAGGTTCCGGACGCAACTCGAGAAAAACCATGAGACTTCCCCCTCGCCGCGAGATGAGTCCCGATTCCCCTGCACTGCGTGCAGAACAATTCCTTGTTCCACATCAAACGTGAAAGGAGCCTTGATTTCCTTGATGGCACTCCAGAGAAAACCAAAGATCACTGTCTCAAGTCTAGAGGGATCCTGAGGGCACTGTAGCAACACGAAAGGCTCCGTGGACCCCAAATCAACTCGATATGAGAGCTTAGTCCCTGGCTTCGACTCAAGGTGAATACCAACTTTCCACAAGCACCTCAAGAGGAGGCTTCTCTCAGCTACAGGTATGTGAGAGGGACCCTGAGTTTGTGGCCTCAAGTGGAATGGACACCGAGATGCTCTGACTCGAAGTAAGGCCGGATATCCCTGCAGTGTATTGAATGCAGGCTCGTCTTGCATCTCCCAAGACGAAGGGTTGTCTGAATCCCCTGTGGAGACCACAGAGAAAGACCTTGTCCTCCACCTCAACGCAACCGGAGGCCTCATATCCTTTGAAAACTCGAGAGGTCCGCGGAGATCAATACTTCCGAAGGAGACGATGCCTGACTCCTCTTGAAAATGGATAGGAGTCCCAGGATCCCTGTGGCACGTGGAAAGGGACCCTGGGTCTCCCGCCTCACGTGGAGACGCGTCCCAATTGCCATGCCAAGACTCGAGGAGAATCCCGAGGTGTCCCTCGCACCTAGGCAGGAGTCCTGACGTCGCTGAACAAACACGTGTCTGGAAGGGCCCTCGCCGTCGTAACTCGAGAATATACCCCAGGTTCCGGCCGCAACTCGAGAAAAACCATGAGACTTCCCCCTAGCCACGAGATGAGGCCCGATTCCCGTGCACTGCGTGTAGAGCAATTCCGAGTTCCACATCAAACGTGAAAGGAGCCTTGATTTCCTTGATGGCACTCCAGAGAAAACCCAAGATCACTGTCTCAAGTCTAGAGGGATCCTGAGGTCAATGGAGCAACACGAAAGGGCTCCGTGGACCCCAAATCAACTCGAGATGAGAGCTTAGTCCCTGGCTTCGACTCAAGAGGAATACCAACTTTCCACAAGCACCTCAAGAGGAGGCTTCTCTCAGCTACAGGTATGTGAGAGGGACCCTGAGTTTGTGGCCTCAAGTGGAATGGACACCGAGATGCTCTGACTCGAAGTAAGGCCGGATATCCCTTCAGTGAATTGAATGCAGGCTCGTCTTGCATCTCCCAAGACGAAGGGATGTCTGAATCCGCTGTGGAGACAACAGAGAAAGTCCTAGTCCTCGGCCTCATCGCGACCCGAGGCCTCACATCCTTTGAAAACTCGAGAGGTATGCGGAGATCAATGCTTCCAAAGGAGACGATGCCTGACTCCTCTTGAAAATGCATAGGAGTCCCAGGATCCCTGTGGCACGTGGAAAGGGACCCTGGGCCAACCGCCTCACGTGGAGACGCGTCCCAATGCAATGCAAAGACTCTAGGAGAATCCCGAGGTGTCCCTCGAACCTAGGCAGGGGTCCTGACGTCGCTGAACAAACACGTGTCTGGAAGGGCCCTCCCCGTCGTAACTCGAGAATATACCCCAGGTTGCGGCCGCAACTCGAGAAAAACCATGAGACTTCCCCCTCGCCACGAGATGAGGACCGATTCCCCTGCACTGCCTGCAGAGCAATTCCGTGTTCCACATCAAACGTGAAAGGAGCCTTGATTTCCTTGATGGCACTCCAGAGAAAACCCAAGATCACTGTCTCAAGTCTAGAGGGATCCTGAGGTCACTGTAGCAACACGAAAGGACTCCGTGGACCACAAATCAACTCGAGATGAGAGCTTAATCCCTGGCTTCGACTCAAGGGGAATACCAACTTTCCACAAGCACCTGAAGAGGATGCTTCTCTAAGCTACATGTATGTGAGAGGGACCCTGAGTTTGTGGCCTCAAGTGGAATGGACACCGAGATGCTGTGACTCGAAGTAAGGCCGGATATCC